>NW_023425438.1:24667231-25134731 GCF_014108245.1 Pipistrellus kuhlii | reverse complement strand
AGTTCCTTCACTGCCCCGATGCCTTTCATTCTCTCAGATGAAGGTTTTGGTCAGTCCAGAAATGACAAAGCTACAGAGAACTTAACCTAACCGAATTCTGCACCTGATGTTAAACCTCCTGTGACATCAACACAGGATATTTTCTTACATCATAAATCCAAAATGCCTGGATCATCCATGGGAAAGACACTCCCGAACATCTTGACACAATGCTGTTTTATACCACCAGCAAAACAATACAGCCCAACTCCAAAAAGTGCTATGTTGTCACGGCTCTGTCTTAGAGGAGAAACTCGAACTAATGAACATAAACCACACCATCTGCCTTCGGTTCTACTTGGTAGAGATACCGAAAAGTCAAATGCCACCAACCTGGATTCAATAGAGAGTTAAAAAGTAAAAGTAGACACGCCCTTGCTTTGAAACATTGACCTTCCCTCCCAGACAGCACACTGAAATTCCCCTTTTCATCTCTATGGGTGACGTTTGAAATGTATCCCATTTGCCATCTCATACTGACTAAATGACCTTAAGAAGGGGCATTGAGAAGGGACCTTGTCCCCTAGGTACTGGCCCAGACTAAGTAAAGGAGAACACTGGCAACTATCTCCTGACCAGATACCGGCCTCAGAGGCCTTGGTGGTCTGCCCTTCTCAAACCCCTCCCCAGCCTCATCTGCAAAAAAAAAAAAAAAAAAGTATACAAAAATACATATAAACCAACATAAACGAAGCCATTTACCATCATAATCCTTTTAAGCATGACTAATCTAAATCTACAAAAGTCTGAATATCAGTTCACCACCAACCACGGCATTCCTTCACCTAATCATCCCTAATAAAACATCCAAGTATGTACTTGATTTACAGAAAAAGCAGACGATGAAAGCAAAGCAAACACAGGTTAATCAGTAACTACCCATCCAAAAAAAAAAAAAAATGTAAGTTCCTTTTAAACCAAGCTGTTCAACTACTGAATATAGTTAGCCATGTCTCAGGGACATAAAAACTAAAATAGATTGTATCATTTCAAAAAATTGGTTTCCTGTAAGAAAAAAAAAATGCATATGCTTAGTATTGACCGAAGACACAGAGGTGCTATCACGTCATAGCTATGAAGATCCAATAAACACCAACTTCTCATACATTAAGAAATCGATGGGTAGCTGGGCTGTGGCTACAAAAATGATGGGCGATCCACAGACAGAGGCTGCTGCAGACTCCCACCCAGTCCTGACTGCACCACTGCCTGCCTCGGCGTCCTCCTCCCTCCGGCCCCTCCCTGCGGCTCGGGTCCAGGGGCTGGAGATCAGATTCCCGTCCGTCTGCAGCTGCAGGCCGCCTCCCTCTGCCCGCATGAGCGCTGCAGGGCGCCCCTTCATCCAGCACAGGCAGGGAGGGAGGGAGGAGGGCACCCCAAAAAGAAAAGCGCCTCCCCTCTAAGATAGGTGACCTGGTCCTCCTGCCCCCACACACAGCTGCAGCAGCAGCATGACGGGGTAGAAAGCAGCTCTGAGCCGCGGCCAAGGGCAGCCCCGGACCTGGGTGGGGCCGGGCGGGGGCCGCAGGCGCCGAGGGGCCGTGCCAAGCCCCGCCGGCGAGCACCGGGGAGGCCGCGGTGCTGCTGCTGCATTGTGCTGCATCACGGAGCCATCCATCTTGCCGAAACAGCAGATCCCACGGCAACAAACCCACGGAATCATCCATCCTCCTCCTCGCCGGAGCACCTTCTCCCTCCCTCTCTCTCTCCCTGGCTTTTGAGTATAAGAATAACGGACACGTTATTTGTGTATCGGTGATCCCGACCACACTCGCCCTTCTCCATCTGGAAGGCAGGCACTTGGCACCTTTCCTATCACAAAACAAAGGGAAGGCTCCCCCCACCCCAAATAAAAGAGGAGGACCCGGAGGGAGGGTCCCCGCGCGGGTACGAACCTGTTGAAGACCCGGCGGCAGAGGCTGCAGGGCGGGCGCACGGCGGCTCCCGCCCAGCCCGGGGAGAGGGGGGACCGAGGGGGCGCGGGGCGGGCGCGGAGGGGAGCGAGGGCGCGAGGGTGAGGGTGTGCGGGTGAGGGGTGCGGGGTGTGGGGGGTGGTGGTTTATGTGTGTGAGGCGGGGGGATGGGGGTGCCGGGGCGCCGCCTCGGGCTCAGCTGCAGCGGGGCGCAGCCCGGACCACGCCTGGCCGCATCTTCCTCCCCCCCTCCCCCGCATCCCCCGTACCGTTAGGCTCCAAGCCCGGCCCTGTCACCGCCGCCCCCGCTCCCCCAAAAGCAGCATGGAAGGAGGGCGCCCGAAAATACACCCTCTCCGCTGCCCACGCCGCACCCACCCCCGCGCCAGGGGGCTGGAGGGACGAGGCGGCGGCGGCTGGGAGGAGGCTGAGCGCCCCGGCGCCCGGGATGGAGCTGGGCGGCCGCGGTGCGCACCGCGCGGGTTGGCGGCGGCCTCAGCCGGGGCCTGGCGCCTTGTACCCCGAAAAACCCCAGCACGAACCCAGCCCGGGAGCCCCAGGCTCCCCGCGCCGCCGCCCCCTCCCGGGCTCCGCAGCCTCCCCGCCCCCACGCCGCTCCCCTCCCCGGGCGCAGGGCAGCGGCGGCCAGCGGCGCCCTCCCGGCTGGGCCCGCGCCCTCCTCCCGCCCGATCGCCGCCCTCCCGCCGCCCGGGAGCCCCAATGAGCTGGCATCTCCCGGCCTCAGGCCCCCCACGACCTACCTCCCAAGGCCAGGGGGTGGGGGTGCCGGGGTCCCGTCCTCCTCCCGCTCCTCGGCGGCCGGCGGGCGGGCCGGGAGGCGATGCCCCGCGGCGGGGCTGTCCGCGGCCGGGCTCGGGGCTCACAGGACGGGACCGGTGGGCGCTGCTGCTGCGCGGGCTGCGCGCTCGCTCGCTCCTCCGGGCGGAGAGGCGGCCGAGGGAGGGACTGGAGGAATCCGCAGCCCGCACGGCGACAGCTGCACTGATTCCGGGGGCTGGGCGGGCGGGAGCGCGGGGCGGGGAGGAGGGAGGGAGCAGCCCGGGGAGGGGGGCCGAGGGGCGGGGAGACGGAGCGCGCACCCCGCGCGCGCGCGCACTCGCTCCCTCCCGCACACCCTCCGCCCTCCCCGGCGTCCTCCTCTCCCCTTCCCCCGGTTCCTCCCTCCCTCCCGCCCTCCCGCCGGCCCGGAGCCCCGCAGCCGCCCGCCCGGCGCCGGCTGAGCCCGCGATCGGAGCCTCCCCGGCCCCAGGCTCTGCCCGGCGCTGCGCGGGCACCGGCCCCGGCTGGCCCGGGCAGGGTGGGCACCGCCGCCTCTCTCTCTCTGCCCGGGCTTTAAAAGGGACAATGGGGGCTTTGTCCCCGCAGCCCAGCCGGCGATGGCCAATTTCACGTTTAATTGGAGGCTAATTCGATGATCGCCGCCGTGGAAAAGGGGGGAAAGGGGCAGCCTAATTTCCTACGTGGCTCGTGCATCCTCTCTCCCCTCCGTGACGTGGGCGTTTGGGGACGCGATGGGGAGACGGTGGTGAGGGAGGTGTTAGAAGGGCACCTGGTTAGTTTGGTTTTAGATCTGGGTGGTGGTGGTGGTGGTGGTGGTGGTGCCTTGCAGGCTCCGTGCAGCCTGGGGAAGAGCAGTAGGGACCCCTCCCTCCGTGGGAAATCTAGGGAGACTGGGGTGGGGAGGAGGGTTATTCCTCGGAGAAGTCCAGATCTCCCTCTTTTGTGAGTGGTTGTGTTTTTTGTTTTGTTTTGTTTTGTTTTTCCCACCATGTCCCTCGGGGTACAGATCCTACAAGGTATTCCTCCCACTCCTGCCTCTAGCCCCAAACGCTCGCCTCCACCTGTAGCGGGTGTTCTTCCTAAGTCACTCGCTCCTGGGGAGGAGGCACCGGCTGCAGGGGAGGTCCCCCTGGCTTGAGGGCCTGAGGTCTCCCCTTACCCACATATGGGGAGATGACACTGACGTTTTTCCTCCAGTGCCAGCGCCCCTTCCCAACCTTGGGCTCACCCCACCAACCCCCCCAGGCTGTGCAGAAGTGGTGCAATCACCACTGCTGGGGAGAAAATACGGTGCCATCACCATGACCACCACTAGAAATGGTCTTCAGAAAAGAGTCTGGGGAAACTGTTGCCTGCTGGGTAGGTGCCCAGCGGTGGCATTGTGAGCTTCGGAGGGAAAGGGGCCTTTGGTTGAAAAGACCCAAGGCTTTCCCCCTAAAGATCTGACTCTCACAACCCCTGAATAAAAACACAGAGATAAAAGACAATTAGTTTGGATCATGCTCCTATCGCAAATCGCCTGGTGGGTTTATATTTTTTTGTATGTATTTTTAAATGAAATTTTTTAACATAAAACATTACATTGTCCCAGCAATGTAGGAAGATGATTCTTCCTTTTAGGCCTTCACCATCAGTTTGGATGTCTGTACCAATGTTTACATGTGATATGTATGGGGGAAAATGGAGGGAGGCAAATATTGATAATTTAACATTTTTCTCAGAAAGTGGACTAACACAGCCAAAAGGTTAACTCTCCAAGGGCAGGGTTCTTTGTTCACTGTACATGGCAAGCACTTAGGAGGTGCTCAGAGATTTTTTTGTTGAATTGAACAGAAGCAACACGTAAGTGGCTGCCCTGATTAGGTAACACTGGAAATCATGAAAGTTGTTGGTGGTTTTTCCCCCCACTTATTTTGGGCCATGGATCCCAGCACCTCCCCACTCAAAGTGTTAATGCAATACCAAAGAAAAACAATGGCAGTACTGAAAAATGCCTGCTTAAATTCTTCCAATGCTATTCTGAAACGGTGACTCTTCACTGCTTCCTTTATCACAAATAATAGTACTTGAATAAATCTTCGTCTGATGGATGACTCACCTCCACTACCCCATTCCACCCTCACTTACTTTGAAAAATTTCCTTCAAAAGCAAGGCCACACACACCCTTAAAAAGGTCCTTAAGTGGCAGTAAGTATTCCAAAAATGTGAAAGACAAGGATTCAGAGTTTCACTGTACATACCTGTTCACAACTTCAAATTCTTACCTTTTGGTGGGAAAAATATCACCCAGGAGGGCCCAGTTTACCACCGAGCAGAGAGGAAGTAACAGGTCAGAGAAAAGACAGTCTGGCCTGGCCAAGTGGTTCAGTTGGGTGGAGTGTGGCCCAGTGCATCACGAGGTTTCAGGTTTGATTCCCAACCAGGACACATACCTAGGTTTCAGATTCCGTCCCTGGTCTGGGCACCTATGGAAGGCAACCAATTCATGTTTCTCTCTCTCTCTCTCTCTCTCTCTCTCTCTCTCTCTCTCTCTCTCTCTCTCTCTCTCTCTCTCTCTCTCTCCCTCTCCCTCTCCCCCCCCCTCTCTCTCCCCCTCCCTCCCCCATTTCCTGCCCTAAAAATCAATAACAAAAATATATCCTTGTGTGAGATTTTTTTTAAAAGAGAGTTTAAATCTGGAGATTATTAGAGAAGGTATATCTCTGTGGAAGGCAAGAATCTAGAAAAGATAAAAAGCCTTAGTAATGATGATAACTCAAAAGGGTTGTTCTTCAATATTTCAGGCCCAGCTTTGTGTAAGTTTATTATCCTGACAATAGAATCAAGGTTGATTTAAAGGAAACTGAAACGCATCCTTATCATGTCTGTTCTCTCTGTTTTTAAAAGCATGCAATTATATATATGGCTTTGCTTCCCACAGAAATAGTACTTTATTACAATTTTTTGCAGATGTAAAGGGTCCTCACATTTTTTGTTAATAATGATGACAAGTAGCAACTATAAAATGCTTTCTAGTTTTTAAAGTGCTTTAGCAAATATATTTTGTCCTTTTGTCAGTTCAGTGGAATACATATTAATATTAACCCCATTGTACAAATGAGAACACTGAGACACTGGTAGGTCAAGTGAGTTGTCCAAGTTTATTGACATAATTGTCCAGATTTACTGACATAGCTACACTGTGCCAGATACTGCTTAGAAGCTAGCATATCAGAACTGTGTATATGGGCATTGCATATGAATTACTAAAAAGTATTCTGTTTGCATGATGAAAAAAGTTCTGGAGATGGATGGTGGTGTTGGTTGCACAACAATGTAAATTAATGCAATTGAACTGTACACTTAAAATGGTAAGTTTTATGTTATGTTACTACAATTTAAAAAATTCTTAAAGTAATTTTGAGTTTAGTCCTCTTGAATAGTAGAGTAGATGTCCATCTGTTGAATTACACTTTCTCTGTGTTGCAAGCATATTGACTGATGTCCATGGCACACAGACACATAGACCAGATCCTCTGCTACACCTGTAGATTTCAGCTCCCTCCAGTTGTGGTGTATACTTATCAAGCCAGTGGATTTGTTCCCAAATTTATTTATTCCACTTATACTTATTATAGTTACTAAGCTCACTTATTATAATTGAGCATTACAAAAATTATAATGGGGCTGAGAGGTCTGGGTGCTGCCATCTTGTGGCTGTGGGCACCATTTTCTTTGTGATGGAGTGACAGTTAATTTACATATTACCCTTTTATTAGATAGGAAGATAGCCAAAAGGTGGAAACAACTCAAATGTCCATCAATGGTTAAATTGATAAACAAATGCAGTATATCCATACAATGCAATACTATTGAGCCATAAAAGGAATCAAGCACTGATATGTGCTACTGTGTATTAATACGCTATACACTTAATGTAGTATACTTAGCATATTTACACTTAGCATAATGAGAAAAAGCCAGACACAAAAGGTCACGCATTATATGATTCCGTTTATATGAAATATCCAGAATAGGTAAATCCATAGAGATAGAAAATAGATTGATGGTTGCCAGGGACTGGAGGAAGGGAAAGGAAAGAGTATTGCTAAGATTACTTAATTTAAATTTCAAATTTAATTATTGGTTCAGTTATTAGAAAACTTTAAGTATGTTTAGAACAACTTGGGTATTCAAATCTGCTTGTTTGAACTGTGAATTTTATAAAATCTACATACATATTAGATTCAAAGACAGTTTAAAAAGGGAATAAAAAACATCTCAATTTTTAAAATGTTGCAATGATACTATCTTGGATACAGTGGATTAAACAAAACTTATTTTTAAAATTAATTTCACCTTTTTTTTCAAATATTACTAATGCAAAAATCTCAAATACATGTGTGGCTTACATATTTCTCTGGACATCTCTGTCCCAAACGTTGTCCCTGGAGCCTTGGTAACTGGCATCCTCAGTATTTAGGCTCAGGAAGACTGAAGGAAAGCAACTTGAATCTGTAATAGGCCACAGAACAAGAACTTCAGCATGAGGTCATTTTCCACTTCCAGGCCTCCTCTGGTGCCTCCATCACAATGGCCTTGGCATCTGTGGTAGCAAGCCATGATGCTTCTCTGTGAGCAGAAGGCAGGCATGGCCAAGGTTCATGACTCGTGTCATTCTTCTGAAAGTCCAGAGATGACCTTGGCAATGACAGAGTGCCATTGCCTCAAGATATACCACCTGCCACCCCCAACCTCCCAATTTGACATAGTCTGCCCTGAGAGAGGGCAGTGTGAGTGGCCTGGTGGATTCCAGAAGTGGGCTAGATTCATGCTTAGAATTCATTCAAGAAATTGCAGAAATTCATAGGCTGATGGGTTGAGGAACAAAGAGAAACAGAGAAAAGTCATTCCCCACAGAGAAAAGTTTAACGTGTGGTTGCTTGGAGGAGAACGTCTTCTCTCTGGATTAAATGGTTAGATCTTGCCCCCTAGTCCATACTTCCAATGTCCGGATATCACTTCCCAGTCTATGCCCTCAGATACTGCGTGGGTGGGGATGCAGGGTCATAGCATAAATGTTACATCTCATTCTCAGAGGCCGACACAAATACAGAGGCTATCTGAGCATTTGCTATGGAGGCAATGAAATTCTCTTCTTGCTTGCTTCTCATGGTTGCCAGTCTGGTTTCTTCTCTTGGGTTTATTCTTTTACACATGAATAATAGAGGTTTCAATTTTAATACTTTAATGTAAGACTGAGATTGGACTCCTTAAAGAATCACACACACAAAAAAAGTGAGGAAATATTGGCTAAATTTCAGTTAATAAGCAATTTTCCCCAAATGAGATATGAGGTGTAATAATTATAATTGTTTTGACATTATTTTTTTTTACTGCTAATATATATTTCTAGGCACCTTGCTAAGCACTTTACATGTCCAGTAGGTCCTCAAATAATATTGCTTCATTCAATGTCATTCTATATAATAAAGAGGTAATATGCAAGTGGTTGTTATGCCCTCATGCACTCACACCAGGGCTGGGGGACCTGAGGCCACACCCCTCCACCCAGCTGGACTTGATGGGGGACCTGAGGCTGCACCCCCGACCCTGCGGGGCTTGACAGGGGTAAGGGCTGGCCGGGTCTGGGTCTCAAACGATTTTGAGGTGCATGCAGTTGGGCAGGGACTTGACTCTGGGTCCCACGGTGCTCCCCAGACTCTGACAAGAGGGAGATCTTCATATACATTTTAGTGATTTTCTTTCATCCCTGGCACTTCTATTATAGAGAAAGGGCAAACAGCAATATTAAAAAATTTCCTCTAAGTAATTCCCTTTAAACGAGCACACATTTTTGTGCACTGGGCCACTAGTTTTGTTATAGTGTTGACAAACTAACTACTGTTCATAGCAATTAGCCTGTGGTAAAATTGGCTTCCTTTTACCTCATTTTGCCACAGTTCCAAGAATGTCATTAAGTGAGGATTTACTGTACTCATTTAACCCTCACAACTAATCTTTGTGGTGCTTACTAATATTATTCCCATTTTTCTAATGAGAAAATTGAGGCGCAAAGAGGTTGGGTCAGTTGCCTGTGGTTGAACAGCTAATATGTGATGAAAACTGAATTCCAACCCAGGTCCATCTGTCAGCAAAGCTGTTTCCAAAAGTTTGAAAAGGGAAAGGAGGATCTCAGACATTTTATTACTAGTTTTGGAAGCAAACATAATGACTCGAGATCTGTGGTCAAAAGCATACTTTTAAAAAAAAAATTGGCATCATTTTACTAAAACTCTAAAAATATGTTTTTTAGATGAAGGCTAAAAGGATGTATCTACGTTTAAAAAAATTTTAAACACCTGGATTCCTACGTGCTTATGTTTCAAAGTTCACCCAACTTGAAAGTCATCCGCTCCTTAGTAAGTGCTGCCAATATGGAATAAGAAGGGGAAAAAAAGTACTTTAAACAGAAAACCCCCCTGTGTTTGGTGAACAGAGCAGTATTGTTGTTTGTTTTTTGAAGGGGACAGGAGATGGGGGGAGAGGTGGGATATTTGTTTTTACGAGATCCGCTTTGAAAAGCCCTTCTGAGGCCTTCCCAGGAGCAGCCAAGGAGGCGTGCTGGGGTTTGAGGCAATACGTGCTGGGTAAGTATGGGCCGTGGCTCAGCTGCAAGTAATTTACATGCTCAGGATTCTCTCCAAAGAGGACCTTGGACCAAAGCGAGCTGAGAAAACCATGCGCTGGAGTTCTAATTGCTCTGGGACTCTCTGGCAGGAACTAAGCATATACATAGATCTAAGTTTCCCAAGGTGGTGGGCTAACCGAATTTGAGACGAACGTGGGGCTTCACCCACTTAGTGGGAATGGGAGTGCGGGATCCCCTTTCACGTCCCGCGTGGTTCAGGGCCCGGTTCAGGGTTCGGGTTCTGGAGAAGGGCTGCACACACAAATGAAAAGAAATTTAATTTGGTGATACGGGGCCAGGCAGTAATCCAACTCTACTGGGAGAACTACTCACTGCTCTGGCCGTGCTTATCCCTTTTATTGAGGCTATGGGGAAAACACCCATGGTGCTTAGGCAGGAAATAACATAGAAATTTACATAGGACAGAGGTGGAGGCTGCTTCAGCTAACAATGTCTCCACTAAAGGATGAGTGGTTAGAGCAATTAATGTTGTTGGCAGCCTTCCTGGCTTTCTGTCCACATCTCTATTAGAGAAACAGTAATTGGTTTCTGGCATGGGAGGATGTATGCTACCTGCGGAGTAGATTCTCTGGGAAGGTTGGGAGAGTTGTCTGAAAGCTTTCTCTGAATTGTGTCTTAGGTGGTACCCTGTAGGCACTGCTCTCTTCCACCATCCACAAGCTTTCTCCATCATCCCTCTATTAATTTGCCCTCCAAGAGGATAGGAGATTTCGCTAGGCTGATTGTCTCCTCTTCCCCAGCCTGATTCTCCCAGATTCTCCAAAAAGAACAGGGGTGCTGACACGGTGGCCCTGAGACCTCACATGATCACCAGCTACGTCCCAGATGGAGGCAGACCTCTCGTTTCTGAACGGCCTGCACCAGGTGGCATGAACTGGAAAACCAACGTGGCCGGCCTCGGAAGAAAACTCCAGGAAGACCTCCGCTGCCACGTTTCCCTTTGCGACGACACAGGGCTTCACGCCCCAGCACGAAGCGGCAGCATTGAAGTAACAGACCATTCCTTAGTTCTTCCCTAGGCCACGGAAAACTGAAAATAAACAAGATGACCGTCTGTTTTTGTTAAAAACACTCATTGTCACAAGCAGAGGTTTCGCTTTTAAATTTAGCTTTCTCTTTGAGTCTGCAATATATCCACCTTAAACGCATTTACATATTGATTTTAAGAATCAAAACATTATTAAAAGGTTGGCATTGCAATTCTCACTCTCACCCAGTACCCATTCACCCTACACCTCACCCCAATTTGCTATAAACACTTAAATTTTTAAAATATATTCTTTCAGGGTACCCTTCCCAATGTCTCCTTAGACATATATAGACAAAATCAAATATATACTTATTATTTCTCTCCCTTTATTATAATACAACAGGTAGCATACTGCAAACAGTTCTGAGCCTTGCTTTTTTCCCCCCACTCAATAAATCCTAGAGATCTTCCCTTATTACTCCTGAGGGCTGCACAGAAAACAAGTTATCTAAAGCACTACATCCCAGAAAACGGGTGTGCTGTGTTCTCTTTTATTGTCTTTGTTTTAATGTCAAATAGAAAAGCCTGATTTTATTTTTGAAATAGAGATCTCCCAATTTCTATTTTAGTTCTTACATACACCAAGGTAAAGATGTTAGGAACAAATATATATAAATATATATATTTGAATTTCATTGATACTTAACTGATGGTTTAATACATAATACACTGTTGCTATCGTAGCATATAAGAGAGTATATCCAAAAATAATACCTTCATCCCCTCCCTCCAAAAATCCTCATGAAATGTAAAATTTACACACGTGGTGTGGCTGAACCAAGTAAAACTTTTGCTGTTAAGAAAGGATTTTGTGCCCTATCAGGTTTGGCTCAGTGGATAGAGAGAGCATCAGCCTGCGAACTGAAAGGTCCCAGGTTCGATTCTGGTCAAGGGCATGTACCTTGGTTGTGGGCACATTCCCAGAAGAAGGTGTGCAGGAGGCAGCTGATGGATGTTTCTCTCTCATCGATGTTTCTAGATGTTTCTAACTCTCTATCTCCCTGCCTCTCTGTAAAAAAAAAAAAAAAAAAAAATCACTAAAATATATATTTTTTTAAAAAAAGAAAAGAAAGGATTTTGCACATCTTAAACACTGTGTGAAGATAAATCCCATTGATTGGCTACAAATTCTACCCACGAAGGACATTTCTGTAGGCAGTTGTTAGTACATTTGATAACTTGGGTAGAGCTTTCTTTTAAATTCTAGGAGTATTTTAAGAATTTTTGAGAGAATTGTTGGAATAGCTAGAAATGCTATTGGTGATGGTTTTATTTCCCCAGATGATGAACAATTGTAAGAATGAAAAGGCTTCTTAATAATGTTCATTCTTGCCTGGCCAGCATGGTTCAGTGGTTGAGCATTGACCTATAAACCAGGAGGTCATGGTTTGATGCCCAGTCAGGGCACATGCCCGGTGGTGAGCTCGATCCCAAGTGTGAAAGAGGTAGACAATCAATGATTTTCAACATTGCTATTTCTATCTCTCTCTCCCCTCACTCTTCCTCTAATATCAATTAAAAAGTAAAAATAAAAAGATTTTAAAAAATAATGCTCATTCTTATTTAGAGAGCTGGGTAGATATAATTCGAAATTCTTGCAAAAACGTAAAGAATCACAAGTAATAGAGTTATTTCATTGTTTGGGGGATGTTTGATAGTGATCTCTTCAAGATATAAGATAGGATTGACTGCTGGATGTTTTCCCCAAGAAATTTTTTTGTAATAAAGTGGTTTCTGCTGCGGTTACTGTTATTAAAACCTGATTTTAATCACTCAAAGCTGTGAATGAAGTCCAGGGTCCTTCTTCTACCATTGCATTATGACTGGACGGTACAATATTTAGTACAATAGCCATCTATTTATTTTTGCTCTAAGTCTATAGTAAGAGGAACCCAAAGGAAAACACACACACAAATAAAATAGATTTATTCATGCAAATATTTCTTGGGCCCAAATGAACAATAAATAGTGATGCAAACGCTAGTGAAACGGATTGGAAAATAGAACTTTAGAGGAAAAACTGAGGATGATGCTAACTGCAACTGAATACAGAGCCGTCTCTAACCTAATTAACTGTCGGTACAAACATCGTCTTTCTTTGGACACCATATAGCATATACCTATGAACGTTTCTCAGGCATAGGCGATTGGAATCCCCAACCTATGAAACAGGGAAAAGGCTCTCTCTCATCTCAGGAACCAGAGGAACTGGAATTCTGTTACCATTTTGGTGCCTTCTTGGTTACGGAGATGAGTCGAAAATCTGTATTCAAGACCTGGGGTGAAAGGAAACCTGAGAGGAGTGTCCTGAATTGTAACTTTGGCACCACCCTCTCGGTGAGCTCAGACAAATGACTTCACCTCTTGTGTTGTTTTATCTCCCAATTTCTATTCCTGTTCTTTTATTTCCAGAGCTGCATGTCATCTGAGGCCTTGGGCACATTGCAGAGTAAATCTGAAGCAAATCCAGGAGGGAGGACGACACAGAGAGACAAGTACCTGGATAGGGACACTAAGTTTCTGCGTAGACTGTGTATGAGGTTTTATGAATGGTGTTTCGTGTGTTGGGCCATTTCTTGCACATTTAGACATTGTCTCCTGGCCCTGGGAAAACTGAAGTCTCCATGAGACATGCCTTGAATGATCATCAGCGTTACTAGTATGCTCTTCTAAAATAACTGGGACATATTTATAAACCACAGGCAATTGTTCTTGCTCAGGACACAGTCTAAACAAGTAATTTGAAGAATGAAAAACACTGTCAGCCACCCATGTGTTTTCTTTATTTACTATTTTCCAAACCAGCCTTGAGAGTTCCTATCTCCAGATCTTTGTTTATGCTGTTATTCTCTCAGCTTCGAATAACCTCTCTCCTTCTTCCAATCCTCTCCTCAAGGATCAGCTCAAATACCACTTTTTGGGGGGGGGAGGAGGGAGTGGTATTAGAAATGTCTTTACTTTTTGACATCATTACCCCCGAAACCCAGGAATCTATTTCTTGCAATTGTGAGCCACTGGTAGCCCTTAACACATTACTTAGGACTGAAATCTACCCTATGTTGTTCTCTCCTTTTTGCCATTACATAAACCTGGATTTTTAGAGAGGCTTCAAACTCCTACATGAATGATCAAGATTGCATCCAACACAGAGATAAAAACGTGGAAGACAAGCTGAGCTGTTGGGTCTCTCCAGGGTAAATGTTACTTACCTTCCCCCAAATGTGTGCATCCCCACAGAGTTTTTCTAAGAGTTCGCCTTGACCCGACTGGCCCAAGGATCTCCACCTCATCAGTTGGAGAACTCAGTGTGGCTGGTGAGGAAGCAGTCCTTTTGGCCATATTTCCCCATTCCTACGGAGCTGGAGCTAGCATTTCAGTAGGAATGGCCGAATGTTTGAAATTCTCGTGTTCCTATCAACTCAAACAAACATATTCTCCCCATAAACAAATTGTATTCACCTTCATACTCTCAGTGAATTGCAAGGAAACAGAATAATCTAAGTTTTGGTGGTTTATGGCATAAAACATCCCATTTCAGAGCAGCAGAAACAGAATAAGAGGGGCTCTAGCATCCACTTTTTAGCCCTGGCATCCCTCCAACCTACTAGCACTGTATTGCACTCCTCCGACATTAACCATTGGCTGCCTGCTCTTCCTGGCTTCATGCTTGCATTAAAAAAAAAAAAATAGTTTTCTTTTGATTTTCTTGTTTTCAGAGAGTAAGGGAGAGGGAAAGAGAGATAGAAATATCAACGATGAGAGAGAATCATTGATGTGGTACCTCCTGCACATCCCCACTCTGGGGATTGAGCCTGCAATATGGGAATTGAACTGTGACCTCCTGGTTCACAGGTCAATGCTCAACCACTGAGCCACGCCAGCCAGGCCATGCTTGCATTCTTGTTTTCCCCTTATCAAACTTGATTATTGGACGAAAAATTGGATTTGTACTTGACTTCACACCCTGCTGACCTCCTTGGATGTGGTGATTCAGTTTTTGCTCCAGATCTGAACTTCTCTTAGCTGCTGTTCACTCACAAGTAATCTTTGCAGATCCACTGATCTTGGTCATATCAGCCAATTCAAGACACCAGGCCTGCCAACCACAGATGATAAGCCATGCGTGCAAGCCAGAATTCGGGGTTGTTTTCCAAAAGACTCTCTTGCCTGGCCCTGACCCCTATGTGCTCTAAGCCCATTTCCATTCAGGCACAAACTCTTGACTGTTTTAGGGGGGATGGGCTTTGGATTTCCTTACATGTGTGGTGTGGTTACGGAGATTATTCTCAGAGGGAGATATAAAATAGGGGATGTAAGGCTGGAGTCTCAGCCTGGTCAGGAAGGAGGTACACACAGTTTATAAAGGAAAAATGGTTTGATCTCCTTCCCATCATTCTATCAGATGAGTTGAGGCCTTCTGGGAACGTGTTACAAGGAAAATGTTACAGGATAAGTAAAGGACTTAAGACTTTTGTAATCAATCTTCTTCCATAATCACTCAGTTCTTTTCTGTATTTTTTTTTTAAGGTAGAAAAACGTGTTGGCTTGAACTCCTAAGTGCTTATCTTATGCAATAAAAAGTCAAGCAAAGGGCAGGTCTTGGTTCAGCTTAGACTCAGCCAACTGCCTGCATTACTACAAGTGCTAGGAGTAGGAGGCTCTTTGCTCCTTGAGGATTATCATGAAATTCCTACTCAAGTGTTAAGTCTCCTTCCATGTAGGCTCTTTTCATGCAAGAAGAATATCTCAAGGTAGGCCATTAGGACACCTCATCCATTGTTGGCATTCAGCAAGTGTTAAATAAATCTTAAAAAAAAAAATCTTTATGCTATAATTTTAAGAGCACTACATTGGAAGGTAAGATTTCCAAAACCAGTTTTCCTTCTAACTGACCATGGGTGCATAACCTATCCTAGTGGTTGGCAAACTCATTAGTCAACAGAGCCAATTATCAACAGTACAACGACTGAAATTCTTTTGAGAGCCAAATTGTTTAAACTTAAACTTCTTTTAACGCCACTTCTTCAAAATAGACTCGCCCAGGCCATGGTATTTTGTGGAAGAGCCACACTTAAGGGGCCAAAGAGCCGCACGTGGCTTGCGATCTGCGGTTTGCCGACCACTGACCTATCCCATCTGGGTCTCTTCTGCTCACTTGAAAAACCATGAGGATTGATTTCAACACCTCCCGTTTTGAAATTCCCCGCTTAATGATAAATCCTAGTTGGCATCTAGGCACTAATGGAAAACCTATAAACCAGATGAGCTATTCTAAAATGTAATATAATATATTGGTATCGCTCAGCAATCACAGTAATATTTTAGCTTCAATAGGAAATCACCTTCCTGTTCAATAACTAACCAAGGTTAAATGAGATAATATATCCAGGCGGCAACATCTAGCATGCAGGGCACAATATATTTCCGTTGAAAGGGTATTTCCTATACTTGAGTTTCCCAACATATTCAATACAATTCTAGAAATCCTATTCTTTCATCTAGATGTATCAAGGCCACTGTGTCCTAAAAAGTCCTTTATCATGATGATTTTATTCATTCAGACTCCAACTAAGGATTACCCATTGCATTTAGGTATTGATTCTTAGTTATTGCTTATTTTGTTTTCGTCATCGGGAAAAGGCTTTATTTCATGTAGCATAGAAAGATGGAATGTCACTTATCAGCCTTGGCAACCCTCAGAGAAGACAGCCTTAAAGCTAGTGACCTAGGGCTTTAAGAATTACAGAAACAGCCTAAACTGGTTTGGCTCAGTGGATAGAGCGTCGGACTTCGGACTGAAGGGTCCCAGGTTCGATTCCGGTCAAGGGCATGTACCTTGGATGCAGGGACATCCCCAGTGGGGGATATGCAGGAGGCAGCTGATCGATGTTTCTCTCTTATCAATGTTTCTAACTCTCTGTCCCTCTCCCTTCCTCTCTGTAAAAATCAATAAAAATATTTTTTTTAAAAAAGAATTACAGAAACATGTTGCTGCACAGTGCCGTGGCTTCTTCTGGAGCAGCGTGCATGATTTTGCCCAGGCTAAGCGCTGGGGTGCCAACTCTTTTGTAATGCCCTGGGAGCCTGAGGCCCTGACCCAGCTGGGGACCATGGCAGTCCTTCCCTGATTCCTGGAAAAACAATCATCTCTCCCTTAGAGGGCAGCTGTGTAGCTTAGCTGAGCTGGTGTAGGCGGGACATGACTGGCTCACAGTGGGAGCTCAGAACATACCGCAGCCCCCTTCCGGGGACCCCTAAAAAAAAACGGCTGGGAAAACTCCCTAAAATATAAATTTCAGTAAGTGACACTTTCAGTCAAAATCTCGTGACTTGCCAAAACCGGTTTGGCTCAGTGAGCGTTGGCCTGCGGACTGAAAGGTCCCGGGTTCGATTCCGGTCAAGGGCATGTACCTTGGTTGCGGGCACATCCTCAGTAGGGGGTGTGCACGAGGTAGCTGATCGATGATTCTCTCTCATCGATGTTTCTAACTCTCTATCCCTCTCCCTTCCTCTCTGTAAAAAATCAATAAAATATATTTTAAAACAAACAAACAAACAAAAAAATCTTGTGACTTTAAGGTAATATCAACATTCCTCTGCTTGGTATCCAAGCCCCTCGGGAATCTGACCCCTGCTGCGTCCTTGCATGGTGACCTTGGGTGTGCCCACCCAAGAGGGAGCGGGCATCTCTTGGAGCTCCAGCCTCTGCCTCCCTTCTCTCTCAAGTCCCTCTTTAGACACACTGCCTTGTTCGTTGGCAGACAGACCAGAGAGAAGACTCTGCTCCATCAGGGTTGGAAGCTGCAAGCAAATGAAATCAGTTCTGGCTGATGCAAGCAGAAAAGGGATTTGCTGCAAAGGAGAGTGAATCGCCATGGAACTGCTGGAGAACTAGGCTGGGAGGCACTTCAAAGTAACAAGGGAAAGGAACAGCAAACGTGCAAGTGACCGCAACCCCAACTCAGGAAGCATAAAGCAAGGAAATCCACCGTTCTTTATAACATGCGCGAGTCCAAGGGCAAGGAGGCCCCAGCGGCTCTGGGACGGACTCCCCGGGCCCAGGTCTGCTCTTCCCAGCTCTCCTATGGTCACAAGGCACAGAGGCGAGCTAGTCTCTGGTTAGGGTTGGTCATGTCTGGGATTAAGCGAATTTCCCAGCATCCTTCATTGGCCAGGCGGGCATCCATACCTAGATATCGACCAGTCATTGACAGGGATGTGGACCAATCAGATAGCTTGTCTGTAGCAGGTGGGAGAGCAGACTGGCGCCACCTCATTGCAAACAGGCTGGGCTTCGCCTCCTGAAGGTGGGCATTTGCCAGATGCGCAGCTCCAGGTGCAGCAGGAACACCTGGCAGGAGACCGGAGCAGCTCTAGGCTCACTCGCAGGGCCTGGTACCCAGTAACCGACCGGAGAGAGGGGGAGTCAGCTGCGGAACCCCGCCCAGTGGAGTGCTAGGCAGCAGGCAAAAGCACAGCTGCAACCTGTGCTGCAAAATGCACGAGCTTAACAGCATGATATCGAGAGAGAAGGTATGTTTAAAAGATTATAAAACCAGAGATAAGGAGCCATGGGTCAGACTATTGGACCTCAAAGGAAGGGTGGGGATAAAAGGGAGAGATCAGCCAAAGGACTTATGTGCACACAATTGAGCCTAACCAGTGGTCAAGGACAATAGGGGGGTGGGGGATTGGAATGGGGGTTGAGGACAAATATGTGATACCTTAATCAATAAAGAAATTAAAAAAAAGAATGTTAAAAAAATAAATAAAAGCACAATGAAATATTTTAAAAAAAGATTATAAAACGTGTAAGCACGTTTTACTTCCTACAAAGCTAAAAAAAAAAAAAAATCGCACCTTTTCTTGGCATTCATGCTGATGACATAATTCTATCTATGGAGGAAAGCAGGGGAAGGATGCAGTCGGATCCAGACACGCAAGCTGTTCCCCTACCCCATACCCTATCCTCCCTGGCCTCTGTTTCCAAGTCTGTACAACGGAGCTCACTGCCTCCTGCATGGGTCATGGTAAGGCAAAGGAGGTGGGTGACCTCATCAGTTCTTTGTAATCTACACCAGTCTTGTCTCTTCCTTTATGATGTTGGTAAAGTTAACGTGTCCAGGCGGGTTATCTTACAGAATATCACACAATCTGGTTTTATGTGACTGTTTCCTCATGTTACGATTCAGGCTCAACATACTTGGCAAGAACACTGCTTACGTGATTTTCATACCGCTATTTTATTTTATCGTTAATGTGTAATCAAATAGTACAGAAATGCATAAGGTAGACATGGAAAGTGTTCCAAAAGGCAGGCCCCAGACATAAGCAGTATTTACATTGTAGTATATAGACCATTCGTTTATTTTCCTTTGCATATGACAAATTGAAACCATATCATTTTTGTAACTTGCCCTTTTTACTTGCTGCCATGTCTTGGAACCCTTTCTGTGCGAGTCTATATCCATCTGTGTGCTCTTTCCAGGGGTTTGTTTCCAGTTGTGAGCTATTAGGAACAGTGCTGCGACCATCATCCATGCACATTTGTCTCCGTGTTCTTGTGTGAATGTTTCTACAGGTTACACTCCTAGAAGGAAAATGTCTGGGCCAACTTTAATATTGTAAAATTACCACCACAAAACTCCGTATCAACCAAGATGCTCTCCAACAGTGTCTGAGAGTGACTGTTTCCTGCTATCTTATCCTAGTATTGCCACTCCTTTTAATCTCTGAGATTGGAAATGAAAATTGCTGCCTCATCCTCATGTGAATTTGTAAACTAGGAGCGAAGTTTAGTTTATTTTTATATGTCTATTTCCTGTTTTTGAGAGCTATCTGCATATATCCTAGGGCTGTTTTCCTGTAGGATTGTGTACCTTTATCTTATTGATTTGTAAGTCTCAGGACTATAGGAAAGAAATTGGCCATTTGTTTTCTGTATGTGTAATTTTTTTTTGTCCAGTTAATGGAAGCACCCAAATAACATCCTATAAAACATGTTCCAAATAATTACCTAACTTAGAAAAAAGCCATGTGTAGCCCCTTTTCTTTGAACTTCCCCTATAGGGAATAGAACCAGGCTACCTACTTGGTTTAAATTTGTATGTGTGAATGAAATATATGCTCTGTATTTATATGCATACATGTGTACACTGTATGTATAATTAGAAAGTGGTTTTTAAAAAGTTTTCTCTGTGGTAATTTCCTTTCAAAAGATAAACTATGGCCCTAGCTGGTTTGGCTCAGTGGATAGAGCATCAGCCTGGGGACTCAAAGGTCCTGGGTTCAATTCCAGTCAAGGGCACATGCCCGGGCTGTAGCTCGATCCCTAGTGGGGGGCATGTAGGAAGCAGCTGATCAATGATTCTCTCTCATCATTGATGTTTCTCTCTCCCTCCCTCCCTTTCCCTTCCTCTCTGAAATTAATAGAAATATATATATATATATTTATTTAAAACTATGTTAAGATACTTTAATAAAATTCTTAAACTTCTCGCAATTGTTTTGAACTTGCAAATAGGTTGTAGATAATTAAGTTCCATGTCCACCGCTGGCGAAATCTTTCCTCCCGCCTCCCCCTCCTCCCTCTCTCCTTCTCCTATAACTGTCCATAGTTTGGAATGCATCACCCTGGAAGGTCTCAGGAATCTCTGATAAGAGCATCTTCAGAGGGTAGACTCTGTCCATTTAGTTTTCTTTCGCCTTGAAAGGCTAGGTTCAGGTCCATGGCTGCTCACTGGCAGCCTGCAGATTGCATCCTTCAGTGCACCATGGGTCCAAATCCAATCTTTGGAATACTTTCCAAACAAAAACGACTCATGGGCCGAAGTTTCTTTTTGTTTGTTTGTTTTGTCTTTCCCATCCCAACCAAGTCGGTTTCATTTCCTCACCATTTGGATCATGTCATTGCATTTCATCTGAGCAAAATTGTCCATTTCTGAGATGCCTGTTTTGACGATAGTGGAAAAAGTTCAGCATTTTTACAATGTGCTCCTTAAGCATCTCATCCAGTTAACTGGGTGTGTTAGCTCTGTGCCTGGCACACAAATGACTGGTTAACTGATGCAGTAGGTGCATTGCCACCAGCTCTGTTTAGGACACATGATTAACTCTCTTTCCTCTCTAAGAGCTGCCTTCACCCTCTGGCCTAAAAGTGACATACTCCTTTCTTGTTCAATACTATTGACTCCTCTGTAGAAAGAAACAGGGGGGGAAAAGTCTCCAACTTTTGATACCCCAGAAGTGGACTTGTCAGCAAACTGGAACACATCCGGCCTCTAGTAACAAAACATTTTCATATTCTGCTACAAGGAATTAGATACATTTCCTTGGAATTTAGTTTCACACGTGTATGCGTCCGTGAGAGCAAAAGTAAGATATCCACCCCCAGCCCCCAACACAGCCAGGAAATAGGAAACAGGGAAACAAACACATTTTCTGAGTGTTAAACTATGAAATCAACACATAATGGCACTGGGCAGAGATTTGTAGTCTCCTTAAAGGGGCAGAAATCAATTATCTATCCTGCCTTTAAGCCTGCCAACTCAAGCATAAGCAGATATTTAAAGAGAAAAAAAATAGCATGCACATTATTTGAAAAGAAACATATAAATATGACATGGCACTTTTTTTTGGTTGTTATGTGATATAGATATATTAATTTTGTTTCATCATTGCTATTCTTTCATCTGTATTTTTCCCATAGGTGATACTTAACTGGAATAAAAATCTTTTTCCGTTTATTTTTTTTTTTAAAGTGCCTCAATGGCTAACATTGTGGATCTGCTTCAGAACTGTGATTAAATACACTCATCTGGTTTGGTTGGGATAGAAGCTCTTATACCTACTGAATATGTTAAGCTACAGCTGAAATATTTTGATAAGAGAAAACAGGAAACAGCTCTATAAAGAAACAAAGGTACATTCAGGGTAACCAGAAAACTTTTTCTTCGTGGGAAATAAACAGAGACATCTCTGTTTTCTTTTGAGCAGGGAGGAGCTGGCATAGAGTATGGCTTATGGCAGCGCTGATTAAATGAGGTCTTATGGATGAAAATAGTGGCTATCCTGTCCCTGATGTGACTCCTCAGCAGCTGCCCAACAAGCTAGGCCTCATAAAGAGAACATTGAGGAAAATATGCCTGTGGCTTCATGGACACACCCAGAACACACAATGGTCTCGACTGGGACACTCATTCTGTAGTACTCAGTAAGCAGTCAGTAATCAAATACATGCTGATTTGACTGTACCAAAAGAATATTTATCCTAGCTAGTCATTTGTAAGGGATATCATGTATCTCCTAAAAACTTAAAAAAAAAAAAAAATATATATATATATATATATATATATATATATATATATATATATAATTGACTTTAGAGAAAAGGGAGGGGGAGGGAGAGAGAGAGAGAGAGAGAGAGAGGGAGGGGGAGAGGGAGGGAGGAGGGAGAGAGAGAGAGAGAGAGAGAGAGAGAAACATCAATGATGAAAGAGTATCATTGTTTGGCTGCCTCCTACATAACCCCTACTGGATCAAGCCCACAACCCAGGCATGTGCCCCAATCAGGAATCAAACCGTTACCTCTTGGTTCATAGGTCAACGCTCAACCACTGAGCCACGCCGGCCAGGCTCTCTTAAAAACTTTTAATGGCTAGAGATTTTGACTTCATTTTTGATAATCAGCTTAGATGTTTCCCTTTCACCTCATCAGTTAAAAGAGAGAGAAAAAACACTGCACTCCTCATTCTTCTGATTTGAGTGATTGTGGCATGATTACTTCATTTGCTTTTCCTACGTTGCAGGGGAATTTAAATAGCTCATATGTTTCGCTCTTGAAAAAGTGGTTTCTAGTCACACATAGGAACTGTTTCCTTTAAGAAATGTCACAAGCATGTTTATAATGTATTGTGGGCTTGTTCAGCATAGCATGTACGTCGGCTTACATATTTTCACCCTGCCTCAGATGCAATCTTAAAAACAAAGGCACCGTCGCTGAAACCGGTTTGGCTCAGTGGATAGAGCATCGGCCATCGGACTAAAAGGTCCCAGGTTCGATTCCGGTCAAGGGCATGTACATTGGTTGCAGGCACATCCCCAGTTGCAGGAGGCAGCTGATCAATGTTTCTCTCTCATCGATGTTTCTAGCTCTCTATCTCCCTCCCTTCCTCTCTGTAAAAAATCAATAAAATATATTTTAAAAAAACCAAAAAAACAAAGGCACCGTCCATGCCACTCAAAGCAGGCACCCTGATGGGCAACACCACGCTGCTGCTTTTCCTCACTTGAGCCATTTTCTCCGTATTAAAACAGCCCACTGCAGTGATGTGGGTGTGCATGTGTGTGGTCAGAACCACCAAACACAAGGAACAGACGGCCAGGGCACCACCCCCGGACTGTCTGGAGAACTCCAAGCTGTTGACCCGAAGGAAAAGGGAAACTCCAGAGCAGAGACCTTGATGGCAACTGTGGCCACAGGGCTTTAGTGGTCACCACTCAGGGCCCGGGGGAATGGCTGTGTGACCAGCCCCAGACCACAGAGATCCCAGTGAACGTGTGGAGTCAGCTCCTCCTATCACACCTGGAAGCACAAGCGGGAAAACAAGGCGGCTGGGTACATGGATGCTGAGGGGAAAAGGATTTGGGAATAGGCCCACCATTCCCCAGGACTTCCACCATGACAAAACCCTCTCCAACTTCTATCTGCTGTCTGAAATTGCCTTCATTCTTTTTTTTTAAATTATTATTATTGATTTTTTTTATAGAGAGGAAGAGAGAGGGGATAGAGAGTTAGAAACATTGATGAGAGAGAAACATTGATCAGCTGCCTCCTGCGTACCCCCTATTGGGTATGTGCCTGCAACTAAGGTACATGCCCTTGACCGGAATCGAACCTGGGACGTTTTAGTCTGCAGGCCGATGCTCTACCCATTGAGCCAAACTGGTTTTGGCTGCCTTCATTCTTTATCTCAGGGCTTCCTGAGGCCTTTTTAGGATGAAGCTATTTGAGGGGAGTGTAATTCTCTAAGCCGTTCTTACTCATACCTTACTGTGAATAAGCAATAGAACGTTCCTAGGATAAAACGCGTCTGTAGAGCACAGGAATGTAGAAAGAACCTGCCTGCAGGGGGTCCTAGGGAGGGGATGTCCTTGAAGGGAATAGCTGAGGGCTTGATGCTTTGTTAATGGCCTCCCTGGGACCTTTAGGTTTCATTTCCAAGGAGAGCTCTGGGGTCTACACTGAATGGCCAGATTATGATGGTCTCTGGATGCATAATAATCTGGCCACTCAGTGTATATCCTATATAAGAAAAAGCTAATATGCAAATTGTCCTCTTGACTAGGAACTCGACCAGCAGGCAGGCTGGCCAACCACCCACGTCCCCTCCCCCTGGCCAGGCTGGCTGGACCCCACCCATGCCCAAATTCATGCACCGGGCCTCATAATATATATATCCTGTGTGGTGGCCAGATTATTATGTGTTCAGAGATCATAATAATCTGGCCACTCAGTATAAGTTGCTGAAACAAACAGAATGAGCTGCCTGGGTGCCAAGCAGAAGAACGAGCTGCCAATCCGCAGAGGCCACCATGCGTAGCAGAAAGCCGTAGGGCTTGTTGTTGGGAAATCCTTTTATAGGTCTTCTGGGCTTATAGGGTCCCATGCCATCAAGTCTCCTCTTATGAAGGATCAGCCCTCCTCCACTATTACAAAATTAACATTTCAAGTTACTTCCCAGAGCCAGCCCAGCCCTGAGAGCGTGCCAGTGCTCAGGGCTGCAGAAACTTCCCTGAGCAAGGAATGGCAATCGGTGAATCTCAGGAGAGGGGCCGACATCCCTCCCCCATTTCTCACTCGCTGCCACCACCCTGTCTCTGCCCAGAGATTTAAGATTCGTTGTGCACCTTCCTGAGTGGACCTCAAAGCCTTTTACAGACAAGAATGAGGGTTATCCCAGGACAGGATTCTTAGTTTGTATTCATCGTATTACACTTGGCCAAAGCAACAGGCGCAGTTGGAAGCAGGAACAGGCTTCATACTTCCTAAGAAGTCTTGGGATTTTGAAATCACAGAGTGAATCTGAAGTATGAGGCAAGTCTCACAGTCACTCAGAAATGTGGCAGAGGTGTGTCTCCTTGTGACTTACATCTGCCTATGCTGTTTTCTTTAATCCAGTTGGTCAGATGGTAGTAAAGAAACAGTGGATAATAATAACAGTTACAACAAAAACTACTAACATTTACATAGTGTTTACTACGCTCTAGACACTTTTCTAAGACCCTTACAATCACTGATAACTCATAAAACAGGTACTGTTCATATCCTCCCATTTGACAGATGAGAAAACTGAGGCACAGAGATTGAGTAACTTGCCAAAGGGCACATAACAATCATAGAACTAATTGCTTTTAAAACTTCCATAATAACTGCTAGCATTACTGCCTTCATTTTACAAATAAGGAAACAGGGGTTCAGAGATCTCAAGTAACTCTCCTGAGGTCACACAGTGCTGAAATGGTGGCTTGGCTCACCCCCAACCTTTAGGGGACCTACAGCAAGAGTACAAACGTAGACCCCTATTCCATGGCAAACGTTACACATCAAGCTAACAGGTATAATAAATAAAGTGTGTTCTGTTCTCCTGCTTTGAAAAAGGAACCCTCATGACATCCTGGAAGGCCAGATTCAACTTGAGAATTTTCAGACTCCTTGGTCTGAGCCGGGAAGACGGTGTAGAGAGAGTCACAGCCCAGTCCCTGGGCCAGCGCCCTCTCTCCCCACTCCCGAAGCTCAGATACTACTATCCTCCCTGAGGCACCACCCAGCTCTGTCCGCGTGTCTCTCCATGGCTGCCCCTGAGCCACCCTGAAATCTAGGGAACACACACCCTCGGGAGGGCCCGCCCGGGGAGAGGCCTGCACAGGTCCTGGATGCAGGGAGTTCTGTGGTCTCAGACCAGGAGCGTGGCCTGGAGGGGGAGAGGCGGGCTGGGCGGGCATGGTCCTTTGATCTGGCGGACTCTTCACTCCATGGGGAGCAGGCCCTGGCAGGACCCCAGGGGGGCCCTCTGGAGCTCCTGGCCCAGGGCGGAGGTCCGCTTGCCTGGGTCTGAGAGCAGCCCTGAGGGTAACACCGGGACTTGGACCAGGTCTCTGAGTTCCCAACATCCCTGCCCGGCTGAATCACCATGCACGTCATCCCTCGGCCCCTGACCCCCATTTTCACATCCCTGGGACTGCACATGGTAGAGGAACAGCACGGGAAGGAGGGTGCTAAGAGTGGGGGGTGCAGGGGGTGAGGGGAAGGAGCCGGAGAGATTTCCCCTCACCCACTCCCATTTCCCCTTTTCCACCGGGTCCTGCCCCGGCCACTGGCCAGGGAAACAAACACCGCCCCAGCGAGCCCAAGTCTCGCCACACCCTTTCCTTGTTTATGGACACAGAGCAGCAGGGAGAGGCGAGGAACCGCCTTGAAAATAATTAGTGCAGGAACCGTTAATGCTCTCGTAAGCCAGGAGATAAGACGTCTGCAAAATCGCTCGCCTGGAGAAAAGGCCTTTTTCCTCCCTCAGACGTCGGGGCAGCCAGGGGGCCTGCCCACTGAGCCTGTCCCCGCTGTTGCAGATCCTGCCTGGCACCTGGCGTGGGCTGTGTGCATGGCTTAGGAGGGATCCTGTCAGTCCATCCAGGCGTCTAAATTTAGTTTCCATACATCAATGCCATTTCCTGTGCTAGCTATCAAACTTAAAATTTTCCACAGGCTTCCTTCTGGACTGTCATCACACACACGGTGTCATGCTTCCTTTTTTAAAGATGCACGTAACAGCCCCCCCCCCCACACACACACTAGCCAACAGCTCACAAGCAGCGGGATCAGAGCTCAAGCTCCATCGGTCAGTGGCTGTGAGGGCTCAGTCCTTCTCCGAGGCACCAGGGGCGTAAAGACGGACCTTTTGTGCCAATTCTAGAACATTCGTGTCCGAGTCCTGGGACTTCAGAAACCCACCCAAGCCAGGATGAAGGAAAAGTGGTGTGTTTGTGTGTGTGTGTGTGTGTGTGTTTGTTTTAATTCTCACCCGAGGATATGTTTTTATGGATTTGTAGAGAGAGGGGAAGGGAGAGGGAGAGAGAATGAGAGGAATATTGATATGTTGACTCCCTTATGTACTCCACCTGGGGATCAAACCCGCCACCTGGGCATGTGCCCCGACCAGAAATGGAACTCTTGATCTTTCAGTGTACGGTATGATACTCCCACCGACTGGGCCACGCTGGCCAGGGAAAATGAAACGTGGTGTTTTATCATAAAGAGCAGGCCAGTCTTGTGCAAAGAATATATCAGATCGCTCTATAGAGGATTGGAAGTAGAAATATCAACCTCCTCTTTTGCCATGATGGTTTATGGTATCTCTTCTTTATCCCTGCATCCTCCACTTCCTTCCACCCCCTCTGGCTGGGCAGGCAGCCCTGTCGTACTTCCCACGTGGAGCGCTAGCTGAACTGCAGCCAAGTTCCAAACTGAGAGCATCTGATTGGTCCAGCTTGAGTCAGGTGTCTGTGTCCAGTCCAATCAGCTGTGGCTCAAGAGAATGGGTAGAATCATTGACTGTATAAACAAGCCTGCCAGTTGGATCCTTGGGTTTGAGTGGTTGGAAGTTCTAATCCAACAGGAGGTGGGCAGGTGCCCTACAGGCAGGCCCAGGTTCACTACCCAGGAGGTTGTACACATATTTAAAATAGACAACCACCTCTTTACCTTTGCCTTAACTTTGTTGGGTGATGAGCAGTTTGATGTCAGCTTTCACATCTGTGCTTGTTCTGTTGCAAATGGTTCATCCTTATTTATCAAGAATCATCATGACAGCTGAAACCAGTTTGGCATAGTGGATAGAGTGTTGGCCTGTGGACTGAAGGGTCCTGGGTTCGATTCCGGTCAGGGTCATGTGCGTTGGTTGCGGGCACATCCCCGGTGGGGGGTGTGCAGGAGGTGGCTGATCGATGTTTCTCTCTCGTTGATGTTTCTGACTATTCTGACTATTCTGTCTCTTCCTCTCTGTAAAAAAAACCAATAAAACACATTTAAAAAAAAAAAGAATCATCATGGCAGAATCTTTATCATCCAATCTCTCCTCGTCAATACCTTTTTTTGGCTTCCTGTTTTGGAGCCATACCTCGAGCCTAAACTCAGGCGTAGGAAGAAACGTTGTTGAGAAACCAACATGGTCCCCTAACCACTTAGCTTTTGGCCTGGGTTAAGCCTCTTTGGAACTTGCCTAGAAAACGACTCTCGTCCACTTGGTTCCCTTTTGGGCCCTGAGCCCAGTCACAGCTCTCACTGCATTTACTGGCCTTGTCTAATATGTAAGACAATAGCCTGTTCTACACTCTGAAATATCATAAACCTCTCAGTTCATAAATCCCAGGCCGGGATATCTGAGGAATTTCTGGCCGATCCACCAGGAAACATGGCCAATCTAGATGTTAGAGGAATTTCTTGAGTTTCAAGCCAACCCAGGACATTAACACTTCACCCATATTCCTGAGGAATGCAGTCACTTTGTACAGTTGGACAGTCTTTGGGGAATGGGCAGTGTTACTATTATGTATTTTAAGAAATGTGTATTTTGTTCCCCTGACATTTATGTTCGAGGGGTACAAAGCACTCATTGCAAACGAAATGGGGGGCATGGTATAATCTGTGCCGCCACATGAGATTCATCTTCTTTTCGTTTTTTTTTCTTGCTAGAATGACGAAAGGAAAATTCTGTACCAAAATCAAGATGTAAGCTAAATGTCACGAAGGCCTTTCTTCGGTCATTGGCTATTAGTTGTGCACTGGCTATGTGAAGGGCACTGCACGGGGTGCGTGTATGCTGAGGTAAAGGGCACAGTCTTTGCCCTCGTCACATCACAGCCCCGTGCTGATGACAGATTTATAAACCAAACATGACAGTGCAGTGTCCCAAGGATGATAAGGACTTAGACTGGTAAGAGATGAAAAAGTAGGGACTGCCAAACTACAGAGTTAGGCTCACTGGATAGAGCATCCGCCTGTAGACTGAGGGGTCCCAGGTTCGATCAAGGGCATGTACCTTGCTTGGTTGCAGGCATATCCCCAGTGTGGGTTGTACAAGAGGCAGCTGATTGATGTTTCTATCTCATCGATGTTTCTAACTCTCTATCCCTCTCCCTTCCTCTCTGTAAAAAATCAATAAAATGTATTTTTTTAAAAAAGAAAGAAAGGAAGGAAGGAAGGAAGGAAGGAAGAAAGAAAAGTAGAGACTGCTAACTCAGCCAGGTGTGGTGAGGGAAAACTTCCTGGTGGAGAACAAAGCCTGGGCCGGTTTTTAAAGTTTTAAAAGGAGTCAACCAGGTAGGTGAAATGGATGAAACGGGAAGGGTATTCGGGCAGGGGGAGAGCATGAAAGAGCAGGGTGAATTGTGGGTGTTGGTGATAGCTTGTTCTGGTTGGAATTTAGGCTAGGAGTCAGGTGGAGCGGGCTGGAAAGGGTTGGCTGGGACCACTCGGTCACAAAGGACTCTAGGCCAGGCTGAAGAATTGGGACTTTATTCTGGGAGTCTCCAGAATATTTCCTTTTTAAGAAAAACTTTTACTGAAGTGTAAAGTAGGTGCAGAAGTGTGCACATACGATAAATATTCCGCTTAATGAATTTTCATGGACTGAACACAGCTGTACAGCCTGAACCCAGGTCATAATGTAACCAGAACCCATGAAGCCCAGGCTGGCTCCCTTACAGTCCCTACTCCCCTCTCCAAGGGAGACCACAAACCTGGCTTCTAATGTGATCAATTTGTTTAGGCTGTTTTTGTTTTTAACATTAAGTAAATTGTTAAAGTATGTACCCCTTTGTGCCTGGCTTCTATCAACCAACATTATGTGGAGATGTGCTTCATGCAATCTCGTGGCTGTATAGTATCCTATGCATAAGTTTGCCATAATTTATTTATTCTTCCTATCAACCTTTGAGCTCTTTCCAGTTTGAGGCTATTAGGAATAGTGCTTCGGTGTCTGTTCTCGTACATGTCTTTGGGTGAATACGTGTATGCATTTCCACTGGATAAAATACCTAGGGGTGGACTTTCCGGGCCATACGCTAAGGATGTTCAGCTTTATCGGATTCCTCCAGTTTTACAAAGTTATCAGACTGATTTAGAGTCTCCACAGTTATGTAGGAGAGTTCCAGTGGTTTCTGTTTCCAACAATTGACATTGTCTTTTTCATTTTAGCACTCTCTGGTGTGTGTTGTGTGTAGTTGTTAGGGACTGAATTGTGCCCCATCCTAACCCCAACTGTGACTATATTTGGAGTTAGAACCTTTATGGGAGTTATTAAGGTTAAATGAGGTAATAAGAATGGGGCCCTGCCCTAGCTGGCTTGGCTCAGTGGATAGAGCATCAGCCTGAGGACTAAAGAGTCCCAGGTTCAATTCCAGCCAAGGGCACATGCTGGGGTTGTGGGCTCGATCCTCCCCCAGTAGGGGACATGCAGAAGGCAGCCAATCAATGATCTCATCACTGATGTTACTATCTCTCTATCCCTCTCCCTTCCTCTCTGAAATCAATAAAAGTCAATTTTTTTTTTTTTTAAGAAAGGGGTTCTAATATGATAAAACTAGCGTTCATACAGGGTGAGGCAAAAAAAAAAAAGATTTATAGTTGTGAGTACACAAAATCTAGAGTTTATTCTTGTATTTTTTTTTTATTATTTTCCATGTGAACAAATGTAAACCTACTTTTGCCTCATCCTGTGTACGAGGAAGAGATATCTCTTTGTCCCTACCTCTCCTCCCCCTACTCTATCCCCCCTGTCCTCCCATTCCCCCCCAACCCCGTCTGCCATATACACACAGGGAGGAAAGGCCATGTGAAGACACAGTGAGAAGGCAGCAGCCTGCAGGTCAGAAAGAGGTTCTTCACCAGAGGCCAACCCTGCTGGCACCTTGATGGTGAACTTCCAGCCTCAAGAACTGTGAGGAAAATGACTGATGTTTAAGCCACCTAGTCTGTGGGATCTTGTCATGGCTGCCCAAACAGACTAATGGAGTAGTGGAATCACATTGCGGTTTTAATCTGTATGTTACTCCTCAAAGTGTTTTAAATAAGAGAAGAAAGGTGTCAGGTTTATACTTTAGCTGTAGGACTAGCATCAATGAGAAAGCTAGGCAAGAATTTATGAGAGCCTGAACAAACTCAGGCGGGTTGGGTTAGGGCAGTGGTTGGCAAACTCATTAGTCAACAGAGCCAAATATCAACAGTACAACAATTAAAATTTCTTTTGAGAGCCAAAATTTTTAAACTTAAACGTCTCCTAACGCCACTTCTTCAAAATAGACTGGTGGTATTTTGTGCAAGAGCCACACTCAAGGGGCCAAAGAGCCGTATATGGCTCACAAGCCGCAGTTTGTCAACCACGGGGTTAGGGTTAAGGTAAATGATGGAGCCAGGGTTTGAATTTGTGTAGTCTGGCTCAAGGGCCATGCTTCCAATCCCATATTTAATTAGTCTGCCAACTCTACCTCTTTCTTATTTATTAACCCAACCCCTTCTATTCAACCCAACCTGCCTGAGTTTATTCAGGCTCTCATAGGCAACCCTGCTAGTAGTTCTCAGGTTGAGAACCGCTGCTGTAGAGCCTAAGACCATCAGAAAACACAGGTATTTACATTACGGTTCATAAACAGTAGCAAAATTACAGTTATAAAGTAGCAACTAAAATAATTTTATGGTTGGGGTCATCACAATATGAGGAACTGTACTCAAGGGTTGAGGCATTAGAAAGGTTGAGAAGCACTGTTCTAGAGTTACTAAAGGAAATAATGTGAGGTATCTATTTGTAAGACATTAATATCAACCCAAATATATTTGCTTCAGCCTTGATTAAAATTAAAGTGAAAACCAGAGGCTATAATTTATTTATATTTATTTATTATCAAAATGTTGTGTTTATTATTATTAAACTTGTGTGAATTAAAAAATTTAAGTCTGATGAGCACCTGTTTTCTATTATTTCCTTTGTGAATACATATAATTGTGGAATACATACAAATGTTGTATTTTATCCCAAAGGCAATATCTTAGTGAATGTAAAGATGTACTTTATTGAGGATGATGACAAGATTACATCTTTCAGTTTTCTTCGCCCATATTTAGCTGATGAAAAGTATAGGAGAAAATATGCAGAAAGTCCTTAAAGCCATTATTAACCCAGTCCAGGGCAAAAGCTTAGTAAATCGGCCCTTGCCGGTTTTGCTCAGTGGATAGAGTCCACAGACTGAAAGGTCCCAGGTTCAATTCCGGTCAAGGGCATCTACCTCAGTTGCAGGTTCAATCCCCAGCCCTGGTCAGGCACATGTGGGAGGCAACCAGTCAATGTGACTCTCTCACATCGATGTTTCTATCTGTCTCTTCTTCTCCCTTCCATTCTCCCTAAAAATCAAATGGGAAAATATCCTTGGGTGAGGATTAACAACAACAAGAAGACTTTAGTAAATCAAAGGTACCATTAAGTGACTATGTGACCTTCCACCTGTGGTAGGTCAGAGAATACGGAATGACTCCAGTTTTCAGGCTTCAGCGTCAGGGTAGTAGGTTTGATAAAGGTGGCAATGGATGTAATCTAAAGGAATACCCTGGCCCTGGTAGCTGTGGCTGCAGCACAGTCATTCTCCCTTGGTCGACCTAAATTCTGATGGAACTACTTGCTGGAAACCAGCTCCGTCAGTTATTTTTTTTAAAATATATTTTATTGATTTTTTTACAGAGAGGAAGGGAGAGGTATAGAGAGTTAGAAACATCAATGAGAGAGAAACATCCATCAGCTGCCTCCTGCACACCCCCAGCCAAGGTACATGCCCTTGACTGGGATGGAACCTGGGACCTTTCAGTCTGCAGGCTGACGCTCTACCCACTGAGCCAAACCGGTTTCAGCGTGTCAGTGATTTCTGAAAACGCCTTGGAACGCCTCTCCGTGGAGCTTCAGAAAAGTCCCGTGGGCTCTTCCCCTCTAACCTCCCGTTGTTGCTTGGCTGCTGCTGCTACTACTGCGAATGCCCCTCTGACATTACCCACTCTGTTCAGCCGACTTAGAAGTGACCACTGCCTCTGGCGCTCCATCCCAGCCTTGGAAATGGGATGTCCACGCTGGAGACCAGTCAGGCCCACAACTGCTGCCTCTGTCTGGCATCTCGAGAAATTGCCTTTCAGTCTCCATTTTGCTGCTCAGTCAGAAACGTGGCGTTACCATTCCCTGCCTCCACGGCGTATCGGGCTGTTCTTCTGCTGGTAGAACAACTCCAGGCTTCTCCACATCTCAGATTGGGATTTAGGAATCTACATCTTTCTCTCCTCCGGTTCAAAGCATTCCCCACCTCCCATTTCTTGTCCTAAGATAAACTACTTCGTAGGACAACTGAGCAGAAATGCCCATTCTCTGCTGGGAAGTACTCCATCCCCATGCACCAGCATGTGGTCTCACTCCGTTGCTCAAAAGACACATTCACACAATAGTTCAAGTTTAGTGCATTTCTCTTAGGCTGGGCCATCTCTCTTACCCATGGTTATCATGATGCGCCGGGAATACAGACGTATATTTATAGGACTATTGAGTGTCCATTTTGCCCTTGATGATGTTGAGAAGATGTGACATTCAAGTGGACTTGAGTCTGGAAGGACTGAGAGATATTGATTGACTCTGCATGTAGCTGGTATGAGCAGGGATGGGTGTTGTGGTATGCTGGAGCTGGCTCTGACCGATCACAAGGCCTGCTTTTGTGCATCATATCCCAACTCCACAATGATTGGTAGCTTGAGATCAGCAGTGGTCAGAGTATTCACATCATGGAAATCAGCAAACACTACCAATATGGGTTTTTAAAAACCACTTTGTTAACATTTACCACAGACTGTTGTGGGATGAGAATGAAATCATCCAAGGACAGCAGATACAGTGAGAGAAGACAAGGTAAGATTGGGGAAGGCGTGCTGAGGAAGTAACATGTAGGCAATTGATTAAAGATGGTTATTTTAATTTTTTTAAAAATCTACTTTAACTGTTTTGAAAAGCTATTTTAATCAGTAAAAAAGACTGCTTCATGGTCAAGTCAGTAAGTGGCTAAGGTTGCTGAAACAACCAGCCCAGGGCGTTTAAATCTAGTTATCATGAACATTTCAACACCTGAGTGATATAGCCAGTGTATTCTTGGGCAACAGAACCATTTAAACTGTGTGCCCATCCCTAGCCAGTTTGGTTCAGTGGATAGAGCATCGGCCCATAGACTGCAACGTCCTGGGTTTGATTCTGGTCAAGGACACGTACTTCAGTTGCAGGCTTGATTCCCCAGCCCTGGTTAAGGCATGTGCATGAGGCAACCAATCAATGTGTTTCTATCACAGGAATGTTTCTCTCTCTCTGTCTTTCCCTCTCCTTTCCATTCCATTTCTCCCTCAATAATAATAATAATAATAATAATAATAATCATCATCATCATCATCCATGGGAAAAAATTCTCAGGTAAGGATTAATAACAACAACAAACCTGTCTGCCCAACCGCGCAGTCCTAAGTATCAAGTCATACTATTTCAGAACTAGAAAAGACATTAAAGGGGATTATCCTAATGGCTAAAGAGATTAAAGTTAAGAGAGGGTAAGTGAAATGGCATGACCACAGTCAACAACCAGCAGAGTAAAGCCAGTCTCCTAACCCCTCCCTCTACATAATCCACTTTACAGAAACCCGCTCAGTTAGTGAAAGACTGGTATGTATGCCACTGGAATGAATCTTGTAGCAAAAATGTTGAGATTCTTAGCAATCTTTCAATTAAAATGTAAATAAATCGGGATCACTGGGTTTGTTTTCTTCTGCTTGGGGGTGTATCTCCAGTAAAGCATGGGATGTAAGCCAACAGGCCCTGGCTGCAGTAACCAAGGGAAATGGGAGAGCCTGGGAGTCCTGTTGTTTTCAAGCTGTTTCCAGGAGGAGCATGTGGGGCCGACATTCTCTGGCCCAGGAAGCTTGGTTCCAACTCCCGTGGCTTGCCCTGAGAACCAGAGAAAGCCTGACTGCTCGTTGTATCAAAGATAAGCTTTTGCCACACTTCCTGGCCCGTGTGGTGTAGTTGGTTGGAGCATTGTCCTGTACACCAAAAGGTCTCAGGTTCTGTTCCGAGACAAGGCACATGCCTGGGTTGTGGGTTTGATCTTGGTCAGGGTACTGGAGACAACCAGTTAATATTTCTCTTTCACACAGAAGTTTCTATCTATCTGTCATCTATCTATCTATGTATCTACCTATCTATTTATCTATCTATCTTCCTTTCTCTAAAAAAATCTATGGACATATCAGGTACCTTCAGGTGAGGATTTTAAAAAGATAAGATTTTGAATTTGATTCTAAGTCACAGATATATTTAAAATATGACAATTTTCTCCTCCTCCTCCTCCTCCTCCTCCTCCTCCTCCTCCTCCTCCTCCTTCTTCTTTTTTGTTTTGTTAATCCTCACCCAGAGGATATTTTTCCATTGATTTTTTAGGGAAAATGGAAGAGAGAGGGAAAGACAGAAAGTAATATGGATGTGAGAGAAACACATCAATTGGTTGCCTCCTACACAAGCCCTAACCAGGGCTGGGAATGGGGAGGAGCCTACAACCAAGGTACATGCCCTTGACCAGAATCAAACCCAGGACCCCTATCCACTGAGTCAAACTGGCTAGGGCTAAAATAGGACAATTTCTACAAGAACTAAGTAGGAAGAATAACTGCTCTTGTTGAGAATTGAAATCTAGCCACTGGTATTATTTCCTACTTAAGCTCTTCCAGGGACCCATATCAGTTTACTGAACAGCCTCATTTCCTGACTGCTCTTCAGAAGCTCAAGAGACACCCCAGTTGCTTAGGGAGTGTGTGGGAGAAAACTACTCCTTTCCTTCATTAGAGGGGTAAACTCTGGGGGATGGAGGGGGGAGTGCGAGGTGGGAGGGAGCGGGGGGAGAAAGCTGCTAATTGACTTCTCTTCTTCTTTGACTTGAGTGGATTATGTGGCTGCACCCTGCAGAGCTAGATTTCCAAATGGGAACCATAATGGCTCCACTTATTATTGTTGTTTATATAATCAGCCAGTCACTGAGTCCCTGCTTACTGTCCTCCAGGAACCTGTAGGTCAGGGAAGTGGCAGAACACTTGGTCCTTAATTGTTATTCCCTTGTATGTATGACTACAGTCACCCAATGGTCCCCTTGGGCCCTAAATTAATAATTTCTTAAAATGGCATCTCATGGGCTATGACACATGCGCATGTCCCAGCCCTCCCCGCCCCCCTTTCAGATACTGGCTGACTAACACCCCCTAGGTCCAGTCTACTTCTCTCCTTCTCCCTTTACAACTTGGTTTCTAATCGCTGTCCTCGGCATCCTACCCATTCTCTGTAAGCAGACTTTCCTCTCCATATGAAGTAAGTCATCCAAGGAAATTATTCACTTTTCCATGTTCAAAATATATTCTCCTTCCCATGCGGGTATTATTCCTGAATAAATTGGATCAGCAGTAAACGTGAATAATGCTTGATATTATCTGCCTCTCTTGGTTTTCTTTCTTAGTTTCTCTAGTAGACTAAACATTTTTTTAAATTGTCTCTGTTATTTGTGCCTTTCATTTTATTCTTTAAAATTTTATTTTTGCCCTGGCCAGTGTTGCTCAATTGGTTGAGCATTGTCCTATGTATCAAGAGGCCACAGGTTTGATTCCTGGTCAGGGCACATACCTGGGTTTTGGGCTCAGTCCCCAGTAGAAAGTGTGTGGGAGGCAGCTAATCAATGTTTTTCTCCCACATTGATGTTTCTTCCCCCCCCCCCTCCATTCCTCTCTCTCTCTCTACAATCAACAAAAACAAAATTTACAAAAATATTTATTTTAAAAATAATTTACAGTAAAATGAAAAGAAATTCTATTTTGTATTCTATGTAACATAATCATGATCCAAGTTGTTTTAGTCATTAGTATGTACCCATTTATATATTAAAAATCTTTTGATCCACCAGTTTCTTCCTTAGTGCATTATACACATACACACACCCATATATACAAACACGAATTTATTTGTTTGTTTCAGATACCTTACTTGTTTTTAGATGCCTAGTATTATCATTAGTTAATGTATGGGAAAATTTTTAAGTAACATTTTAAAGCCAGGTTTTTGAAGTCACCTACTCCCTAAAGATTACAGTACCCTACGACGGAATATTTACTTGGTCATAGACATGTAGAGAAGTGCAGTCTCGGGAAAACTTGGCAGTGGTTGTGCATTGACCTTGGACTGGTCACTTATGTCAAGGGTTCCCCACAATGTCGGTGTTGTCATTTCCAAAGGACCATGATGCAATGGGAGAAATAAAGTCAATATAAGAAGTTTCCATAAAACCAAGTTTATTCAATTTTCAAAAACATAAAATTAACATATTTTTTTACTTTTTGGAAGTTAAAAGTCCTTTATTTTATGATATGATGGTGACAGTTTTGATAAATTTCCCCCTAATAGATTTACTTGACAAAAATAAAATGATTATATCTTTCGCTCAAAACTTTTCAGGACAATTAGGGATCACTGAAATCTCAAAGCCTGGAAAGTGGATCATTTACTTCCTTGTGTTCTTCTATTTGCTTACTCTCCCTCCAACACACACACACACACACACACACACACACACACACCCTATGCTCTTTTCAGCATGGCATTTACTATCCCCAAGTCAATTTTGAAATTCAAGGTCATGCCTGCACTGGTATCCCCATGCAGAGCATGACCGAGAGTTCAGCCACTAACATAGCATTCCTTCTTAATTATCCTTCTCATTCTGAAGGCTTACTTTCCTCTGGAAAAGAGGAAAACACTTTTCAGAGATTCTGGGTCTGCTCAAATTCCAAGGTAGATCCAACCCAGTCTCTCTCTGCCTAATCAACGTAGATGAAATGAATGATTTCCCATTAACAAGGTCGGTGAACTGTTAAACATCCCTCAATCCCCGTGTTAGACCATTGTTGTCTCTAGAGAGTGTCCGTTTTTTTCTCCACGGGTTTGAAAACCATTCAGAGAAGCAAAACATTGAAAAAACAGCTTCACGTGGGGTTCTTCACCTTCCTGTTAGATCGGGCCATGGCGCTAAGGGGGCCTGGAGGCTGCGGAAGCTGCAGGAGGAGGAGGGAGCTGTGTTCTTCTTGATGACAGTCATTGCGCTTATTCTACTTTTGCACATCATTTGAGCAAAGGCATAAGATAGGACAAAAGAATTGGATTGGAATTTGGGAAAACCGAATTCTGTTCCAAACCCTGGGTGAATCAAAATCTCTTCAAGTGTCAAAGTCCCTTTAGTAAATGAGGGAGGCCTACCTGTATTCTCTTCTAATAAGTTAAACCCTTTGTCGGCAAACTGCGGCTCAAGAGCCACATGTGGCTCTTTGGTCCCTTGAGTGTGGCTCTTCCACAAAATACCACGGCCTGGGCGAGTCTATTTTGAAAAGTGGTGTTAGAAGAAGTTTAAGTTTAAAAATTAGACTCTCAAAAGGAATTTCAATCGTTGTACTGTTGCTATTTGGCTCTGTTGACTCATGAGTTTGCTGATCGCTGTGTTATTAAAGTATAATTTTTTAAGAGGGTAAACATCATATCCCCAGGGAAAATATAAAATGAATACATGTCCAAGGTTTTATTTATTGAGGGGAACACTAGGATGTTAAAACTGTTCCAAAAAAGCATTAGCAATTGTGCATGTGTGTGTGTCTGTGTGTGTGTTTGTGTGTGTACTATTTAATTTTTTTAAAAAAAATTATAAGATTGCCAAGTTAGATACAAAACTGGTTAATGTTCCACAGGACGATAAAACTGTAATCTTTGTACTTATCTGCTCTGTTGGACAGAGACTATTTGCTTCTTCACCACACCAGAGCTCTCCATACACACAGAGTTGTAAAGTCAATAGAAAATCAGGGCCAGTACTGCCCTGAAAGAAGGCCTAGGATTCTTTTCTGCCCGTTTTCAAATGCCAAATCAGATTTCCGACAAACATGGAGAGAGATAATATTGGTTAATATTTCTTGAGCACTTGCTATGTGCTGGGTAACACTAGGCATGTATTTTCTCTTTGGATGGGGTGGGGATTTAAAAAAAAAAATGTTAGAGGACAGAAGATTGAAGCTCAGGATGTTTAATTAACCAGCCTAAGGTCACACAGCTCCTAAGGGGCAGTGTGGCAATCACACTGAGGTCTTACTCCCACACCTTAGCCTAAACTCCTACCTGTGATTGTTGTTATTATTAAAGGTCAAAAGGAAGAATGAGTGTGAAAATGCTAGAAAGATCGTGAATGTGCTATGAAGTAAAAAGCGTGATTGTTAAGTCTAGATCTCGGTTAAGGAATAAGGAACAGTTTTTGCCAGCCCAGTGCCCAGGGAGACATGTTAATTATGGAAAAGGCGTGCTGCACCTAGAATGCCTCTGAGATTTTATCTTAAATCTGTTCTTGCACTGAATAGAGTTTACTTAACTCAGCCTACTTTTTTCCTTCCTTCCTTCCTTCTTTCTTTATTTTTTTATTTTTGCCCGTGGATTCCATTCAGAGGGGTTCTCAGCCCATTGCTTAGTACATGTGTGGAGAGGCATCCCTTTCCTCATTTCTCCCCGTGTTTTCTTTCTGCGGCCCAGTGGCGTGGAAAGAACACCGGTCTCGGAACTGGCTGGGCTGACCCTGAACCTCAACACCGCGATGAACTCAGTGAGGCGGAGAGTCAGTCCCTGAGCCCAGCTTGTCTCCAAGCCTGTCCGGCTGCATCCAGTCCCCCGGGGGCAGGGGGTACCGCTTATGCCACAGGCGGGACAGGGTCCTGAAGACTCTGAAACTCCAGGTCCTCACGGTAAAGGCGCAATGTTGGTCCCTGCCTCGAAGTTGGTTTGGAGCATTGATATCTAGTAAGGCGTGGGGAAATGCTCTCTTCTCCTCGTCTTCTTTAGCATGTGCCATTCTCCTCTCCTCCTGCCCTCTCTCTGTTTCTGTTTTCTCCCATCCATTCCTCTTCCCTCCCTTCCTGTCCACCCATCCCCTCCTCACCAGTCCCCTTCCCTTTCCTTTCTCTTCTCATCCCTGTGTGCTCCCTTTCCTCCTCCACTTGTTCCCACCTCTCTCCTCCTGTGCCTTCCCTCCCCTCTCTTCCCCTTGGCTCCCACAGGATCCTGGGGCCTGATATCTCCTATACAGTGAGACCTGGTCCTCTCCTTACTTATTCAGAGAAACTAGGGGTTTCAATCTTGCAGGTCCTGCTGGGGCCTCTTTCTTTCTATTCCAGCTCTCACTTTATAAATGAAAGAACTGAGAACAGAGGTTACACCCAAAGCCACATATCCTGACTCCCACACATTAGGGGTTGGGGGTGGGGGTGCCTCTGGGTCTGTGCTTTGAACCCCAGGCCTTCCCTGCCTTCGCTCCACAGCCTATCAGGAGGCGGGGAGGAACAGGGCGATGAGTCACTGAGAAGAGCAAGTCCTCCCAACCACCGAGACAGCCAAAGAGGACGCGCCCTGGTGACAAAAAGGTCAAACTTCCCCAGCAAAAGTGCACCATCCTCCTTCGCTGGCCAGGAAACCACAGTCATCAGCCCAGATGCCAAGGAAACTCCGTGCGCTCAGGTCCAGAGAGAAGGGCAGCGTTTACACCCCATGTCCCTGGAAAAGGAACAGAGAGGCGTCCTGCGGGAGATAAGGCTGCAGAGGAAGAGAGATAATGAACTCGGGGAAGGCGGCCAGATACCGAGCCCCCACACTAGCTGGGCCTGCCTCCAGGGAGGGCCTGCTGGGGTGGAAAATGGAAACGCACCCCCAGGTTTCCTTTGCGTGCTTCCTGCCCCCCCCCTCAAACTCCCCCCACCACCATGCTGGTTCTCCCTGGCCCCGGCTGTCTTGGCTCCAGATAGCAAGGAGGGAAGCTGAGCGCTGAGGTGGTGCTCCCTCAGGGAGGGGTGTCCAGTTAGGATGGTGACTTTGAGAGCCCCTCAGAGCAACCTACCTGTTCTCATGGCAGATATTTTAGTTGCACACGAGTCTGTTCAGTTCCCCGTGTTCATCTGAGCCTTTGGCAGAGGGGTGTTGACTGGTGTTCAGATCTGTGCCCTTGGGGAGGGCCGGTGTCTGGTGTCCGCACTGGAGCCAGAGCTCCGGAGAGCTGTTGCCCCTCCATACCCCGGCCAGGGGCAGATGAGGCAGGGGTCTGGGAGGGTTCTCAGAGGGCCAGGGGAGGGTGAGCAAGACGCGGGAGGAAGAGGAGTGATTGGCGACGGCTGGGGCCATGGGGCGTGGCTGCCCAGGGGCTCCTTTTCCAGGTGACCAGATGCTCTGGAATTATATCGTGGCGGTGACTGCACACGTTTGTGCATGTATTAAAGGCATTGACCTGTATACTTTAAGTAGGTGGCTTTTGTTGCACGTGAATTGTATTTCAATAAAGAGGTTGAGGAAAAGAAGCAGCAAAGGTGAATTTTGGAGCAATGCATAGGGCTGTCAAAGCCAGATGCTGTCCTGCCTGCATATTGTGAATGTTTTCAAGTCTCTTATGCACTTTTCATTCCTGTCATTCGTCTGGTGGGACAAAGGCCCACTGTGTACCATCATTCATGAAGAGATCTTTGCAATGGTGGTGACTTAAGGAATGTTCCTTTTATTAATTTAATTTAATTTAATTTAATTCTATTTTTTTTTGCTATTAGAGATGTCAAGCCAGGGCAATAACGCTCTCTTTCCACGCTGCCACCAACCTTTGTTATCCACACACTTCCTCCCGGAATCTCTGTTCCCACCGTGCCGGGCTGCCCACTGCCCCACGTTAACTCTCTGTGCCTTTCGTTCCAGAGGTTCCCCTTGTTCCCTCATACGCCTTCTCTCAGCCCTGACTGCTTTCTGCTCACGGCCGTCATCAAAACCTGGCTCTTCTGACTCCGTCTCTGTGTGCATGGCTGGACTTTCTGCGCTCTTTTGTAATGTATTTATTTACCTACCTGAGCCTCTGCCGGCCTGGGAACCTTCTGAGGCTGGATACAGTGTCTTTTCGATTTCTGATTTCCTATTGCCCGGTTTGGCAGGTGGAAGGTGTAAAAGATCTGTTAATTGAACCTAATTGCCAAGACTCCGAAGAGCAGTGCTCTGAGTGCCTCTGCTGAGTTATTTTCCTTAGTGCTAGCTGCAAAAACCGGAATGACTGGGCCAAAAGGCAGAGGTGTGTCTCCATGCTTGCCACAATGCTTTCTCTGAGGTCGTACTAATCCGTAGCGCCACCTGAAATGAATGTGCCAATATCGCTGTCACCTTTCTAGCCCATCATTTTTAAAAATGCCAACTTAGTAGGTGTCACATGACATTTCCAGGTTGCTTCCATTTGCATTCCTTTCATCACTCCCAGGGCCGAACATTTTCTCAGTTTTTTATTTACTGTTTCTATTTCTCCTTGGGGAACAGCTTGTTCATATTCTTGGCCTATTTATCTATCAGAGTAAAGAAATATATAGCTAATAAATTTGAATAAGAACCTTTTATATTTTATTGATGACCCTGTAGTCTGCCAAATTTGACATATTCCTTAATATTCTACCTTTTGTTTTCTTACGTCTTACTGTTTTTCATTGTTCGGAAGTTTAAAATTTATGTATGCTTTTACCTATCTCTTTCTTTATGATTCCTTATAAAGTTTCAAGGGGGAAAAAAAGTTCTTCTTTGCAGACCTGCCAAATCTTTTATTCAGTATTCTGTGCTGTACTTTTCTCCTAATAAAAAATTAGCTCATTCATACATTTGGAATACATTGAGTACTTAGCTATGTTTAAAATCGATACCGCTTATCAAGTATTCCTTGTATCAGTTATGAGTATATGACTGCAAGTAACAGAAATCTAAACAACAGTGGCTTAAATAAATCAGGGGCTTATTCTTTTCACTTAACAAGAAGTCCAGAGATTAGTAGTTTTCCTGAAACGTAACTGTGGGTTTTTAATTTATAGAGTGACGTGATGTCATGGAGAGATCAAAGCCACTGAGAAAAGAATTTAGTCCTTGCACTTCCTGATTGAAGAGGGCTGGCCATGCCACGCAGGCCCGGGGAGACGCGTCTGGCTTTGATCAGAAGCTGGAGTTGGGAGAGACCTGGGTCAGTGTCTTCATTGGGTTTTCACGGGAAAGGCAAAGGCAAGGCAGAATAGACGGTTTGGGATTGGCGAGTTCGAATGATTCTGATGGGCTCTGCGCTGCAAGATCTGGGGTTTGCCTGCCCATTTCTCTGTCTGCGCTCTTGTCTCCTTATTTATCAAATCTCACTCCTATATCAGTTAGGTTGAGTTTGATGGTAAGTCACCACAAATGGAAGCCAAACTGCCTTTGACAAGAGAGGCTCACATCCCTGGGGTTGTATTTTGGTATCTCTACCAAGTAAGGGAGCGTTGGATTTCTTTTTCACTTTTCAGTCTGCTGGGCACGATAGGCTTCCTGCTGAGGCTAGGATCCTTGGGGTGATCAGATGGCCAACTGTAGCGAGTAAGCCTATATGTTTCCTTATTCCTGTTCATTCAAGCAACGTTAGTGTTTCTTTCCCAGGCCTCCTCCCCCCCCCCCCCCTTCTACGCCTCTCTTTTCCACATCTTTTCCACCTCTGAACCAATATTGCTCACCTCTGAACCAACAGCTATGGCTGGGGGATGAAATTATGCTATGTGGCTTAGACTTGAGTTGCAGGGGGAGGAAGGCATTGTAGAATTGTGTCCCAAAAAAAACATGTGGGCTTCCTGTGGAAGGTATGAGTATTCCCTCTATCCAACCTCCACTGGAAAATCAGGGTCATCACCAAGAACTGAACCCTGGACACCAAGGAGGCAGCCAGATGGCCCACCCTAGTTCGGATGTCACTTGTTCCAGGTGTGCAGTCTTTTCCCTTTGTGCAGTCTTCTTCTTCCGCTGGGATCATACCCCATAGATCTTCCTGTTCGATTGCAGGATCAGAAGGAAAAAAAAAAAAAGTAGTGTATTTATCATCCCCTGGCTATCTTCCAAGGAGGGGATATCTTGCTAATGGGAGGACCTGGACATCTGAGATGTAAGATTTAAGTCGTCTGGAAGAGCCATAAAGTGTTTGCAGGGCAGACCCTGGGAGACTGGAGGTAGAGTCGGGTGAGGAGATTAAGGGTTGATGTGGGGAGGACAAAGATGTTTATGGGGAATTTTGGAGAGAAATTTTGTGAGTTGTAAAGTATAAATCCTTTCCCCTATGCATTCCTCAGTAAAATATCCTTTTCTTCCTGGCCTAATAGAGTGAATTTATTTTAGGAAGAGGAAAAGAAGTGTAGAGGTTTGCATTCATGGTAGCAGGACAAGAATGAAGGTGGACATGACATTTGAATTCTGCTGATCTGTACTCCTCCCTAGACTCTAAGGCTTGTGAGGGTAGGGACTATTCTTTCTTGTTTACCTCTTTGCCTAGCACAGTGCCTAGTACACAGGAAATTTTGTGAGTGAGTAAATGAATGAATGAATAAGATTGTTATAATTGGAGAAACCTCTGTCCAATCCATTACTAACACTTTCCAAATTCTACCAGCTAACCTACAAACACTAACCATAACAACCACACTCTCATTTATTGAACAAGTTCTATGGTAAGCACTTTACATGTGTTTTTATTGTCAAGTGCCGTAATCATTTCATTTTAATCCTCCCAACCACCCTGTCATTATCCAGATGTCAGCTATTCCTCCAGAACATCCCATATGACCAACATCCAACAATATCTCTCATCACTCCCAGGCACCAAAACCTATCGATAGGACAAGAAGGATTCCTTGGCTGCTCTGTTGTTTGCTACTCCCCGCTCTAGAAATGCACAGCTCAGTTGCTCTAACAAGATGGGATAAAATGTGAGTGTCTGGCAGTTTGCATTTAACAGTGAAATGTGATAGATTCACGGTTGTTGTAGCAAAGGAGGCCACGTGACCTTGGAGGCAGGCAGAGGCTAAGCCTGTGGTCACGAGTGATGGGAAAAGTGAGGGTGGATTTGGGAGCATCAGGAATCAGACTTTACTCTCTGGCAGGCTCTATTCCTGGAACAGCCGAGAATACTGAGGGCTAAATTCAGACTCCAGGGTGAGTCTAAAAGGTTGCCTGATGAAAAGGAGAAGAGAAAAAGGGACCTTGTTCCTGTTCACATAGGTCCTCTGGGTATATGACAATCCCCCTCAGGTGCCAACCCTGCCATTTCTGGACCACTCTGAATTCAGGTCATCTTCTCCATTGGGTGGAATAAAATCCACTGCCTTGGAATTTCTCCTTATAGACCCTAGTTTTACCCTTGGGACTGCAGGATTTTTAATCACATAGAATTCAGTCTGGCTTCGTCACTTCAAAATCAACATTGGGATGTTAATTTTCTCCTTTATAGAATAGGAATAATACTACCTGACTTCTCATCTCTCACAGGAATATGTGGGTGTTTCATGAAGCAATGTTCAGAATTTCCTTATAGAAAAATGCACCAGAAATACAAACTGTGTTAGTGACTAAATATATACATGAGCTCCATGTAGACATTGAGCTGCTGATGGAAAGAGAACACCCATTGAAGATTACTCTCTCCGTGAGTTTCAGATTTGAGATGTGCACTGAAATCTGCATAGTAATACATTTACAATTCCACATGTATCCATAATGTATAATAGATGTACTCTTGTAATCCCAAGTACAAGATGTACTCTTGTAATCTTGTAATAATAAATGTAGAACTGTGTGCTCGTGGCTGTTCTTAACTCCTTAGATTTCTGACTTTTTGAACAATAACAAGTAATCAATTTGCCAATACTGTCACTTACTTTACAAGTCAAAGGGACTGCTCAAAGCTAAAAGCAGCTGGTAAAAAAAAAAAAAGGGGGGGGGTATCAATAAAATCCAACTTTAAGGATTCAACTCTTCTAGACTAAAAAGACTCCATTGTGCAGGAAAAGTGTTTTAATAAAAAGCAGTAGAGGATTTTAATCAAGAGGATAATGATGATCATCATGGTTGTCATTAGTTTGGTGGTTAAAAGAAACAAGCTATCTAAACAAGTTATCTAAACAGGTCCCCTAGCATGGAAGACTCTATTTTTTATCCTTGAACTTTGTTGTAACTAATTCCAGAGGATTCAACGCTTGGGAGACCTGTGTTCTGGGAGACCTGTGTTCTTGCCTCGTGAGGGACCTTGAGAATGTCATCTACTCTTGAAAGGTCTCTGTTTTCTTATATGTCAAGCTGAGAGGATGGAATAAGTAATCTCTACAGTCCTTTCAGCTCTAAGGTGTTAGGATTACTTTCAATCATATCCAGAAAACTTGTGCTAATCTTTGGAACACTGCTAAGCAACAGCCTGAAATGAGAGCTAAAAACTAAAGGAGACTCACGGGGCTTACAATAATCACTAACACCGACATTTTGGAGCGATGGCATGCATCAGACCCTGTGCCTCATACTTTGCATTATTATCCATCTAATCCTCAGAGCAACCACAGGAAGACCCGAGCCTACATCTCGGATAAGGAATTACAAAAGCCTGTGGGACATCCTCCTACCGGCCAACTAGTCCTTACTTACAGAAAGACAGATCTAAATCTTGCCAGTGTCACACTTGGAAATAGTCCAGGGAGAGAGAGATGGTTGCTGGGAATTCCTTATTTTTAAAAAATGTATTTTTATTGATCTCAGAGAGGAAGAGAGAGACAGAAACATCAATAATAAGAGAGAATCATTGATTGGCTGCCTCCTGCACACCCCCTACTGGGGATTGAATCCACAACCCAGGCTTGTGCCCTGGTACAACCCAGGCTTGTGCCCTGGTACACAGGTCGATGCTAAACCACCGAGCCACACCGGCTGGGCTGGGATTGCTGTCAGAGGCTCTTTATGCAATTTATTCACTTGGCAGTTTACCAAGCATCAGAGCATACTGGCAGGTCAATTCTTAGTCTTCATCCCCCTAGACCTTTTGGTAGCATTTGACGTGGTTCATTGAAACAGCTCTCAAAACAGTTTCCTCAGCTCGCTTCCAGGACTCTGAGCTCACCTGGGTCTCTTCCGCCTTCTCTGGCCACTCCTCCTTATCTTTGCTGGATCCTCCTCATCTTCCCAGACCCTCCTGTGAAAGAGCCTCTTCTCTTCTCCACCTGCTTTCGCTCTCTTGATGATCTCATCCAGGCTTTCAATACTACCTACCTGCTGGTGATTCTAAAATTATACCTCCAATCCGCTCTCCGATCTGAACTCCAAACGAATACATTCAACTGCCAACTCCACATTTTCACTTGGACAACTTGATCTCCGACTTAGTAAGAGACCTGAACTTCCTCCTCCAAGCCTGTCCCTCCCGCAGTGTTCCAAAGTGCAGTAAAAGGCACTGCAGATTCACCTAGGCAAGACCAGGAGACATCCCGGATTCCACCTTTCCTTTCCTTACAGGCAACATTTAATCCAGGAAATTCTGTCCGCTCTAGTCTGCAAAGTTATCCAGAATCTAGCAGCTATTCACCAGCTCCATCACCTCTACCTTAGTCGGAACCCTAGCACCTCTCACCTAAACTATCGCAATAATCTCCAACTGGTCTCAGCTTTCACCCTTTTCTCTAGCATCCTCAGTAAATCTATTCTCCAAAGAACAACTCGTGATTCCTTTAAAATGGAAGTCCTGCCGAAACTGGTTTGACTTGGTGGATAGAGCGTCAGCCTGCGGACTGAAGGGTCCTAGGTTCAATTCCGGTCAAGGGCATATACCTTGGTTCTGGACACATCCTCAGTAGGAGGTGTGCAGGAGGCAGCTGATCTATGTTTCTCTCTCATCAATGTTTCTAACTCTCTATCTCTCTCCCTTTCTCTCTATAAGAGATCAATAATATATATATGTCCTTGCAAACCCAATCACCTTTCTTCATACTGGGAACACAATCCCAAGTTCTGACCTTGGCCTAGGAGAGCCTGTGGGATCCTGCTCCCAGGTTTCTCTCCAATCAGTCTCTTACTACTCTCTCCCTCGCTCCAGCCACACTGAACTTGTTCTTTTTTCCAACACATTCATTTTGCTCAGGTCTCAGCACTTCTCTTTCTCTTCACTCTGTGGAAAACCATTCCCCCGGATATTTGCATGTCTCATTTCCTCACTTCATCCAGGTTCCATGCAAATGTCACCTCATCAGAGAAGTCTTTCCAACCTGCTATAGGGGAGAGATTCCCTCTTTCAGAGATTCTCTCTGTCCTGACCCTTCTTTTTATTTCTTCACAATAGCTAACCTTCCTCTCTGGTTAAAGACTGTTGTCTTTTGTGTTTAATGCTGCACCCCAAGGCTTACAACAATGCTTGGTACATAGGAGGTGCTCAATAAATATTTGTGGAATGAATGAATAAATCAACATTATAATTACAAATGCACATTTTAGGATGTGACTACATAATTCACTCAAGCAGAAACAGTAAGAAAACACCTTGGAAGTAACAATCAGAGGAACAATCTGTTCTTCCTTCTGCCTTGAACAAGTCTTGTTTGTCTCCGCCTTGCTCAGGAGCTCATGAGAGCCAACTGCCTGCAAGCCCTTGTTCCCAGTGTCCCCCCCATCTGCTGGATTAGCATGCTTCTTCGTGCTCTGACCTCTGTGCACTCCCCAAACCGTGGCTGTATATTTATCTCTGTATTCCTGTCTTAGTTCTCCACACTCTCACGACCTCTTGGGACCCTTTCCTTCCCTCACACACTGTGCCAGTACTATCAAACTTCCACTCACTAAAAGTAAAACAATAGCCCTGGCTGGATGGCTGTCAGATGGAGCATGGTCATGTACACCAAAAGGGGTTTGATTCCGGTCAGGGCACATACCCAGGTTGTGGGTTCAATCTCCAGTCAGGGCACATATGGGAGGCAAGCAATTGATGTTTCTCCCTTCCTCTCTCTCTAAAAAATAATTTAAAAAAGATATATCCTTGGGTAAGGATTAAAATAAATAAATAAATGTAAAATGAAAGATTGTAATTGCTTTATCCTAATTATCAAATTTTCAATTTATAGTTAGAAAAAAAACAGGTCGTATGTATAAATCTCTTTCAATCTTTAAATGACTATTAGCATTTTAGTTTAACTCAGCTCTGAGTAAGAAACTATCTTTCCCCAACTATGGCCATAGAAGATTCATCCTGTCTAGTTTAACCTCTTGGTCTCCTAGGCAGGAAAAAAGAAAAGAATAGAAATAATATTCAATGAAACATTTTATGGTGAATCAACAAAAAGAAAAAGAGAAGCATGTAAAGAATTAGCACCATGCTAGTGAGGTTTTGGTAAATTTTTCAAATATATATCACTAGGAGAATTTTAAACTAGATAGTCACTTTGGGTGCATGAGACAATGACAATAGTTTATGTTTATTGGTAGAAAAAATATTATTTAATATTTTAGATTAAAATAAGACAAGAATCGAGACATCCTTCTTGGCTTGTAAACTTTTGCAAGTCTGTATGTCTCAGGAAGCAGTCATTTAGGTTATGATAGGACAGTTGTTTTTCTCCCTCTTGAGATACTTCCTTCATTAGCCTGGAATACTGCTAAATTGTGTAAAGTGGAGCTCCCTGGGATTTGAGAATGGGGGTGAGAATGTGATTTCTTTATTGATCTAGTATTGAGAGTCCCTTCAACTTGTCCTCTGTCTGTACTCAATACAAATCTGATTTTGAAGATGATAATGAGTTATTGAGTTTGCTGAGAAGGGAATTGATTGCCAAAGCGGGAGAAATTGGTGACAAAATAGTTTGTTATAAATGGATACTTTATTTGCAACACAGCTCCCACTTATCCTATTTTTTTTCTAAATGGTAAATGACACAGCAAATTAGCTGACTTTTAGGTTAAACAAGAAAGCCAGGAGGATGGACCCTGAGCTGGTGAATCCCTTGGCTTGCTATGGCAGCTCTGCCCCACAGTGTTAATAAACGATGAGGAGCAGGGATGAAATGACCACACCTGTGTCATCCCTGTGCTGACTGGTGTTAGTTTGGGTGCTTGGGTTGGCTGGAGGATGAGGGGAGACACAGGGTAAGGAGCTTCCATCATCCTTTCCTACTTCACGAAGGTCCCCCCTGAAGCTGCTTGAGGAAACAGGGTTGCTATCACTTCAAATCCCAAATATCAGCAAGTAACAGCAAACCCATTTTAAAGTGTCTTGTGCAAATGTCTTTCTATTTTGTCCCCCCGCCTCTCCAAATAACAGGAAACCCAGGAGTAGGCCAATGCTTCGTTAGCTCAGCTAATCAACCTTACCACCAGGCACCTGGTCTTTGTATCTGCTGCTCCATCCTTTATGTGCCAGTTTTCATCCTTGACTCCTCATGATTTCAAGATGGCTATAACTCCATCATTTCCAATCCAAGGCACCAAGAGGGGAGTGGGAGAAAGGCATATATATATATATATATATATATATATATATATATATATATATTGAGATTCTGTTAGCAAGATGCCATCGCAAAAATGTAAAAAGAATAAAATATTCTCTCCTGCTCTGTTAAAGATGATTGGGCCACTGTGGGTTCCTTGCAGGCTCCAGAAGCCATGGCGGAACCTGGTAGGGGAAAGCAGCAGAGTCCGGGAAGGGGAGCGGTATCCATGGGGAGGAGATTCCCTAGGATAACATCATGGCCTCTCTCCCCACCCCTTACTCTCCTCTTCCCATGAGAGGAGTGGTGACTTCTCTAACGGGGTATTTTGAAGAGAGGAACTGGGCATGCTCAGCCCCTTCCTTTTCTCTCTCCACTCCTTTGGGATCTCCTGACTCATCTCTTCCTCATCATGCCGGAAGCTTAGTGGACAGTTCCTGACCCCGTGTGTAAGGGCTGAGATTGTGCAGCTGTGCCTGTGACTGGCCACAATCTGGGATACGCCTATTGTTGTACAACTAAGCTATGTCTTCTAACAGCCTTTCTCCGTTAGAAAGCCAACATTTTTTAAAAATATATATTTTATTGATTTTTTACAGAGAGGAAGAGAGAGGGATAGAGAGTCAGAAACATTGATGAGAGAGAGGGCCTCCTGCACACCCCCTACTGGGGCAGTGCCCGCAACTAAGGTACATGCCCTTGACTGGAACCGAACCCGGGACCTTTCAGTCCGCAGGCCGACGCTCTATCCACTGAGCCAAACCAGTTTCGGCAAAAGCCAGCATTTTTAATCTTCATTTATCTGATACCTGTGTCTAGCTCTTAGTTATTATTGAACTCAGATGGGTACAAGGTAGGTAATATGTGTGAACAACCCAACACCCCTACATGCATGAGCCCCTGAGTATCCCCACACTGCGATGGCCAGGGACACTCAAGGCTATAATGATCCACACTCATCAACTTCATGTGGAAAAATAACATCAAAAGATGTAGTGTCCTTTTTTCGGGTAATGTTTGGCTTCCATTTTGTGACCTTTTTCCCGCCAGGATTATATAGTTGAACACCGCAGGGCCAGCTGGGCTGATATTTGCTTGAACTCATACGAAGTGGACCCGGCATAATTTAGCTGCAGGGTAAAGATGATAAGGGTAGCAAGACCACCCAAAAATCACTTCAAGAATGGATATTTGGAGTTAACAAAAAATAAGCCTCCATCCTTGGAGAGAGTAAAAAATAAACTGCAGAAGAAAGAAAACAGATTTCTGAAACATCTCCTTTCCTTCCCTCATAAAAAGAACACCGGTAATCTCCGTGGTTAAACAGCTGTGTTTGGAAAGGGCTCTTATTCATTGAGGTTTAGGGTTATTTAAGATCTTGTACAAGTCACGACCCGTATATCTAAGTCTGATCCAAAAGAAACGCTTATGCTTTAAAAAACAAAAGCATTATATTCGGGAAAGTTCATGGCTGGGAACCATACCGAGATTTCCTAGAGCGTTTTCCAGATCTCACCAGTTCTCTGTGTATAAACATGCTTGAAACCAAAATGTAGTTTTGTGGCTTCTGGGAAGTTCTCATAATTGAAAGCATATCCTTTCATATCAACAGACCCACCCATGTAGAAGGGTCAAATAAACTCTCATCGCTTGGCTGCCCAAGAGATTTGGCTCAGTGGATAGAGCGTCATTCCTAAGAAGGCTTGGAAGGGAGAGAGAGAGAAAGAGAAACATTAATGAAAGAGAGAAACATTGAACCCACAACCCAGGTATGCGCCCTGGCCGGGAATTGAACCAGCAACTTTTCAGTGCACAGGACGACAATCAACCCACTGAGCCACTCCAAGGGGGCAAGAATTTTTCTTAATACACCCTATAATGTGGGGAGGCCGATTGGGTAGATCAGGGAGTCTTGGTACACCCTGAGCTGCCTAGCCCAGTGGTGGGCAAACTCATTAGTCAACAGAGCCAAATATCAACAGTATAATGATTGAAATTTCTTTTGAGAGCCAAATTTTTTAAACTTAAACTTCTTCTAACACCATTTCTTCAAAATAGATTCGCCTCAACCGTGGTATTTTGTGGAAGAGCCACACTCAAGGGGCCAAAGAGCTGCATGTGGCTCTTGAGCCACAGTTTGCCGACCATGGGCCTAGCGCTAATGAAAGACTGGCAGCTGGGCATTCCCAAAGGTGAAGGTTATATACTTGCCACTCAATGCTCACTGCACAGAACCTAAAGCAAAGTTGCTGAAAAATTTTAGCTGCTCTGAGCACAAGAAGGGAAGCAGATGACACTATCGGTACACCTTCCAGGTGTGTGACCCAAATAGAAATGTGCTAAGTGTGATTGGGGATCTCCCATCCAGGTGAGACTGAGGGACAGGTAACCTCAAACTTCACGGTTGTAGCATAAATCCTTGTTCCTTTACTTGTCCAATGCACCCAGCCAGGTAAAGTTAACAGTAACTGTAAAGTTTTACCGGAGAAGCACAATCACTAGGAGTTACATCATGAGGAACTCATTTTAGAGATTTGATCTTTATTTGGTTGTGGGAGCTGATGAAACAGTCTCTGTGAGGCTTTGCTCCTGCCTCTGGAACTGGGGCTTGAAGTTCAAAGTCAGGCAGTTGGGAAGGAAAGGTGACACAAAGTGGGGAAGCACAGACACGTGTAAGAATGAGGCAGAACCTCCAAAACCGGTTTGGCTCAATGGATAGAGCTTCGGTCTGTGGACTGAAAGGTCCCGGGTTCGATTCCAGTCAAGGGCTTGTACCTTGGTTGCGGGCACATCCCCAGCAGGGGATGTGTAGGAGGCAGCTGATCGATGATTCTCTCATCGATGTTTCTGACTTTCTATCCCTCTCTCTTCCTCTCTGTAAAAAATCAATAAAACATATTTAAAAAAAAAAAAAGAGAAAAAAGAATGACGCAGAACCTGCAAGGATGTCTGGGCCTCAAATTGGACTCTCAGCTACCTACAAGCCTCCAGGTCTGTGATGCAGGTGATCTGCAGGATATGCTGGTGACTCTCTCCCACGGAGAAGAAGGCAGCTGGCCCCGGGGCCAGAGAAGCTGACATAGGAGACCTGGCAGGATCTGGAGGAGTTGGGGGTGCCCCACAGCAACCAGGGGAGACCCCAGATCTGCAATGACATGTGCCAGGATCAGCCTTTGAGCACAAAGAGAATATGGCTGCCTCCCTTCTGCCTTCTGAGTCTCAAACAAAATTTCTCTTCTGACCCAAGCTAACTGTGCAAGGAACAGAATTCTGGGAAATGCAGTCTCAGCTTAGCTAAATGGACACAATACACATCCATGATGGAGAGGAAGAATGCAGCTCAGTAAACTGAGGAAACAGTCGTATCTCACTAGTGTTTCCAGATGAAAAACAGAATGTTCTCTTTTTAAAAATTTCTTTATTGACTAAGGTATCACATATTTGTCCTCATCCCCCCATTCCCATCACAACAGAATCTTCTTTACAGACAAGTAGCAAGATTAATTGAGGGTGGGAAAGTGCACGCATTTTCATTTTATACGGCAAAAAGAATCTGAGATATCTGAGATGGAGTCTATGAAAGCTAAAAGCCCAGCATAAATTATTCAAAATATTATAAAGATAACTGAAAAAGATTAATAAACACCTTGAGTCGAATAAACATGCTAAAGGCAGATGTATGGTCCTGAGGAAGGAAAAGGCTTCCTTGTCCCATCTTCAGTGACAACAGCTCCAGAAGAGAGGACATTCCTTGGAGTGGGAGTGGGGATGTGTGTGCAGGAGCTAAAACCAGGGAGTTACCTTCACAGCTTCCCTGTGAAGGGAAGAGACTCGGCCTCTCCATGTCTCTAGAGCAGGTGTCTCTGCTAAGTCATCCAAAGGGGTAAAGCTGGGGTATGAACCATGATCCAGGATCTGCCCGTGTCATCACACCATGAGCAGCGTGGGGGTCCCAGTGGTGGTGTTCTGATTGGCTTCCTAGAATTCTTAATACATTTTCTTTCAGTCTATCTCCCTCCCCCAATGCTCTCGAATTTTCCAACCCCCATAATCTTTCCCAAGGGAAACTAGAGCCCGGAGCACCGTTCAGATGGGTAGAACGAGCCAGCCACTCACTTTTATGAAGGGAGGTCCCTTAGAACCAGTACTGCGATGACTGCTATTGGCAGACATTCTGAAACGTTTGGAAGATGTATATTTTAGCTTCAGAGGCTTATGTTATTTGCAACTGTCACTCTGTCTATATATCATTAGGCTGTGCATCCGGCTAATTGCATACATACCATCACCCTGCAGTGCACTTACCCGTGACCTGCCCTTATTATAAATATTTCAGGCCCATGAGCTTCTTGTGTGAGAAGAGGACAGTGATTCATCCTTCCCTCTCTGGATTGCAAGCCAGGTTGCTCTTAACAACTTGAACAAAAAGCCGGGACTCATTGTATTTTGGTTTTCATAACAATATTTTAAGGGGAAAATAATTTTAATTAATATGAATGACATAAGATGTAAATAATGACTGCACATTTGAAAGGGAAATTAAAGCCATGAAAATTTTAACTGTTAGAAAAAAATTAAATATATGCTTTAATTATCAAAAAGGTAGGCATCTGTTGGTCCTATAAAGCAACATAAAAATTATCCCTGTATTATCCTCAGAACGTTTTTCTTTCTTTTTTTGAAAATATGTTTTTAGAGACAGTGGGAGGAAGAGGGAGGGAGGGAGGAAGAGAAATATCATTTGGTTGCCTCTGGCACATGACTGGGATCCAACCCACAATCTGGGTATGTGCCCTGACCAGGAACTGAACAAGTGATCTTTCGGTGCACAGGACAACACTCAACCAACTGAGCCACACCAGCCAGGATCAGAACATTATTTTCAACTAGAGGCCTAGTGCACGAAATTCATACATGGGAGGGGAGGAAAGGGGCAGGGGCTGTGTCCCTCAGCCCAGCCCACATCCTCTCCAATCTGGGACCCCTTGAGGGATGTCCAACTGCCTTCTTACGATCCAGGACTGCTGGCTCGAAACCTCTCACCTGCCTGCCTCACTGATTGCCCCTAACAACCTTGCCAGCCTGATCGACTCCTAACTGCTCCCCTTATGGCCCAATTGCCCCTAACTGCCCTCCCCTGCTGGCCATGTTATGGCAGCCATCTTGTGATGGTCAATTTCCATATTACCTCTTTATTATATAGGATGTTTGCCAGATGTAAGTGCAATTTATATGGTCTGTATGTCAGTTCTGCAACTTCTGACCAGTGCAAACTGGAAGCATCTTCAGAGCACAGAGCATGTATCAATTACTGAATATCTCAGCAACATAAAAATATTATACTGAAATGACATTAATACACGGATTGTAGTCCTTAGACAAAGTAATCCATGGATTACTTCAAGGTCTATATAGTTCAAATCAATTTCTACCCAGAGATATATTTGGCCACCCTCCTAAGGCTGAACATTTTTTATACTAAAAATAGAAATTTAAATGAAAACTCATAAGAAATGGAGCCTTGTAACTGCTTAATGTCCCTAAATTGAAAAGGCTTAAGCTAATATCAAGTTCCATCTGATATGGAAGGTTTCTTACAAGGTCCAAAGAGGCAAACAAAGCTGGCACTTGGTATGAATGGCACTCTTTAGGGAAGGGTTCCTTTCAGGGGTAGAATGCTCGCAGCTCCCTTGGCACGGAGAAACCTAAGACACCGGCCAGCCGCAGACAGCCTTCGGTAAGGGAGTCAGGGGCCTCGGGTATGATTTTCTGCTGAAAACATAAGTTTTAAAAATTCCACACATAAGGTTTAAAATATGGTCCTCTTTTCATTGACTTATGTAAAGTCAAAAATACAAATGTATCAAGTTACCAATGTCCAGGGCTCCTTAATATATAAGCAAGACAGAATGTCTTTGCATTATTTTGGAACATCATTACCGGCTTTATTAGTGTAAAAAAAATGTTTTATTGTATCTCAGCAGTAGCATACTATTTTAATACTGTAAGATGAGATTGCTGCTCAATAGTCAAGATTTTTAATTAAAGTAAATCTAAAGTAGTATTTGAGACTAAAATAGTAAGCATATTTTGATGGTTTTTTAAAAATCTGTTGCTTTAATGTAATATTATGAAGAACGGTCAACATTTGCTTTCTTTGTACTCAATAAAAATGACTGATAAAAAAAAGTGCCGAAACCGGTTTGGCTCAGTGGACAGAGCGTTGGTCTGCGGACTGAAGGCTCCCCGGTTTGATTCCGGTCAGGGGCATGTATTATACCTTGGTTGCGGGCACATCCCCAGTGTGGGGTGTGCAGGAGGCAGAGAGTTTCTCTCTCATCGATGTTTCTAGCTCTCTATCCCTCTCCATTCCTCTCTGTGAAAAATCAATAAAATAAAAATTAAAAAAAAAAAAGTGAGTCAGGGGTAATAGTAAAGGCTATTAGGGCATGGATGTGGTCAGATGAGGAGACCACTCTGTCCCTAGAGGCAACTTCCTGGTGACCTTTCTTTTATAAATCGATTGAGAGAGAGAGAGAGAGAGAGAGAGAGAGAGAGAGAAAGAGAGAGAGAGAGAAGGGAGAGAGAGAAACATTGATTTGTTGTTCCACTTCATTATGCATTCATTGGTTGGTTCCTGTGTGTGCCCTGACCTGGCAATCGAACCCGCCACATCGGTATATCGGGGATTATGCTCTAAGCAATTGAGTTTACCCAGCCAGAAGGACGTGGCCTTCTTTCTTTAAAGAGAGCTCTTTGATGAGAACAGGCACTCTTCCTTCCCTCCGCTCTGTTCCTTCCTCCCCTCTCCCAAACAAAGTGGCTGTTTGAATGGTGCTTTGAATGCCTCCCCTCTCACCTTTAGAGGCCGCCACCTGGAGGGGTGAGACCCATTGTTCGCTTTCCCCCTTTCCCTAGCTCCCGCTAAAGAACTCTGATGGAGTTACAGATAAACTACTCATTGGGATTCAAAGGCGTCTTAGTTTAGTAAAATAAAACAGGTCCCGCTCAGGGTAGAAGCAAGGCCTTACTGAGTCTGTGAGCAACTCAACCTTTCCTGCAGCTTCACGGAATCAGGGCAGGATCTGGAGGCCCTGTAAGCCCTGAGGGCAATGCAGCCTGGAACATTCATGCGTGTGCAGCCCATGTTCTCCACCTGTCTGCTCCCTGCGGTACCCTTGGCCTTGGGGGGCGTTGCCGACGAGCCTGGACTGCTCCTGTGGATGGCTCAGGGGAGAGCAGCACAAGGTGTAAAACCTGCCCGCCACTCTGAGGGCTCCTTGGAGGCACCTGCTGTTCATTGGGCCAGAAAGCTTAGGGCAAGCACGTCACACTCAAAGGCTAACCAATAATGAGGCACGCGGCCTGCAGGCCTCGAGTTTGACATGCTTGCCTTCGGGGCTCTGGGTGGCTCTGAAATTAACAGAGGCCTCCAGTTCCAGAGAGAATCACAACAAAACAGCATGATACTGGCCACCTGCCCCGCCTCCCCCCCTCCCCCCCATCCCTAACGGAGGATCAGGAGTTACAGAAGCAGACTTCTGAAGCTTCCATTCCTCTCACAACTTCCTGAGAGTCAAGGCACCGGCTGGTCAGAGCCAGATCCCTCCTACCCCGCCCGACCAAATTCTCTCTCTCTCTCTCTCTCTCTCTCTCTCTCTCTCTCTCTCTCTCTCTCTCTCTCTCTCTCTCTCTCTCTCTCTCTCCACCTCCACTCCCTGCCCCAAGCCTACTTCGGAGGAGAGAAGAGCTTTGAGACCCTTGTGGGATTTGTTGGGACAAATTTTATTCAACTAAAAGTGACCCAAGAGGCATCAGCTCTGCCTAAAACGATGCTAAGGGATGGAAAGAATGATTTGAAATACTTGGTTGAAAGCTGTGATTAAAAAAATATATAAAAAGCCACTTTCTTCTACTTCCTTCCTCAAGCTGGGGCTCCTCAAATAAACTGGCTACCTAAATGTGTAATGGCTTAGTTTCTGTACTTTATAAATGCAGAGGTAACACAGCATCCTAGAGAGAAAAGTAGGTGGGGATGCGGGGAGAGGTTCAACCCTTTTTACTTTTCTCCCCTGAGGCTGTTTCACCCGCCCATAAGCAGCAGCCCCTCGGCACCCGGGGTCCCTGAGCACTGGCAGGGATTGGGGAGACCAGGGCCGTGGCCCCAGCAATGACCAGGCTGCCGCTCTGGCAGCCACTGCCTCCCTCCTCCCGGTTTCCTCGTTTGTCAGAAGCCCCGCAGCTCCGGCTCCCCAGCTGCTTCCCATTTCCCCTGGACTTGCCCGGGAATGACTCACACACTGAAGGGCCAGAGCATTTGAAACACATCAAATGTAGGTTAAATGTAACTCCAATGGTTGTCCCACATAAAACACCCATTACATAAGGAAAGAGGTTCCTTCACTCCGCGTTGGTGTGGTACCCTGGAAGCCAGATGAAACCCCTCCCATGTCCTGGCGTGGAGTTTCTGAGCGCACGCAGGTGATGCGCCAGGAGCTGTATGGAAGTGATGGCTGCGGAGGGTCAGCTGGACCCCGGAGGTCTCCGCCCCTCCGAGCGCGCAGCTGGGCTGCAGGCTTCTCCACTGCACCTGTTTGCCATCTCAGTATTAAAGCCAGAGAGAGAGAACCCCGAAGTGCCTGCTGAAGAGACGCTTCTGGCTCCTCGGGGTTTCTCTCTTATAAAATTTTTAAAAAGTTAACTAAGTAGTATTTCCTATGTATAAGATAAAGATAGAAATATAACAGCACACACTGACCTCTGCCCAGGTTTTTTAATTGTTAACATTTGGCCACCTGCGCTTTAGATTAAAAAAAAAAAAAGAAGGAAGGAAGGAAGGAAGGAGAAAAGGGAAGAAGGAAAGAAAACATTTTGGTTGGGGCTGACATGCCTCTCCAGTCTCAACTGAGGAGATACTCCCTCTTCCCAAAGGTAATAACTTTTCTTATTGTTCATATGCATTTTTCCAGCTCTTGTTTTTATCGCTATTCTACATATCTGTTTGTGTGTTTTACATAAAAGATATCATACTGAAAATGGCTCTTGTAACTTGCACTTCTCATTCAACATTATGTTTTGGGTGAATCTGTGCTGGAAAATGTGGCTGTTGTTTGGGGGGCATTTTAACTGAGTCATTGCATGGTGGTCAGGCCACAGTGATCGGTTCTGCTGTTGGAGGATCTGAACCTGCCCAACCTATTCACCTATTCATGTCACAAACAACACCGCAGTGTGTGAGGGGCACATACCTGGAGGGGGAATCGAGACCTTGAAGGGTATGCACACTCCCTACGCTAGCAGACATTGCACAACTGCCCTTCTGAGTTGGTTGTGCGGATGTACAATGTATCCACGCTCTTGTTGCTCAACATCCTTGCTGAGTCTTGGTGTTACCAAACTTTTGGATTTTAACCCTTGTGATAAATGAGAAATGGTATCTACCTCGTTTGAGATTCTAACTGGCATATCCCTGGATGCTGGAGAAGCTGGGGGTCTTTTATATGTTTATAGGTCTGTAGGGGCTTCTCTTTTATTAACTGTTCATACCCTTCGCTCATTTTTCCATTGGTCGTTGCCTTTCCCTTGTTGATTTATATTGACTTCTGTTTTGGGATACTCGTCCTTTCTTGGTTGAAAATGGGTTGCAGATGATGTCCGTGTGGCTGCCCCTCTTGTAGAAGTGGTAACAGCGGAGGCTTGGGTTTGGAGTTGGGGAAGGAGAGGAGTTAGCTTTTCCTCTGGCTTTGGTCTGGGCCAGTGGTCGGCAAACTCATTGGTCAACAGAGCCAAATATCAACAGTACAACGATTGAAATTTATTTTGAGAGCCACATTTCTTAAACTTAAACTGTATAGGTAGGTACATTGTTATTAACTAAATTAGGGTACTCCTTCAATCACACTGTACGTGTGCGCCTGCATGTGGTATTATGTGGAAGAGCCACACTCAAGGGGCCAAAGAGCCGCATGTGGCTCGTGAGCCGTGGTTTGCCGACCACTGTTTGGGCTATTCAGGCGCATGTTCTCATTTGTCATCATTAATCCTTACACGTGGATATCCTTCCATTGATTTTGAGAGAGAGAGGAAGGGACAGGGAAAGACAAAGAGACACATTGACTGGTTGCCTCCTGCATTCATCCCAACCAGGGTGGAGGAACCTGCAACCAAGGACCAGAATTGAACCCAGGACCCTTCAGCCCAAGGGCCGACGCTCTATCCACTGAGCCAAACCGGTTAGAGCATACAGCAGCATTCTTCATTAGGCCCAGCCTCGCTCACTCCAGTGCTGCAGGGAGATTGGAGACTGAAGCTCCTGATCAAGGGTTACTTGTTTTGATATCTTCTCTCTGCACCTCAGAGGAAGGGGTGGTTTTTAAGGAAGGGGAGAGGATCAGAGACCTCTCACTGCTACTGTACATTCAATTCACCTGGGAACTTCTGAAAATTATATGGATAACCTGGACTTACCCCAGAGCAATTAAATCAGAGTTTCTGAGCATGGGTTCCGGGCATCAATATTTTAAAACTCTCCCGATGATTCTAATGTGCAGCCAGTGTGCCGAACCATTGCTTAGACAAACACTCCCTTAATCGCATCCTATGATTATTTCCAACACTTTGAACTTTAAGTCAAACACCTGAAGGTTAAGAATTATTAATTAGCTATGGGGAGAGGTTAAGAGCAATACAAAATAACAATTAAAACATATGTTTTTAAAAGGCCTGATTACAGCCGAAACCGGTTTGGCTCAGTGGATAGAGTGTCGGCCTGTGGACTGAAGGGTCCCAGGTTCGATTCCGGTCAAGAGCATGTACCTTGGTTGTGAGCACATCCTCAGTAGGAGGTGTGCAAGGGGCAGCTGATCAATGTTTCTCTCTCATCGATGTTTCTAGCTCTCTATCCATCTACCTTCCTCTCTGTAAAAAATCAATAAAATATATATTTTTTTCAAATAAAAAAATAAAAGGCCTGTGTGATACACAAAGCTTTCAAACCACCGGCAGTGCTAAGGTCAAGGAGTTAAGGAGTCTGTATTCCCACTCCCCACCCCCTCCACTGTTTGATCTTAGTGTTGGTCTCCTTGGAAGACAAAGATGCTCAGTCTGGAGCATGTTTGCAGCTGGAAGGGTGGCCCCTGGGGCCTGAAGCCTTCCTTTGTCCGAGGGCTGCAGTGGGGATCCCGGAGGATATGCAGTAGATTTCTGTCCTCATTCCTCTCCTATCTGTTTTCCAGTTAACCCCGCTACTCAGAATTCTCAATTCTCTGCTATGTCGTGCTGCATTTTAGTCCCACAAAAGACCCCCTCGGCACTGACCATTCTGGGCCCGGTTCTCCAGGGCACCTGTGAGCTTCCCTTTGCATTTTATGTCCTTCGGGAGGTCAGGCCAGACGTCTCCTGCTCATGTCACAGGGGAGAATAGAGGTTCTTGGAACATGCTGGGTCTCAGAGGACAGGCTGTTCCCATATTTCCCTTTTGCACTGGCAGACGGTTCAAATGCAATCCCGGACCTTTCGTGTCCGTTGGGGGTGGGGAACGTCTGGCCCGCGGGCCATTTAAGGCCCTGGAGATCATGTGGTCTGGCCCTGCCAAGGCATTCGGGGTGAGTTAATAACATGCTTGACCAAATATAGCAGGCTGATTTTTAAGTTGATAATTTTTGTATGGCCCGAGAATGATGTTAACGAATATCCAAATGGCCCTTGGCCGATAAAAGGTCCCCCACCCCTGGTGTACATGAGCAGAAGGGAACTGGATGTTTTTTCAAGAAACACGTGACTAAACTCTTCTAAGCAATGTCTGCTGAGAGGAATTCCTAGGTGCTCTCTGCCCTGTTTTGCAATTGGAAACTCAGTCATCAATTAGGGAAGGCCTGAAATTGTCCCTGACCCACCGTCTACCAGGTCTACCTGGCTACGGATGGTTCTTCACCGTGCCCACCTCCACAGCATTAATTTAAACATTCAACTACAGCCATTTGCCTCTCCCACGAGACTTTCTCTATCTTGCTTTCCACTTCACCTCTAAATTTTTTCTTTTCTAAAAAAAAAAAAAAAAAAAAAAGGTTGTTGTTTATCTCATGCTCCTTGTTTGCTTTGAGATTTGGGTTTCTTTCAAACCTCTTCACCGCACTCCTTCAGAGGGCTGGCCCCGCACTGTACACAGCGGTATTACAGGAGGATGCCTCTGGAAGGGAGCAAGAGTGTTCGCTTTTCCTCTAGAAAACTTCCTTAAAAGGGGCACATAGTACAATACTTCAGCAAAGTGATATTTTAAAATACCGTCACAAGTAAAACTTTGAAAAGGTGTACCTCTTGTTGGATTTATGCAACCCCAAGTTGTACTAAGTGTACCTATATTTGGACACGCACACACACATCCGTGTTTATAAAGCACTTAGGACACTGCCCAGCACACCGTGAGCCCAGCACATAGTAAATTAACAAAAGGAGCCGAAGCCGGTTTGGCTCAGTGGATAGAGCGTTGGCCTGTGGACTGAAAGGTCCCGGGTTCGATTTCGGTTGGGGGGCATGTGCCTTGGTTGAGGGCACACCCCCAGTGGGGGGAGTGTAGGAGACAGCTGATCAATGATTCTCTCTCATCGATGTTTCTAACTCCATCCCTCTCTTTTCCTCTCTGTAAGAAAACACACACACACACACACACACACAAATCAATAAAATATGTTTTTTTAAAAATTTAACAAAAGGAAGTATGTGTGCCATCCTGTAACAAAAAGACCGCACCTGTAAGTGAAAGGAAATTCCGAGGAAAGGGTGAAAATGCAGCGCTTAGCCCAGCAAGGAGCGCATTGCACCAGGGATGGGTAACTTCTGTTCTTTGTTCTCATTTGGGAAACTGGAATGAGTTAAAAGTCAAGGATCATGCTGAGGTTTTAGTCGTTCCAAAGTGACACGAGGCATGATGGAAAGCCAGGCCGCCTGTCCAGGTTTTCAGTTGTTAGTGGAGGCTGGCTGGCTTTGATTGATTACGTAGGGCCAGGGGTTCTGAACACGGATTGTGATTGTCCCAGGGCTGACGCAGCCCGGCGGATGGTTTGCTGCACTCCCACAGTTTTTCTGGTTCTAGTTAAAGTGTTTGGATTTGAATAGCTGTGGGATTGATCTGGGCCTCCTTGGCTGGTCCTGGACCCAGCACCCAATTGGTCTGGGCTATTTCCAGGCCAATCAGGGCATCCTGATCCCTGAGACTGACAGCAGGCTGTGGGCTCTGACCAGTGCTTTGGTCGTCTATGAACTGAGGTGGGCTCTAAGCTAAGCACCACTGAGGGTGGGAGGGGGGGTCAGCCAGGAGCGGTGACAGTGGGATGGCCTGAGACAGAATCCTACTAAGCCTCCTGCCCAGCAGGAAGGTCAGGCTGGACCAGCTCTGACCTCAGCTCAGTGGGTCCTGCTGACCCTGGCTCAGCTTTGGTTTGGGCTCAGTTGAGTGGATAGCAATACTGCTCTTCCAACTTAAAGTTTTCCTTGAAGGAAACCAAAAATTGGAGAGAATTACATTTGCAATAGAATTTTTGCAAATATATCTTTCTGTAGCTTTTTAATTATTGGGGAATTTTTCCCCCTGAATTATAATCAACAATTTAAAAAGCTTATCGAGTGATTGATTACATTGGTGGTTGGAAATGGTGCTCTTGCTAATTTTTTTTCTCTTTTTAAAGTATAACTTGCTTTGGTTGGAAAGGGAAATTCCACAGGGACTTGTGAAAAAAGTACAGAAGTTTCTTTTGTGTTCTTAGGCACCAATTCAAAGAATTCAATTGTTCATGGGTCAATAATGCTACAGCTATTACAACTTCTGAGAGAATTGATCCTGCTGGGGTTTCTTTAAGGGTAAGGGAGAATATTTGTATGAAGCTGACTTCAGTGGGGAAGAATGAAGTGTGCATTCATGATTGCTTAGGGAGGGGTAGTTCTGGAACTTTCCTAATGACTCCACTCAGAGTGAGGAGCCAAGTCCGGCCCCTGGGACTACACGCTCATGTCCTTCCGGCCATTCGAGCTGTGGAGGGAAGTCCAGGAGCCCCGCCTGTCTGGAGACGACCAGAGAGGGTGGGGACCAGTCAGAAACACAAGTGAAGGCATCAGAAACCCTTCTCGACCTTGTCCCAGGTTAACTTCTTACCTGGTTTGTTTCGCTTCCTGCAGCCCTCTGGATAGATGCCCTTGGAAGAGCTGGCTTTCCCAAAGGGATAGGAGTTTATTTATAATGACTGCAGCCACAGAATCAGCCAGGCCTACAATAATTGTGTGCATGTTTAATATATCAGATAGCTACACATTTCCATTTCATTCTCATTTCATTTCAGATCTCCAAAGACATTTCCTGGCCAAAATATTGAGTATAATATTCAGACATGACCGGGGTAGTCTCTTTTTTTTTTTTTAATTAAAGACAGATGTGCTCGTAGTTGAGAGTGATTTCTCTTGTAAACTGTGCCCACCTGATGGCCTAGCAGAGATTCAACATATATTTGTTAAGCTAATGAGCAAAGAATAGAGGGCAGATTCGATTCTATTTCAAAGCATTTATCAAGTGCCTTGTATCACCAGGAAGAACAATCACTGCCCCCAAGCTGACCAGTCTCAACCTCACACTAGTTATGTCATCCAAACCATGAAGTCATGATTCCCTCTTGCCACTATCTAATCAGGCATTCCGTGAGCCTGAGCTTTAGGGTGAATTTTTATAGATTTACAATAGAATCGTCATACCTCCATCAGGGTTTCTCAGCTTGGTCACTGTAGGCGTTTTGGACCAGATCATTCTTTTCTGTGGGAATGTCCTGTGGGGTATTTAGCAGCCTCCCCGGCCTCTAGCTACCAGATGCCAGCAGGACACCCCCAAACCCTCCTTCTCTTCCCCCCTCCCCCCCTCCCATCATGACAATCAAAAGTGTTTCTGCACATTGCCAAGTGTCCTCTGGGGAAAACACCATCCTGAGTCTATAGAAAAGAGTACTATACGGCCACACCATGCTGAGTGATACTAAAACCACAAACCCCTATACAATAACACTCCCCCCCCCCCCCCATTTTTTCCTGTTCAGCGAAGGTGTTCTGTAATATTCTCTTCCAAGGAACACACACGGAATGCATTTTTCTCAGAGAAGCAAGGCTTTGTTTGTGAGAACAAGAGAGACTGTTTTAGGGCAGAGGTTTGTCATTTAAAAATTAGCAAAAGAGATATTTGATTTCTTTTGAAATAGAATAATAGAAAAAGGAAGACCCAAATGGTCGCAATCCTCACCCTAATTAACTCTAATATTATAAAAATGAGATAAGTACACATGGTAAAAAAAAAAAAAAAAAAAAAAAAAAATTAACGCAAGAAGATAAAAATGGACAACAGACATCCCCCTCCTTCTGCGCCAATCCCCCTTCCTCTCCCCAAAGCTGACAACTGTCAATAGTTTTCCTTTAGGAAAAGGAGAGTCTGCAGTATGGGACGTGTGTGCTCCCTTTGGGAGAGTTGGAGGAGACATAGGTGTGACCTGGAGGCGGGAACAGGGTGGCAGCTTGGAGCTAATGCCAGTTCTGAGCAAATCTGAAGGGAGGACCCGGGCTCTGCTTTCATGCAAAGAGCTGGAGAGGGCTCGCTGCTTATCTGCCTCCCTAGGAAGGGAGAGTCTCCTTTTTCCCATGGTGCCCTGGCTGCACACTCTGGAACCTGAGCTGCCCTCCGTTTAAATCTGATCGAGCGTTCGCTCCCAGAGCAAGCTCGTGGGGACTGCCTTTTTGGCAGAGAGCGCAGCCCCATCTCTGTCCAGGCTGCCCTGCTGCGGTGGTGCCAGGGGCTCATTCAGTGCCCCTTCGCCTCAGCACGCAGGCCCCCCCCCCCCCCCCCCCAGCTCTCGTGTTGTTCTGGAGCGAACAATCCGGCCTTTGTGGTGCTGCTGAGGTTCCCGGCCAGGCCCTGTGAATGGACGCAGGTTTCTGGCCAGCCGGGCACCGTCATCGGGAGGAGAGGAGTGACCGTCCCCTCCTTCCAAGGTGCCTGTGGTTCCGGCAGCTTCCCTTCCTGAGCCGGCTCCTCAGAGAAGTCCCGGGTCTGTTCGACGCCCTGCAGCGCTGCCTCCTCTTTCTCCGAAGAGGCAGGCGCGATGAAGCATTCCCGAAGCATGCTTTTCATCCCGTGAATGAGCCTCTTTATGCATCCTCGCCACGAGCACCCGAAAGTTCAGATGCGTACAAGGAAAAAGGGGCATTTGTGTGCGGAAAAGGATATTTCAGGACAACAGCATATTTTGATTATTTGTGAACTTTCATGATATTTCCCCCCAGTAACTTACCATTTGTTCATTCACTTATTCATGCCCTCACAGACATTAATGAAGTGACAACTGTATGCAAGAGACTTCGCTGGGTGGGATACAGGATCACCAGGGGGAGCAGGTCAGAGCGGTGAAGAGCTTCAATTTTGGGATCGGAACCCTTGTCAGCTTTGCCTCTTCTGGGCTGTGTGATACCCCCTGCTCTGGGACTGGGGTGGCAGAGGAAGGTCTGGGCAGAGAGGGGTGGGGCAACACCAGCCCAAGAAAGCCGGAGAGGAGTTGGAGCTTGAGCTTGATGTGATGGAAAGGGTCTTAAATTCTGAGATTCAGTTGCAAAAAAAGGTGAATGATATAATTAAATCAGTAGCCTTTGAATCGGGTCTAGGCATACAGCCACTCAGTCACCAAGCTCTGTGGAGAAGCATCTACTAAAAAGCACCCAGAGGCTTTTCATCATTCTCAACCTGTAGTCAGGGAAACAAGGAGACTAAAAAACATGCCGTCAGAGAAACCTATTTTTTGACATCTATAAAGGATAGAAGGAAACCAGCTGCGTATTCTGCGACCACGTTCCCATGGTAGTATTTGTTGTGTTCCCATGGTAGTATGTGTCGTTCACACCCACACTGCACGGTAATCGTGTGTGTGTGTGTGTGTGTGTGTGTGTGTGTGTCTGCCAGGTGTGGAGGACACATCCTAGTTCACATGGCACTACAGTTGGGAGAGAGAATATAAGCACATGGCCCTCCTATAGTATCTTATACGGATGGTTGTTGTTGTTTTTTCTTTTCTGAAAACTCCCAAATTCACGCTGAAGCCAAAACTTCTTTTCTGAGCTCCAGGCCTAAATCTGACCTGCTTAGAAGACATTTTTTATTTTGGATCTCACATGAGATCTCAAACCTCAAATCATGATTAAGAATATATTCCTTCTTGCCGAGACCGGTTTGGCTCAATGGGTAGAGCATCGGCTTGGGGACTGAAGGGTCCCGGGTTCGATTCCGGTCAAGGGCATGTACCTTGGTTGCGAGCATATCCCCAGTAGGGGGTGTGCAAGAGGCAGCTGATCGATGACTCTCTCATCGATGTTTCTAACTCTCTATCTCTCTCCCCTCCTCTCTGTACAAAATTAATAATATATATTTTAAATATATATATTCCTTCTTAAACTGTTTTAATATAATCTTCAGCATCTTAGTGAAAGACTCCATATCCATCCAGGTGTTCAATCCAGAAATCTGGACATCATTTTTATTCCTCCTTTGCCTCACCAAGCCTTATAGTTTCAATATGCCAGATGGAAGCAGTAGTCTTTTTATAACCTCATCTTGGAAGTAACCGATCATCATTGTTGAGGTGTTCTTCCCATTAGCAGTAAGTCATTAAATCCAGACAGTACTCAAGGAAAGGGAGTTCCACCTTTGGGGGTGTTCTTAGAGGCTGCCCGTAGCGCTCCGTCCCTGTCGGGCAGCCTGGCCAGGTTGCTCTGATCCCCCTGCAGTGCTCCAGCCTTCCCAAGGGCACCCCTTCTTTCGTTGCCACAGCCTGGTGAAAGCAAATGTCAGTGTTTCTTTTAATTCCAGTGCTCAGCGCAGGGCCTACCAGTGACCTGCTGATCTGAATTGAATCGCACGCCTCTATGCTATGGCCAGAGTATATAAATAGTGCTCTCAACCACCCAGGTCTATAAGTGTGGTACCTATATTTTTTTTCTATGTGACTTATAGTTTCGGGTCTATATCTATGTCTTTGATCAATTTTTGAATTAATTTTTGTACATGGGAACAAACTGCAATCATGGATGTACATTGAGAACATTTTGCGAAGTGAAATAAATCAAACAGAGAAAGCTAAGAACGATATGATTTAAGTAGTGGTTCAGGGTGATGTTTGCTCTGTTTTCTAGTTGTAATTTTAAAGTTGTTGTTGTAGGCTGCATTTACCCTTTTCCCCAAAAATAAGACAGTGTCTTATATTAATTTTTGTTCCCAAAGATGCGCTAGGTCTTATTTTCAGGGGATGTCTTATTTTTCCATGAAGAAGAATACTGTACACATTTATTGTTAAATGAAAATAAAGGAAATTTATTACCTGTATATGGTACGGTAGTATGGTAGTTGTCAACACAAACCAGACAAACTGTGAATCCTACAGTATCAAGAATTTACTCATTTATTCAATGACAATCATCTCATCATCTTCTTGAACATCATCATAACAATCCAATTCCTGAATTTCCTGGTGAATTTCTTGTGACTCCATTTCTTTCAGAATCAGTGGACCAAATCTCTCATGTTTAGCCTGGGGGGGGGGGGCTTATTTTCAGAGGGATGCCTTATATTTCACACAGAAGGAAACCTGTAAGTAGGTCTTATTTTCGGAGGATGTCTTATTTTCGGAGAAACACGCTAGGCGTTTTACCTTATGCTGCCATCTTGGTTTTCTCTAAGAACGATGTGATTTAACTCATATGTGGGATATAAAGCTGAACACTTATGTACATAAACAGCAGTGTGGTGGTTGCCAGAGGGAGAGAGTGGGGGAAGAGAGCGGTCCTAACATGAGGTGACAGGAGAAGATTTGACTTTGGGTGATGGGCCCATGGTCCTGTATACAGATGTTGTAAGTTAGTAATCCATACATGAAATCTATATGTATGTTCATGTAGACTAACGTTACCCCAATAAAAATAAAGATACATAGTGCTGGTGGTGGGAACTAAACTGAGCTGCTTTTTAAGATTTTAGTTCTTATGGCAAGTGTGCTGTGGAGTGGCACCTCAGAGGTCATTTTGGGTCAATATTGAAAGAACCTGGGATCTCAAATGCACACAAATGGAAGGTGGTCTGAGTAGCAGTGGGGTAGGCAGTGTGTTGTTGTGGAAAGAACTGAGAACATGGGTCAAATAGACTTGCTTTGGAAGCCGGCCTTAGTTTTAACTCATCATGGGGCCAAAGGCCATTTGTCTCACCCATATGTTAGTGCCTGAGACTTACTGCTGAAAGAAAAGAATAAAATCTACCGTGGGTGGTGGTGTCAGAATAATCACAACACCGCACATTTATTTCTCTTCCCCCTCTTCTAAATAAGAGTCTCAAACTTTTGCGTACATAAAGGTCACCTGGGAGATGCAGGCCTGGCCTCGCCCCCATCAATCTGCATGTTTAATTAGGGCCACAGGTGGTCCGATGAGGTGATCTTACACCCTCACATTGGGAAACACTGTCCTAGAGCCGTGGTAGTCGGCAAACTGCAGCTCACAAGCCACATGCGACTCTTTGGCCCCTTGAGTGTGGCTCTTCCACAAAATACCACGGCCTGGGCGAGTCTGTTTTGAAGAAGTGGCGTTAGAAGAAGTTTAAGTTTAAAAAAATTGGCCCTCAGAAGAAATTTCAATCGTTGTATTGTTGATATTTGGCTCTGTTGACGAATGAGTTTGCCGACCACTGCCCTAGAGGCATTAGGATCTAGAGAAGAAATGGAAACCAAAGGGTAAGGTATCAAGTGAATAGCAATGGTCCCTCCCCGGCTACTTGCTTTTCCAAGCGGATGTGGAGGGGTTGGTAGGAGCAGCCAGATCGCTTGCAGAGATGTCAGTCCCAGTGGCCTGAAGCCAATAAACCACGTTTCTAGCAAAAGCCTCTTTTTTAACTTGAATCAGTGTAATCCTGTGTGAGGCTGGATGAGGACACTGAGGGCCACAGAAGTTGTACTTTGCCCACATCTGTAGTTGTTCGTTTGTTGGTTCTTTGGTTCACTCATTCATGAATTCAATCGCCTGTCACGTGAAGTTATAATAGAGTACAGTACGTGTTTTCTGCCCTCAAAGACAGATGTTCAGTGCGACTATCTGAATCTCTGCAAAGGACAGCAGCAGGAATGAGAAGAAAGGACACGCCAGGCAGGACCACCAGTTGCAGAGCTGCAGGAATTCAGATGTGGGTCCATGAAGGAGCCTTTAGGAAACTGGGCTGGGACTTGAAAAGGGGCTTAAATTGGAACAGAGAGAGAGAGGGGATGGCATTCCAGCCCCTTCCCCCTTTGTTGAAACGTTTTTTATTTACTGTTTTGTGAATTATTACATATCCTTTAGCTTATATTTGGATGTGTTCCTAAGTTTTCTTGTTGTTCAAACCAGTGCCTTACACTTCACTGTTGGTTATAATATGCTGAATTTTCCTGGAAAAGTTGAACACGCCTGTCTTTCTTCTTTTCCAGGCAATTTTTTTTTTTTTTTGTAATTTCACCTGCATATTTCTCCAATACATTTTAAAGCTAATTTCTGATGTTCTAAAAAAGAAAAGGAAAAAAAAAATGCCCTAACTGGTTTGGCCTGCGGACTCAAGAGTCCCAGGTTCGATTCCGGTCAGGGGCATGTACCTTGGTTGCGAGCGCATCCCCAGTTTGGGGGGGGGGGGGGGGGAGTGTAGGAGGCAGCTGAGATGTGTTTCTCTCTCATCGATGTTTCTAACTATATCCCTCTTCCTTTCTCTCTGCAAAAATTAATATATATATATATATATATATATATATATATATATATATATATTTTATTCTTTTTTTCTTTTTTTCTTTTTAAAGAATCAACATGGCCCTGACTGGTTTGGCTCAGTGGATGAAGTGTTGGCCTGGGGACTCGGGGGTCCTGGGTTCGATTTTGGTCAAGGATGCATGTACCTTGGTTGTGGGCACATCCCCAGTGGGGGAGTGTGCAGGAGGCAGCTGATCGACGTTTCTCTCTCATCAATGGTTCTAACTCTATCCCTCTCCCTTCCTCTCTCTCTCTCAAAAAAAAAAAAAAAAAAAAAAAAAGAATCAACATGTGTAAAGCATGTGACTTGATTTCGTAATTAGGGAAGAAAACTGCTGCGATCCATGGTTTTCCTGTTTAAAACATTAACAACTCCGTTCAGGCTCCCTGAGGCGCAGGCCTAGCGCCCTGGAGCGGCGTGTGAGGCTGAGATTTCCCCGAGAAGGAGCAGTGCTGGTTATCCAACCGCGGTGACTCAGGCGTATTATCATCACAAAACCGGGACGCTTCTATCTCTAGCAGCTTCCACCCCACAATGGCACCACTAATTGGCAGAATTACACTGCAGGCCGTTGCCAGGCACCGGAATGAGAGAGTCAGTGTTTCTCCCGGTCTGATTCCCGGCTCAGGTAAAAAGAAAGGAAAGGAGAGACGGGTTCAGCCTGCCTCGTCCTGCAAGTCTCTCTAAATGGCTGTAGTGAGTTACGTGGGGTTCTGTGGAGACGTGTGTTGGAGAGAAAAGTGCTAATATGCGTGAAGCTCTTGTGATGTGCCAAGGATTGATATATGTCGATCCTTGATCCTCACACCTGCTCTGAGTTTAAATTATAATATTCTCTACCTGTCTTACCTCTTTCTCTTTACAACAAGCTCATAGGCCAGTGGTCGGCAAACTGCGGCTCGCGAGCCACATGAGGCTCACAAGCCACGGTTTGCCGCTCTGTTGACTAACGAGTTTGCTGACCACTGCTAGACTAAATGTTAGCGTGTAGTTGGAAGCTGTGAGGATTAGGCAATTGTTGCATATGGTGTGCAAAGAGGTAAAGGGTAGTATATGACAGTGGTCGGCAAACTCAGTCAACAGAGCAGTAAACCGAAAGCTGCATGTGGCTCAGGAGCCACAATTTGCTGAACACTGTCTTAGGTAATATCCCCTGAAGGCTCCTGGACTGTGAAAGGGCACAGGCTGGGCTCAGGGGACCTCCCTGCCCCATGCATGGATTTCATGCACCAGGACTCCAGTGTAGTAAATAAGCGTTCATAGAAACCTGCTCCTGTACAGTTATTTCTGTAGGATAACTATCAAGGAGTAAATTATAGGGTAAAAATGTGTGTGCATTTACAATTTTGATAACTTTTATCAAATTGCCCTTTACCTACTTATATTCAACATTAATTTATTTTATTTACTTTTTAAAACATATTTTATTGATTTTTTACAGAGAGGAAGAGAGAGAGATAATGAGTTAGAAACACTGATGAGAGAGAATATCATTGATCAGCTACCTCTTGCACACCCTCTACTGGGGATGTGCCTGCCACCAAGATGTTGACTGGAATTGAACCTGGGACTTTTCAGTCCGCAGGCTGACGCTCTATCCATTGAGCCAAACCGGTTTCGGCATCAACATTAATTTAAATGTCTATTTCTATCCTCTTTCTTACAGGCATTTAATATGAACAATCTTAAATTTTGGCCCATCTCCAATGAAAACTTGTGTTTTGTTCTTATTTTGCAATTATTTGACATTGTTTACTTCTCTCTGTTTTTGTATTTCTTTTTTGAATTGCTTGTTAATGCCTTGTTCATTATCCAATTTGTTGATTTAACTGATTTACATGACGTCTTTATATAGAACTTTTTATATCTTTATATATTAAGAATTTACTATATCATGATGTGCTACAAATATTTTCTCTCTTCCGTTTATCTTTTAACTTTGTTAAAGTTATATTTTTGGTCATATTAATATTTTTCATTATTTTATAGATAAATCTAATCTGTTCTTTCATGGCTTCTGGGCTTAGGGGTCTTCTTTTGGATATTTATAAATGTTCATAAGGTCATTGAAAGCCTCAAGGATGACAAAAAAAAAATGGCCTTGAGAGTTTGACTAATCATTGTCATAAAATGATAGCCAGTACTTGACATTTCACTAGATATTCTATTAAGTATGGAAGCAAAACAAATAGTTTTTTCCAATAAGATCAATAGATGCTCTTTACAGATCAAGGAAGAAGCTGCAGAGTAGAAAACTGCATTGAGCCTTCTGTACACTGCAAACATGCAGTGGAGGAGTGAGAGACAAACAGGAAACCGAAAGGATGTCTTGACATGAATATTTCATCTGCTCTGCAGTCAAAATCTTGCACTGGCTCAGTCTGTCTTTATCTGCCATGTGAAAAGGATAGACAGGGAATTAGAAATCTGTTAAGTGCTCTGTGTTCGAAAAGTAATCACTGCTTCCCAGCTCAGGCTCATCTCAGCTTGCCCTTCCTACACATGTTTTGGGAAATGTGTATAATATTTTTCAAAAGGGACCAAAGTGGGACCTGGTGTATGTTTTGAGTTCTCTAAGTGGAAACAAACAATACTGTTATTTTTGGAAGGAATTCGTTATTCTCTCCGAAATGTAGGGTATATTCACTGCCATCAGTGACCAACGGAACTGTGAATGTCCAAACAATTATTAAATATCGTTCCTCAACCAGAGAACTCAAATTTAATTACTTAAAATACTTTGTATTTTACATAGGATTCCCAGTACATGGATATGTGATTGCTTGAAATATCTCATCATAGAATGGGACAAAAGAAAGGGGGGAAAAACTTTCATATTTTTAGCATTTTAGGATTCATCTATCAGAATTATAGTGTATAGAAAGAAAGGAAAAAAACCTCAGATAAAAACTGTGAAACCAGTTACTATGGAGAGTATTGAGTATAAGAGAAAGGAACATTGCAGGAGGCACGTTGCACAGAACGATGCGGATTAAGATAACTGGAAGGGAGGCAGCAAACAATACTTCTGTTCTCAGCTGTCTGTATGCCATTGTCCGGCAAATGGGCAACGGAGAAAGTGACCTTACTATCTAACACCCAGAAATAAATATGACCTCATGGGCATTCCTGAGAGCTGATGTGGGGACTTCTTGAGGACAGACTACGGGAATGAAAGAATAGGCTTTGTCTTTCAAAAATGATACTGTTTAGGAAGATAAATGCATGCATGAGTATAAATTTAAAACTCCGAACAGGGCAATGGTGGGAGAACATCTGGGTATAGTCAAGAGAGGTGGGCATTATATGAACCCGCCAAACTTACTGAGTGACTTCAACTGTTTGACTATTACTCTACGTGTCCATCAGCCTGAGACACAGGGTAAGTCACAGATGCCACCTAAGGTTTGGATGGAGAGGTGACCTTTATTTGTAGGGCTTTATTTGTAGAAGATCCATTGTGCCAGGGTGAAGATTAGTCTGTGATTTAGGACAGCTGCCGTGGAAGTCTGAGAAGCACTGAATGTATATTGCATACCAGGCAGGCTACACGGCGCAAGGCGTGAGACAACAGAAGTGCCACCCAGGCTGGGAAACAATGTGTAGGAAGGAACGGTTTGTTCTGACCGGGATTGGTGGAAGGGGAGCTGCAGAGATTTGATATCTGAGCGAGGCCATGGAGGAATGAAAAAACATTACAGACCTGGGGGAGCGGGAGGCACAGCCAGGCCAGGCAGAGGGAGCAGCCTGGATAAAGGCGCAGCAGCACGCACGAACGTGTCAGCATGTAAGTGCCTCCTTGTTCTGGGAAGAGTGAACAGCTCCAGGTGTGAGCACAGGGCGTGGGGCTGGAGGCATGGCTGGCTGGCGAGAGGCTGCCTGGCTGCGAGGTCTCCGCAGTCCTTCTGGCAGCAGTGGGGAGCCATGGGTTTCCAGCAAGGCTGAGGCCGAACAGACTTAGGTGCGTCCGCAAAGACGGATCCCAGCAGCGCGCAGAGAACGGACAGGCTGTGCAGCGTTAGTGGCAGGCAGGTCAGTGAGGAGCCCGTGGCTTGTAGCTGAGAGAGCGTGCAAGTTCCCCCAGTAGTGAGGCAGAGGCCGTGGAAATAGGAAACAGGAAACAGATGGAAGAAATAAAACGTGGTGACTAGCTGGAGATGGAACATGAAAGTTTCTGACCCATTGGGTGACCTGTGATGTCATTAACCGAGAGGCAGCCATAGAGGAGGGGGGACATAGGAGGCAGGGATGCATCTGGCTTGGAATATAGTGACGTACCAGTTATCGATTGCAGTATAATAAACGACCCCACATTTGTGGCAAACAATAACTGTTTTATTATGCAATGGCTGGGGCTCATCTCTGCTCCCCAGGCTGGAGCCTCCCCCGGAAAGACCGCGGATGGCTCACATGGCTGGGACTGGGAGAGCTGGGGCTGCAGGAGCCAAGTCCAGGACGACCTTTTCATTCCTGTGTCTGGCCCGTGGTGAAGAAGCCTGGGAGGCAGGGCTCGGCCAGGACCATGGCTCGCGATGCCCACATGCGGCCTCTCTGGCATGGCAGCCTCAGAGAAGTCGGACTTCCCACGTGGGGGGCTTCGCGTACCCGTGAACCGTGGCCTCACTGTGGAAGTCTGGTGTCATCACTGCAACCTCGTCTATCGGTCTAAGCCAGTAGTTGGCAAAGTGCGGCTCTTTGGCCCCTTGAGTGCGGCTCTTCCACGAAATACCACGGGCCTGGGTGAGTCTATTTTGAAGACGTGGAGTAAGAAGTTTATGTTTAAAAAAATGTGGCTCTCAAAAGAAACTTCAGTCGTTGTCCTGTAGATATTTGGCTCTCTTGACTCCTGAGTTTGCCGGCCACTGGTCTAAACAGTCACCAGCTCACCCAGGTGCCAGGGGAGCGGACACAGACTCCTCTGTCACCAGGCGGAGGGTCACAAAGCTTCAGGCCCCCACCACGAGTTGAGGGAGTAAAAACAAGAGGACAAATCTGAGACATGAATAGACTCCACCAACCTCAGCAACTGATGGGTATTTGGCTGAGGGGGAAGGAAGCCTCCAAGGTGACTATGCGCTTTCTGATATTATTCCTGGGATGAGAAGGCAGACCTGCAGGTGGACAGCCTGGGGTAGAAAAAATACCAGCTCCATTTTCCATATTGGCAGCTTGACCACAGGCAACTTACTTACTATCTCTGTGCCCCGTTTTCCTTCCCCGTGACCCCATTTTAAGGGCGATAAAAACAGCAACCTACTTCAAAGGGTTGGTGAGGGTTCTAGTTAAGACATGTGACATTTGCCAACACTGGTTTGGCTCAGTGGATAGAATGTCGGTCTGGAGACTGAAAGGTCCCAGGTTCAATTCCGGTCAAGGGCATGTACCTTGGTTGCGGGCACATCCCTAGTAGGGGGTGTGCAAGAGGCAGCTGATTGATGAATCTTTCTCATCGATGTTTCTAACTCTCTATCCCTCTCCTTCCTCCTTCTGCTCTGTAAAAAAATCAATAATATATATATATATATTAAAAAAATAAAAATAAAAAGACATGCGACATTTCTAATACAGAACCAGGCACAGAGCACCCTCAGTACGTGCTCTCGGCCATTCTTGTTTACGAGGCATTCCACATCTATTACCTCATTCATCCCTCTCACTCACGCCGTGAGGTAGCTGTCCGTGTTATCATCATGTAACAGATGAGGGAGCATGGCCCTGAGAGGTGAAGGAACATCGCAGGGTCGCACAGCTGGAAAGGGACAGTGCTGGAACTCAGAGGCCTGCTTCCCCGCTTCCCTGGGCGTGGCTCTTCCCACGGCAGCACAGCTGCTCCGGGCGGGAGCCTGCTCGGGCCCACGCCTGCGCCCACCCGCACGGCGGGATCAGCGGCCTGGCACAGCCGCTGTGCTTCTGGCAGTGATGTCGGCCCCCTGGGAGACGCCACCGCGGCTGCCTCGGCCCGCACCCACCACCGGCATGTCTGAAATTTACCAGAGGCGAGAAGCAGACAGCTGTGGCAGCAGGTGCGATTCCCGGGGGCACCCGCCTCCCGGCCTGCATCTGCAGACCGGGGCATTCGCTCTGGTGTGGGGGTGGGTTGGTGGGGAAGAGCCTTTTCCCCCAAAGCGAGCGAGAACCCAGGACTGGACGCCTCACTGTATGGTGGGCTCTCTCGGGATCCAGCACCAGAATGGAGGCCAGGCCCAGAGGTTCTGCCCCTCCTTACCTGGCTGGAGGGAGAGGCCCAGGTGGCTGGAGGAGGGGGCGGAAGGGGTAAATGCTGAATAAAGACAGGCCTGCTTTTTGCCTAAAAATCCAGCACAAGCCTGCACCCTGGTGAAGGCTGTCCGTCTGCCCCCAGGGGCGGTCCCTGCAGGGCCGGGCCGCTCACCCCATCTCCCCATGGTGGGGCCTGGACGTCAAACAAGGAAGTCTTCAGAGCAGTGGCAGGTTTTCTCTTCCTACGTGACCGGCCTCGGACACGGACACATCTGTGAGAACATGCGCCCACCAGCCCATCCGAGAGCCTGCAGCCGCCTGGGGAACAACAATGTCCGCCGCTGTCCGCTAAAGGTCACCCCCGGGCCCGGAGGACTTTCTCCTGAGTCACTGAGGAGGCACAGATCAAATGCCTGTCATAACACCCGCCAGAACACAAGGCGCAGCCAGAAGTTCCCATTCATCTCAGGAATCTCTGAGAAGCCTGCCTTGGGTGGAGTGACATTTGGTAACAATGAAAACAGTTCCTTTAGCCGGTGGCCCTCCCTGGGCACGGCCGAGGCTGCCAGGTAGACTGCCCCCCTCCAGGGACTGTGTCTCCCGCCCCTCTCCAGCGCTCAGGAAGTTTCCAAGAATGTCAGGAACCCTGCCCGGCCTAGGTGGGTCCCAGCCCACCTGCCTGCCCAGGCTTCCTCTCCGCCCACATCAGGAACAGCACTTGCGTCCTCTGCAGACCAGGGGTGTAAGCCAGGGGTGGGGAACGTTCGAGGGCCTTCGGGAACGTTCAAGGGCCTTCTACGGCCCACGAAATCGTTTGGTCTGGCCCTTCCAAGGCATTCAGGATGAGTTCATTAAATGCTTCACTAAATACAGAAGTTTTTTAAGGCTAATTTTTAAGGATAATTTGGTATGGCCCTCGAAGGATATTATAAATACCCAAACGGCCCTTGGCAGGAAAAAGGTTCCCCACCCCTGGTGACGCTGATCGGGGTCAGTTCAGGAAGAGACACCAGGCAGAGCTACTCACAGATGTGTGTTTCCAACGAGTTCTTTAGGCTCCCACCCCATTCAGATCCTAAGGGGTGGGGGGGAGTCCCGGATGGCAAAGCCAAAAAAATCTCATCGGCGATGCAACAGCGGGCCTGGGTTAGCAAACCTGCTGCTCTTCTTTCATTTTTTTTATTTTATTACAACAACTAACATATGTAATGTACTTTCACAGGCATAGGCGACATGCTTTTTGTAATTAACATCTCGCAATGTTTCTACCACCTCTATGAGAATGGTGTGCAATTTTACCTTCTTTCCTTCTTCCTCTTCTGAAAATGTGATTTGTTGAGCCCTGTATTGAAAATGTTTCTCAACCACAATACCTTTAGACGGGGCCAGGTTTCCATGGCGTGTTCTACAAGTAGGTCCAAGCACCGCCTGTAGTCTTTCCCTTCAAAACAACATCGAGACATAATTCACATGCCATAAAAATTCACCGTTTTAAAGTGTAGAGTTCAGCCGAAACCGGTTTGGCTCAGTGGTAGAGCATCGGTTTGCGGACTGAGGGGGTCCCAGGTTCGATTTCGGTCAAGGGCATGTACGTTGGTTGCGAGTACATCCCGGTGAGGGGTGTGCAAGAGGCAGCTGGTCGATGTTTCTCTCTCATCAACATTTCTAGCTCTCTGTCCCTCTCTCCTTCTCTCTGAAAAAAAAAAATCAATAAAGTATAAAAATATAAAATAAAGTGTAGCGTTCAGTGGTTTTTATGACAAGGTTGTGCATTCATCACCATTAATTGCAGAACATTTTCATCACCTCAGAAAGAAACCTTGTGCCCATTAGCAGTTATATTCCCATTCCCCATCTCCTGTGTCCAGGCCCCAGCAACCAATAATCTACTTTTGGTCTCTATGGATTTGCCCATTTTGGGCATTTGCAGTAAATGGAATTAATGTGTCTGGCTTGTTTCACTTAGCTTATGTTTGCAACATTTGTTCATGTTATAGCATATATCCATACTTCCTCTCTATGCCTGAATAATATTACTTTGGATATATTGCCTTTCATTCATTCATTCTTAAATTGATGGACATTTTGGTTGTTTCTACTTTTTGCCTATTATAAATAATGCTCCTATGAGCTTTTGTGTGCAAATTCCATAGTACAAGCTTTTATTTGGACATATATTTTCATATCTACCTGGAAGTAGGATTGCTGGTTCATATGATAACTCTATGGTTAACTTTACCTTGTGAAGAACTGTAAAAACGGTTTCTAAAGTAGCTGCACCATTTTTATAATCCTACCAGCAATGTCCTCTCTTGTCCTCCTTTTGATTCTAACAGTTGTTAAGTGGTATCTCATTGTAGTTTTGATTTGCATTTTCCTTATAGCTAGTAAAGTCAAGCATCTTTTCATATATCTGTATGTCTTCTTGGGAAAAATACCTATTCAGGTAATCTGAATTGGGCATTTTGTTATTGTTCAGTTTATGAGATGTTATGTTTTGGATACAAGTCTATTGCATGTTTGTAAATATCTTCTCCATTGGTTTAACTTTGCACTTTTTTTTTTTTTACAGTATTCTCTGAAGCACAAGCTTTTAATATTGATGAAGTCCAACTTATCTATGTTTTCTTTTGTTTCTTGTGTTTTGGGTGTCATATCTAAGAAACCATTACCTAGTTCAAGGTGATAAAGATTTACACTTATTTTTATTTGAACAACTTTTATGGTTTTCACTCTTTACATTTAAGCCCATTTTGAATTAATTTTTGTAAGACGTAAAGTAGAGGTCCAACTTTATTCTTTTGCAGGTGGTTACCTAGGTGTCCAGAACCATTGTTGAAAAGACCATTCTTTCCCCATTGAATTTTCTTGGCACCTTTGTTGAAAATTAATTGACCATGGTTATATGAGTTTACTGACATATATCTTTATTCTTTTGCCAGTACCACATTGTTTTATTGTAGCTTTGCAGTATGTTTTGAAATTGGGAATTGTGCGTCCTCCAACCTTGTGGGGGTTTTTTTTGTTTTTTTTTTTCTTTGTTTGGTTTTCTGGGCTTTTTGCATTTCCATATAAATTTTAGGATCAGCTTTCATATCTGCAAAAACGGCATCTAAGATTTTTATAGGTGTTGTGTTGACTCTGTAAATCACTTTGGGGAGTGTTGTTATTTTAGCAATATTAATTATTCTAATACATGAATGTGTAAGGGCTTTCCATTTATTTATATTTAGAAAGTCTTTACTATCTTTTAACAATATTTTGTCATTTTCAGTGTAAAATTATTATACCTTTTTGTTAAATTTATTTTTAAATATTTTACTCTTTTTTTGAGAGTAGAATAGGAATAGGGCTAGTTAAAACACCACAAAACTCACTATTCTCCCAGAGATTCAGCCTTAAAAAAAAAAAATGATTTTATTGATTTCAGAGAAAGGAAGGAGAGAGAAAGAGGGATAAAAATCTCCATGATGAGAAAGAATCATGGATTGGCTGTCTCTGGCATGCATCCCACTGGAGATTTAGCCTGCAATCCTGGCATGTGCCCTGACTCGGAATCAGCCTTCAACCACTGAGCCACACCAGGTGGACAGAATTTTGACTATAGGCCGACTCTTAACAAAACCTTCTTGTCCAACTCCAACCACATCAAAAAAACATAAGCTGCTGCTATTAAAAAAAAAAAAAAAAAAAAAAAAAAAAAAACAAGCAAACAAAAGCACCTTAAAAATGAAATTGTTTTTAATAGAACTTAACCAGAGATTTAAATTCTGTGAGAGCTACAGTTACGATTCTGGACCTGAAAATTGCATTAGGTCATACATTTCTTCAAATCACTTGTTTATGATTGTGAAACAAAGAGCTAAGAACCCTGGGGAACATTTTTGAGTGTCTTTTTCTAGTGCAAAGTTGAGTAGGAGAAGGAGGAAATCATGTGACCTAGAAGGTTACTTAGGAGTAAACATTAGTCATCCTCAATCTACAGAAAGAAAGAAGACAGTTTACAGCATCAAAAGAAAATTTTATATTGAAGAAATTCCATCTCTTCGGTGTGGTGATTCCTCTTTGACTTGGGTGGCACTTGGCTCTCTAGCTTCCAGGCTGAAATATTGTAGATCATCTTGATATAATTTATCAACTCAAGGCATTCTCTCCATAAGTCTTAATATATTAGCAATGAATTTGTGTGGTGGAAAGGCCTTTTTCCTCCTTTTTTAACATTTTGATTTGCAATATGCCCTTTGCTGGAGCCATGTTTCTAGGAGAACAGTGATTCTCACTAATGATTACATGTGATCTATCCTTACATCGTGACTGTACATACCCAACAAAATATCCTATTACATGTATTTTTTTGTTTGACACATTAGCAATCAGCCTTGTAAATTTGCTCTTTCAAAACAAACCAACCAAACAAACAAACAAAAACTTTTGTTGCATAGTAGATTGAACCAATTGTTTCCAGATTTTGTGACTTCATGGATCAGGAAACTTATGAAAATTTTTTTGGAAACTGACAGAGTTGTCAAGTATTTCCTTTTGCCAAATAAATACACTACAAGGAAAAAATGCCCTGAAATCTAAAATCAGAATCATTTCACAAAAGAACGTTGTTTTTTAGGTTGTCACTTAATTTAATCAATGTGATTTTCTGATTTGTCTTGTTTTCTACTTACATCCTACAGTTTCTGTTCAGGTCCAAATATTGATCTTTTATATGTCATCTTTTAGCGGTTATTTCAAAGAAGATTTGTGCGTAACTAACTCTCCTAGTCATGGAAACAGAGTAACACAATTATGAAAACCACAGAATCTGGAGCAAATTGCTTGTATCTCAGTTTGGCCATGTGCTAACTATGTGGCCGCTGGCAAGTTCCTTAACCGCCTTGTATCTTAGTTTCATAATATTTAATATGGCAATATTAATAGTATCTATCTCAGAGGGTTGTTGTGGGGGTTAACACTGTGAGTTAAAATGCACAAAGCTCTCAGAATAGTGCCTTGTACAATTGTGTTATATAAGCACTTGCTGTTATTGTTAATCTACGTATGTCTGAAAAAAATGTTCATGTTTTGTTCTCATTCTTGAATTATAGCTCAGTTAAGCGTGAAATTCTATGTTGACCATTTTTGCCTTTAGCATTTTTAAGCTATCACTCCACTACCTTCTTGCATCTATGGTTTAGAAGCCTGCCTGCTCCCATTATGATAGACTTTCCTTTCTAAGTCAGAATCTCCTCTCTGATTTGCTTTTAAGGTTTTTCTCTTTACATTTGATGAGCTGTGGCTTTACCCTTGTGTGTCCATGTGTGAATTGAATTTCATTTTTCAGAATTCAATCATTGTGTACTTTATGATTAGGTTCTACTGCAAGTGATTAAAAATAAAAAACTCTCTAAACCACAGTGGTTTATACAACATAGACATTTCTTTCCTTCTCAATGAGGCAATGCAGGTGGCATTTAATGACATCAGGGGCTCAGGGACCGTTCTATCTTATCGTTCTACCACTCCCAGCAAGGAGAGACTCCACCCAAATGATAATATCTCTAGTCCAGCTACTAGGAAAGGGAAAGTACAGAGAAGGGCTACCTCCTCCCTTGATGGGCATTTCTGGACGTTGTGCACGCTGGTGCAGTTCTATCCCATAACATACCTTGGTGGTCAAGCCAGCTACAAGGGAACCAGGAAATACTGTTTTCACTTCGGCAGCCAATTCCCAGTTAAAAATGGGTGATTCTATTAATAAGGTAGAGGGGGAGATTTGTTATTGGCAACCAGTAGTAATCTCTACTAGGGCTATTTTTATTTCAAATTCCTCCCCCTCATAGTCCTTCTAGTATATTCTCTGAAGTTCTTAATAATAGGCTGTTGTGTTGCTTCTTTTTAGGATTTCTTTTATCTTTTTCTAATGTTGTCTGTGAGATTTCTTTAGCTCTATCTTCCAGTTTACTATGTTTTGTGTGTTTTTCCTTAAGCTACTGTCTCAGTTAAGTTTTTTTTTTTTAATGACTTTTTTTTTTTATCCCTAGAATTTCTATAACCTCTCCTCCCGCACCCTCAATATGGTTATTTGTATGGTATTTTGGCTTTTCTACATAGTTTTTATTCTTTTATATCTTGAATTGTTTTATGCATACTTAGCTATAATTATGCTCTATTGTCTGTAATTCGTGGGGCATGAATTCTGCTAACTCCCTTCCCTAAAAGTTTTCCTTCTTGATCTCATCATGGGTATTTCTTTTCATGGTGGCTCACATATTCAGGATTGCAAAGTGTTAGAATGGGGCCGTGTCATATTAATCTCTATCAGGGTCCTTCAGGTTTCCCTGGTTCAAACCAGTTTTTTATTGCTTTCTTGGTTTGGGAACTGGCACTGCTCATGAAGGGACATTTGACTCCCACTCCTGTGTGCCTTCTGCGTGGTGATCAGTGCACTTCCTCCCCTAATTCTCAGGCTCATGGGACGGGCTATCTAGTGTCCTTTTCACCGCAGTGGAGTTTTCTTAGCATCCTGGCTCTATGCTTAGCTCAAACTCGGCGGCATGTGGGCCTCAAGTCCCTCTTCCAGCTCAGCTATGAAAATCCTTGCCACCAAGTTCAACGTCTGTTTCCACTTCTTCAGTTGCCTGTTTAGCCTTGCCTCTTGCTCACCACTGTCGTGTTCTGTTTCTGGCACCCGAGGATTTCAATTTCTTGTTTTAGTGCCTCGTTGTGCATTTCAAATGTTTTTGTTGTTTTAATGGACATCTATCTGTGTTGAAATGACGCGTGCTTCCCAAATCAACTTAAAAGTTCGTAATAAATAAGAAGTCTAACAACGAGTATCTTAAATCCCCCAAAGTACTAAAATTATAATCTCTCAATAAAAGCATTGACATTTTTTTTCCTCATGCTTCTTACATGGGCCTTGGTGTGTGTGTGTATGTGTTTCATTTATCCTGTTGGCATTTGGAAATAAATAGACTGGGCATTGAGAAGCCAAGGTTCTGGTCCTCGCTTCAGTGCTTGCTGACTGCCAACTTAGAGGGACCATGGAAGGTCTCTGAGCCTATAATTAACCATAAAATTGGGATATAAGTATTTGCTCTGCTCCTAGCATTATATGGATCACATGATATAATGGATTTGAAAATGCTTTTAAGCTTAAAACATACAACTGTATGGTATTAGTAATAGCAATGTTATTAACACATTCATTAAGGTAGTCTTAAAATATGGAAGTTCATGTGGTTTTTTTTGTTTGTTTGTTTGTTTTTGTTTTTTTGTTTGTTTGTTTGTTTGGTTTGGTTTGGTTTGGTAAGCTGAAAAAGAAAATCCTGTATCTTGGTAAGGGATTTTTATTCTACTAAAATACCTAATAAGGGAATTACTTGGAAAACATTTTCCTTGTGAAATTTAAGAGTACTATCTGTACTGACAGGCTGTTATAACTTTAATAGGCTATGAAATTCATCGTAGAGAGATACACCCTTATCAGTTAAAAAAGACACTTGAACCTGGAAATCATCATTGCATTTTGTTAAGTGTTTTCTGAAACTATGGATACTGAAAGTTCTATTGCTGTTTGGTGAGGGACCATAAATATTTTTCTAATGCACAAAAGATGTCCTCTTATTTGAAAGTGTTGAGAACCGCCAACCTAGACTATGGTAGTGGTCCACTAACTAAGCTATTTGGCTCCAGATCCTCTATTTCTTACTAAAACATATTCTCTAAGAAAGAGGAATGTGTTACCCTGGCCAGTTTTCTCAGTGGTTAGAGCATCAGCCTGAGGACCAAAGGGTCATATGTTCGATTCCCGGTCAAGGGCACGTACCTGAGTTGCAGGTTTCAATATCCGGGCCCAGTGAGGGTATGTGTGGGAGGCATCCAGTTGATCTGTCCCTCTCACATTGATGCTTTTATCTTTTTCTCTCTCTCCCCCCTCCACTTCTCTCTTCCACTCTTTCTCTCCTAAAAAAAAAAAATCAATGGAAAAAATACCCTCAGATAAGGATTTAAAAAAAGAAAAGATTGTGTCAATTCTCAGTGATGTTTGTCAGTCAACTGTGAGGCTTTATTGCAGAGAATTTATTTACTAATATTTAAGTATGTAGTTTTCAAATGATTTATTTAAAAGGAAATTAGAAATTGACTCAAAATGGCAGACAGATATACACATCTGCTTATAAAAATACATATAGCTATATATAAAACAGAGAATAAAATAGAGTTTAATAGCATTGAAAAAACAGGGAGACTTTCTATCAAAATAAACACATTTTTAATAAATTTAAAAAGCTATTACCAGAGAACAAAACTAAATGAAACAAAATCTGACACATGTGTAACATATGTAGCGTTGACTGCTGTGCAGATAGGTCTTACAGAACTCTGCTGAGAGTCCGTGGACATTGGGAAGGAGAAGGGACCTGGGACATGGATCCGTTTGGGAAATTAGGGAACCGCAGGTGGAGCAGCACATGTGTTTTCCCTGCCCGTTCTGCGGGGCTCAGCAATGGGAAGCTCTGGTACAGATCGAATCAGACACTGGGTCTGAAAAACCAAGGCCGTGCCCGAGCAGCCTCTGGCCCTCAGGAGGACCAAAGGGCCTCCCAGACAAGTCCTCCTCAGATCCTGTCTGACTGCATTTCCCAGCCCTGTCCCAAAGTCAGGCTGTGATGGACAGAAACAGCTTCTGCTGATAAGGATCTGGAAATCTCATACTCCAAGAAGCGTATGCAACCAAGAAGCACCAAACATTTAAGGAAGAAGTGCAATGCTAGGAAAGTGAGGCATGGCACTACAGACTATCATATTATTCTAAGCCCGTGGTCGGCAAACTGCGGCTCGGGAGCCACTTGGGGCTCTTTGGCCCCTTAAGTGTGGCTCTTCCACAAAATACCATGGTCTGGGCGAGTTTATTTTGAAGAAGTGGCGTTAGAAGAAGTTTAAGTTTAAAAAATTTGGCTCTCAAAAGAAATCATTGTACTGGTGATATTTGGCTCTGTTGACTAATGAATTTGCAGACCACTGTTCTAAGGGGATAGGAGAGGCTGTCCTACCCATACTATAGGAAGAGTCTTGTGTGTTTAGAAGGCATGCATAGATTTTGGAAATTTTAAATATAATACTAAAATTTTTATAAATTTCAATAGATGGCCCAGCATAATAATTGACAAGGCTGAATAGCAAATTAATAGAAAGTTAGTGTCATTTAGTGGTAAAGTAACATGGGAAGGATAATGAGAGAAAAGTTAAGAGGCATAGAAGATAGCCGAAACCTGTTTGACTCAATGGATAGAGCATCGGCCTGCGGAATGAAAGGTCCCAGGTTCGATTCCAGTCAAGGGCATGTATCTTGGTATCTTGGTTGCGGGCACAAACCCAGTGGGGGTGTGTGCAAGAGGCAGCTGATCAATGATTCTCTCTCATCAATATTTCTAACTCCCTATGCCCCTCTCTTCTTTTCTGTAAAATAATCAGTAATATATATGGCATAGAAGATAAATCCAAGTATTCCATCATTCAACGAGTAGCTGTTCCAGAAGGAACGAAGAGAGAGAATGGAGGGGGTGGAAATGAGAGAAAAGATTAGAGAATAAAAATTCTTAAGACCACTCTTAAAATTTTGATATAATTGTCTTTTTAAAAAATTCTCTTGTTTATGTAAATTGTGTGTTTTGAGGTTACTGATAACAGGAAAAAGCAACTGCAAGAGCCTACATGATGATTCTGAAATTTCTCTATGTTCCGAGGGTTAAGTCTTTATCTGAAGAAGGTACTTTATCTGGACTTTTCGCTGGCGGATTTGAAGGATTGTGCCTGGTGGTCGGAGCATCCGCTGCAGTCGTGGGAGCGCCATCCGCAGACATCCTCCCCGTGGGACTCCTGGGGCAGGCCTGGGCCGCCTCTCTGACGTCTGTTTCTGATAAGGGGGTTTTAGGCTCTAACAGCTCTGAGGACTTTTGTTGGCCGAGGCACGGTGAGGTCATTTTGCTCTCTGCTGGATTTCCTTTCTCTGGTTTCTTGGACTGTTCTGATGAGTATGGCCCTGGAGCAGTCAGTCCTGCCTCTGTTCCCTGAGGGGCGCTTGGCCTACTCCCTGGTTTTATCTCTATCTGCATAAAAACTCCATACCGCTGCAAAGGAAAACAAAGCTGACATTAATCAGGGAATACAAGTTGCTGGGACTATAAACTGAATTCATGTGTTAGACCCGTGGTTGGCAAACTGTGGCTCATGAGCCCCATGAGGCTCTTTGGCCCCTTGAGTGTGGCTTTTCCACAAAATACCATGGCCTGGGAGGGTCTGTTTTGAAGAAATGGCGTTAGAAGAAGTTTAAGTTTATAAAATGTGGCTCTCCAAAGAAATTTTAGTCATTATGCTGTTGATATTTGGCTCTGTTGACTAATGACTTTGCTGACCACTGTGTTAGATCAAGTCCTGGTGATTTAGGCATTTATATCTCTGCTGCTGCTTTTTTTTTTTTTTCCCCATCTCTGCTTCTTCATTGGCTGTTACCTTCATCCCAAAATTATTGGTGAACTTTTAAACAAATTATGAAATAGGTGCACCAGGAAATGAACAGGAAGGAAAAAGCAGAAAGTCATAGAAGCAACACCTCATTATCTGCCATTCTCAGCTCCTAATTCTTGGATTGTATAAGGCGATTCATATCAAATTTTATTCCTTGCTCCATAGGTTGCTGTGGGTATATAGAAACTACAGTTCATCAATGTGAGGATTTTTTATTCCAATGCCAAATGTCTATTAGCTCCCACAGATGACTTAGTTATGGTGAAATATGAAAACAAGCATTTGTAGTTGGAAAATATCCAGCCGTTGACTATTATTATATTTATTTGATTCTGTAAACCTTACATGCATCCCCCTGAACCACACATGTAAGCATATCAAAAAGTTTATCAAAATGTTTTTGCTATTACCTTACGTGAATGATTTTAATAATTTAAACCAAATTCTAAACACTGGGATCCAAAATTATGACGTCATTTTTTAGTTTTAACTGTGATGTGGTCAAGATTGTATAATAACCATGTTAACGTATTTAAATCGGCTTTGAGAAAGATGATGATGACAAAAAAGGCTTCAGGTTCTATCATAACTATATCCCATCATAAAGTATTAAGTAATTTATTCTAAATACTGTCTCACCTTACCCCGTATTGGCTCATTGGGAGTTTTCCTGGAATCATATTGTTGTAAAAAGGAGATACGTTCTATAAATTTCTTTTGAAGTTCTGCAGATGCGTCGGGAGAGGCAAGTGGAACTAAGTGGGGGAGGGGAAAGAAAAGATTTGTGAAGTCAGGACAAAAATTAGATTTGTGGATGGATATAAACTCAGCATTCCTAATATTCAGGCTTTATAAAAATGCTAATGAAACCAGGTTCTCCTAAATGTGGAAGGTTACCACACACATCTACATAATAAATATGATTCAGCATTCTTTCTCTATGAAAGGAACCAAATCAAAACAATCAGATTAGCCCCACATGTGAAATTACTTATAATTTAAAAAACTACTAGTAATGCAATAATGGCTTTAGAAATCTGTTAGATATGTTGCTTGCACAGATACCAACCAAAGTTTGAGAAAAGCATATGTCCAATATATTTTTCAACTTATTTTTGCTCCTAGAAAGGCTATGAGAAATTTATGCCCAAGTTGCTCCCAGCAAGCACCAGCAGAATGAACTGGGAGACGCTGGGGCTGCTGCAGTTGTAGTTGAAAACTTAATTTTTTTTTTTTTTAATTTCCCATTGACAGAAGCTCTGGAAATTTGCAAGAGTATTAAACCCTGACCTGAAAATAATCTTTCAATTTGGGGGGTAGGCATACAAGGGATTTTACATTGGTCTCGTTAACCTATTTAATATTTTAGATAATTTTTAAATTTCACTTTATTTTTAGCATACAAGGTTATGTAAGGAGTAAGAGTAATTCTCAATTTAGTAACATAAAATTCAGTCAAACTGCAAAATTAAAAACATTTTATTTTAAAAAATGTACATAAGTCTCTTCAATAAATGGTGTTGGGAAAATTGGACAGATACATGCAAAAAGAAAAAAAAAAGAAAAACTAGACCACCAACATACACCATACACAAAAATAAACTCAAAATGGATACAGGACTTAAACATAAGGTAGGAAACCATAGAAATACTAGAGGAATCCACAGGTAGCAAAATCTCAGACATATGCTAAAGCAATTCCTTTACTGATACTGCTCCTAGGGCAGTGGTAGGCAAACTCATTAGTCAACAGAGCAGCAAACCACTGCTCTTGAGCCACATGTGGCTCGTGAGCCGCAGTTTGCTAACCACCGTCCTAGGGCAATGGAAACTAAAGAGAAAATAAACAAATGGGACTACATCAAAATAAAAAAGCTTTTGCACAGCAAAAGAAACCATCAACAAAACAACAAAAAAGCCCACTGCATGGGAGAGCATATTTGCCAGTATTATCACCAATTTATATAATCTCCACCATTCACAGGGAATTCATACAACTTAACAAAAGGAAGATAAACAACCCAATCAAAAAATGGGCAATGGACCTAAATAGACACTTTTCTAAAGAAGACAGAAGGAAGGCCAAGAGACATATGAAAACAAGTTCAAAGTCACTAATTATCCGAGAGATGCAAATCAAAAGGACACTGATGCTCTCCAGCCTGCACCTTATTTTCTTTCCTTAAATTCACTGGAAGACACATAAGCCAGACCTTGTCTTTAGCCTTTGTCCACATAGGATTGCTGATTCCCTTCAGGGAACATGACCTAAGACATGTTAGACAGATGTTATAAAAGAAAGACAGCAAAATTTAAAATATATAGCCGAAACCTGTTTGGCTCAGTGGATAGAGCTTCAGTCTGTGGACTGATAGGTCCCAGGTTCGATTCCGGTCAAGGGCATGTACCTTGGTTGCAGGCACATTCCCAGTGAGGGGTGTGCAGGAGGCGGCTGGTCGATGTTTCTCTCTCATCAATGTTTCTAGCTCTCTATCCCTCTCCCTTCCTCTCTGTAAAAAATCAATAAAATATATTTTTTTAAATAATTTAAAATATATATAATGTGAAACAGCATTACTAGAATTTATGCACTAAGAATTTAAAATAAGCATAATATCCCCAAAACTATAGAAGATATTATAATATGAAGCAAGAATTAGAGGCCATAAAAATGAACCATATAGCCGAAACTGGTTTGGCTAAGTGATAGAGCATCGGTCTGCGGACTGAGGGGTCCCGGGTTTGATTCCTGTCAGGGGCATGTATGTTGGTTGCGGGCACATCCCCAGTGGGGGGTGTGCAGGAGGCGGCTGGTCGATTGTTTCTCTCTCATTGACGTTTCTGGCTCTCTATCTCTCTCCCTTCCACTCTGTAAAAAATCAATAAAATATATATTTTTTAAAATGAACCATATAAAATATTAGAAATAAAAATTCAATAATTAAAAAAGATGAGAACAATAGCAAGAGTCATGAAGTAGAAAATCAGACGAAGAAGCTCTCACAGAAGGCAGCAGAGAAGGGTAAAGAAATAAAAATGTAAAATAGAAGCTCAGCAACATGGACAGTAGAAGCACCAAAACTGAAATTCAGGAGACCTAGAAGAGGAAATAGAAGGAAATATTTAAAGAAATAATGATAAATATCTAAGAATTAAAGTTCAAAGACCTCAGATTGAAAGGATTTCCCAGATTACCACACAGGTAGAAAGACCAAGAATAAGAGACAGGCCAGTCCCATGGGATGCAAAATTTAAGGGAGCACTTGTGTGATCCTGGGAGTGAGTGCCTCAAATTTTGCACCCTCAGCTTCTTATTGCTCCACTTTCCTTCTAATCCTGCAGGGTAGATACATAAACACTCACATCTAAGACATTTATAGACAGATTTTCATCTGAGACAAAAAAAAAATTCTAAATGCTTTTAAAGAGGAGAGAGAGATTGCCAACAAAGGAGTAAGCAGATTTATATCAAATTGTACAACAACATTGGACACAATGGTAACTTATTTGATATTTTTAAACATTAAAGGAATTATTATACCCAACTAAACTGTCATTTAACTCTGAAGCCACAATAAAAAATAAAGGTCTCAAAATGTTTTCCCCTAAAACAGATCTACTTTGAAAAATTCTTATAGGAAGAACTCAATAGAAATAAATCAAGGAGGGTGCTTAAGGTATATAGAAAATTAAATTTTTTGTTTCCTTAAAAAGAGAAAGACTAAAGCACAGAAAAATAAGTACTATACCCAAAACAACTCAGAACTAAAATTCTGCTGCTTAACATATTAATTTGCATTAATATGTTAAACAGAAATAAAAAAATAGTATAAAATAAAAATAGTATAATTATTGCAACAGTGGGGGGGTTACCTCTCATTATTTGTAGGTGCTATAACTACCTGAATAGAAAAGCCACTAGAATCAATAAATTATGAGAATAAGAGTGTGGCAAAGCAAGCAGGTACGTGAATAAAAATCAAAAGCATTTTGCTGTAATAACAGTATCCTTCTAGAAAATAAAATGAAAAATAAGATACATTCTCTATAGGAACAATAAATAATAATTAGAAATTAACAAAGAATCCAGAAGCTCTCTATCAAGAAAAAATTTTAAACTTTTAACTTAAAAAAGTAGAAATTGATAGATTCCATACATTTATATAGAAGGGATAGTATATTACTGCAAAGATGACCATTTTCCCTAAATTAATCTATAATGTCAGCACAACCAAATAAAAGTCTTGCTGGATTATTTTGAGGAATATCATGAGTTTCAAAGTTAAACAGAAAAATAAAGGTCAACTCTGAAAAAGGAAGAGCAAAGACTGAAACATTCCCTATCAGATATAAAGACAAACTAAATGTAATGAAAACATTTCTGTAGTGACCAACTGAAAATTAACCTAAGGAAGAGAGCTCAGAGACAGACCCATTTATATAGTGAACCCTAACTTACAATGAAGGAGGTCCCACAAGTCAATGGTGGGGGCATAGACTGTTTGGTAGACAGTATGCAGAAAACTCCATGGAGAAAAATGGAATAGGTCCCCTATTTTATACTGCACATACAGGTAGGATCTAAGATTTAAGACATAATTATGGAAGGTAAAATTATAAAATCAAGAGAAGAAAATGTAGGAGAAAATTTTTGTGACTTAAGGGTAGGAAAACTTCTCATAAAAAATCATTGCACAGCCAAAACCGGTTTGGCTCAGTGGATAGAGCATCAGCCTGTGGACTGAAAGGTCCCAGGTTCAATTCCGGTCAAGGGCATGTACCTTGGTTGCGGGCACATCCCCAGTAGGGGTTGTGCAAGAGGCAGCTGATGGATGATTCTCTCTCATTGATGTTTCTAACTCTCTATCCCTCTCTCTTCCTCTCTGTAAAAAATCAATAAAATATATACATATTTTTTTTAAAATCATTGCACAGCCCATAGATGGAAACCTGATAAGTTTAATTATAACAAAATGTAGGATTCCTGTTCAATGAACAAAGATAGCGGAGAAATAGTAGGATGGGAGGAAATACTTGTAACATGAAAACTGAAAGGGATAGGAAATAATTTACTTCATTCAGTAAAGAGTGAGGGCAATTTGAAGATATTTTCAGACAAAGAGAAGTGAAGAGGTGGCCACTTCTAACCTCTCACAGAAAGAACGATTTTAGGACCCTGTAGTAGTCTGTTATATAGGTGGCCCTAATAAACCCAGCATCCCAGGATTCACATCTTTAAACAGTCCCCCCCCCTAGTGAATATGAACTGGCCTTGTGATTAAATTTGGCAGAAGGAACATGGTGCCAGTTCCAGGCATAATCCTCAAGAAAGCCTTGCACTTGGCCGGGAGGAGGCCCTGAGCTGCCATGTGTGAAGTCCCCCTAGCCTGCTGGAGAACTCACATGGAGAGACAACATGGAGATGGAGACGAGCAATCAGTCCAGTGTCTTACCTGAGTCCAGTCCTCAGACAACCTCCTAACTGAATGTAGCCACACAAGCACCCACCAGCAAGACCAGCCAAAAGCTGCCAGCTGAGCCCAGCCCAGATTGCAGAATCACAGGCAAATAAAATGACTGTTCTTTTACGCCACTACATTTTGGAGTGCTTTGTTGTGCAGATAACAGAAATATTTCAGAAGGAAGTCACTTAAATCTAATGAATCATCTTTTATATAGTAATCTAGAACCTCTCAGAATTTCAAAAAGAATAACTCAAGAGAATTTCTTCCTGGGACTAATAAAAGGAGAGGAAAGATAACCTGAGCTATTATAGAGAGAAATTTCTTACTCCGTGCACTATGCCTATCAGAATTAGACACACCTACCATGTTCACTTATGCAAATATATGAGTCTTTTAAAGAAGCCCTCTGCAGTGAAGAACTTCTAAGTGGGGAAACCTCAAAGAAGATATTCAATTTCTTAGTGGTTGGTTACTCCACATAAGAATTCAAATCGGACCCAAAGTGATTACTTTAAAAAGAAGCCTTGTTAGTTGAGGCTTGCCAGGAAATAAGGCAAAGTCTATGAAGAATGTTTGAAATCCACTCTTTGTTTCTTAGAAACCTGATATAACTAAAATAGGAATTTTCTAAACAAGGATACAACAAGCCAGTTGGTGCTAGCCATCTATATTTTATTAAAAAAAAAAAAAAACACCCACAAGATTTATTCAAATATACAACTTACTACTTATATTGAAGGAAACTTAGCAGTTTTCACTTTGACAAATTTTCTTAACATTTTGCTTGTGTCTACTTAAAAAAACATGAGTGATACTTTTCTATTAGAAATCCCATTCTTCTAAATAGTTATTTTGATCTTATATAAAAAGATTATTAATGTAAAAATAATAGTACAGATATAGTGGAAAAACAAACGAACATAATGATAGCAAAAAATTGTTATGTTATCCCTTGGTGCAAAAACAGCAACACAAACGAAAACCTAGTTTAGAAAATTATTTTTACTACTGTATCTGAGTTTGAAATTCAAAAGAATGTTAAAATATCAAGTAGTCGCTAAACAGCCACAGTATCATATAAATATGAAATACCTCCCTCACAAATTAGATCAGCTTTTCCAATTTATAAAGATTTATTACATAAAACCAAAAGTTAATACTTATTCTTACAGGGACTCGGATATGATGGAGCATAGTCATTTGTTGAATTGACTGTGGAAGGCAGCCAGGAAATTGCGTGGTGGTACAAGACATAAAGGGGACTTTCACTGTCAGCACAAGATGAAATGCCAAAGACCAGGCGTAATTAAGTGGGCTGATGGAACAGAATGACTAGGAGATGACTTATAATTGGCATTAATGCATTTTTATATACACATTTTCCATGTCCACATGCATAAGCTGACATATACAGACTCATTTATATAAGTACTTCAAAATGTTACATTAAAATATTTTCTTTTAAAGTCACATTCATCTATAATCCAGTTATCATCTAAAATATGAATAAATTGCAAGCCTATATTGGTATGTATGTTAGTTGAAATTACAGTATGACTTTATGTAATCTGTTGGATAATAGATATCATTAATCAATAAGCATTGGTTGATTCTGGGCATTGTGCTAGGACTTGGATACAATAATGGTCTTGTAAATTAGAAATACCGATAAAAGAAGAAGGAAAGACAGAAGAAAGGAGGAGGAGGAGGAGGAGGAGGAGGAGGAGGAGGAGGAGGAGGAGGAGGAGGGAGTGGAGGGAAGGCAAGTAGAGGGAGGAAAGAAGACATTCATGCCAGATTCCTGAAGTTAGATTCCAGTTCAACACCTAGTTGGTTCAGTACAATCTATAAAAATAAAAAGCATAATATGCTAATTAGACCGAACAGCCAAACAACCTTCCAGACATCCTTCTGGATGACCTGCCAGATGAAGCCAGGGCTGCTGAGGCAGTTGCCATGGCAGCGAGGGCTGAGCCCCTTGTATGAATTTCATGCATTGTGCCTCTAGTAATTAATAGAAATAGCTACCATTTGTTGTCTGCTATGTACTAAGCATAGTGGCAGACATTTTTTTTTTTTCTCATGACAAACAAGAAGTAACTGGAGAAGCCGAACCCGGTTTGGCTCAGTAAATAGAGCATCGGCTTAGGGACTGAAAGGTCCCAGGTTCGATTCCGGTCAAGGGCATGTACCTTGGTTGTGGGCATATCCCCAGTAGGGGGTGTGCAAGAGGCAGCTGATCGATGACTCTCTCATCGATGTTTCTAACTCTCTATCCCTCTCTCTTCTTCTCTGTACAAAATCAATAAGATATATTGGGGGAAAAAAAACAAAAACAAAAAGAAGTCTCTGGAGGACCTAAAGGGGGAGAGTGATATCATTTATGTTTTTAAAAAATCCTTCTGGTATGGTAACAAATTATAGAGGAGAAAGGATGGGGGTGAGGAAGCAGTGGCTGCACTACATTGGCAAGAAGATTTGGGATATATTTTGAAAATTGAAGATGTCAAGTTTTGCTGATGGGCTGGATGTAGGGAGGTGTTTTAGAATGACTTCTAGATTATTAAAACAAGAGCATCTGGGGGCATAGAAGTCACATTTATTGAGATGGAAAAGGCTGGTGGAGGAATGAGATGTTCTATTTTTGATAAGGAGGTTAGTTTCCAAGAAAAGATGTCAAGTAGGTGGTTGGCTATGTAGTCTTGAAGTTCAGTGAAGAGGCCAGGGCTGGAGAGAAAATTGGTTCGTATATTAGGTCCCTTCACTTTAAGCTTAATCTCTGTTCCTTGTTTCATCTACTTTGGGTTGCATCTCTGGAGTGCTCTCCTTCAATAATGATATTACAACCTTCTACTCCTCATCTTCTGTCAACTGTATATTTACCTTTCTTGTGAAAGGTAAATTATATTTACATAATTCTGTTCTATAAAATTTAAATTCTATTCAGTGTTTAGGCTTTCCATATTGTGTTTCTAGATTGATGCTAAAAGTTGAGACTTGCTAAACAGCATTTACAATATAAATGAATTTTGTTCACTGAGGGTCCAAATATTGTTGCAGGACTACCTTTGTTTCTCAGTGGGTCCAAGGCCCAGCACCACTTGAAGACAAATTTCTAGTGTCCATGTCATACAATTCCTCTTTTCTTGGTTAAAAAATTACTGCTCCTGAGAAGTTTGTTTATGCTTAGAATAAGAATTTTAAGAGTTCTGAATATATATACAGATGTCTGTATAAATATATTTTATTTTTTATAAAAAATATAAATGTATCTGTATAAATATATATATATATATATATACAGATATCTAGATAGATAGAGATATCTATCTAGATATCTGTATAAATTCAGTTTTCACAAAACTTATTTAACCACTTCTTCCCCTGTTTTTTTTTTAAATTAAATTTATTGAGGTGACATTGGTAATAGGGTCATATAGGATTTAAATGTACATTACCATGTACATTACACATGATCTGAACATTGCATTCTGTGCCCACCGCCCATAGACAAATCATCTTCCTTCATCAAATATTTGGCCCCCTTTATGCTCTTCCACCTACTCATCCCCTTCCTTTTAGTACCCCCATTCTGTTCTCTATTTCTCTGAGTTTCCGTTTGATATCCTACATATGCGTGAAATCATATGGTTGTTGGCTTTCTTTGACTGACTGATTTTGCTTAGCATAATGTTCTCAAGGTCCATCCATGTTGTTGCAAATGGCAGTATTTCATCATTTCTTATGGCTGAGTAGTATTCCATAGCATATACGTATGTATTATACCACATCTTCTTTATCAGTCCTTTATTGGAAGACATATTGGTCGTCTCTATGTGTTGGCCAACCTGGGTTTTTGTTTGTTTGTTTTTGAGCATCTATAAACATCGCAAAAACCAGTACCCTTCAGATTGCGCTTTGAGAAATACTACCGTGTTTCCCCAAAAATAAGACATCCTCCGAAAATAAGACCTAGCGCATGGAAAGATAAGACAGCCCCTGAAAATAAGACCTAGCGCAACTTTGGGAGGAAAAAATTAATATAAGACACTTATTTTCGGGGAAACAGGGTACCAAATAGTGTTGCCTACTATTTTAACAGTGGAAATTTTTAAAGTTTGGTTCAATAAAGAGCATAATGCTACTAAGTTTCTGACTTGGAAGTTAGTGCTTACTAGTCAGTACAATTTTTATGATGGTATATTAAACGTGTGGAGATAAGCTATCCACAAGGAAGGGATAAAGAAAAACACATGTCAAGGGATGCACTTGCTTGTCTGTTTTCACCTTCTGTAGAGAAGAGGTTTTCTCAGGAGGTGCCAGCAGATCTAACTATCGTAACTTGATAGGAGAACCTGAGATAATTGAGAAGTTTTACCGCTGCTAACCTTACCTATTCCACAAGTAGGCTTTTGAAACTTGCTGTGTCTGACTGGCAAAACCAATGGGCACATTGGTTTTTGAAAGTCACTCCTCTGGGTGCTCTTAGTGTCATAAGGTGGTTGAAAGTGATGCTCAGGTTCTTTACCATGTGACCACCAGTCAACCTTTATGGAAAAAAAATTAGAAATATAAAATTGGATACTATAGGCCATTTCTGTGTGCTGCTTAAGGTCTTTTAATGGACAGTCATTCGGTTCCATGAGTCATTGGATAGTCTAGTACTAAAACAAAGTTCTGAAGTCTAATATATTTTCATAAAGGCTGTATTTCTTAAAAGACACCTAAAAATGAAATATCTCACATTTTTAGCTAAAATACAGATGCTAAATTCTTAAACTACCTTCTATTAATAGATGGAGTTATAAAAATCAACAAAATAGTTATATTTCTGTATTGTACAATTTTATTATATACTGGAGGCCCGGTGCACGAAATTTGTAAGGATAGGTTCAGTTAATAGTCTGATTTACATTGAGCCGAAACTAGAGCTCAGGAGAGTCACTCATTGACTTTCGTAAAATACCTTGGAACTTCACTAACCTGGATCTCTGTACTAGGCTTATTTCCCCAGTGTAGGCCTCGTCGGTAAATTTCTTTTAAATGCCAAATAATTTTTAATAAAATAGTCTTAAAACTGCCCATGTAAGGGTTTACTAAATGATATTACAGCATATCTGACCTCAAAAATTCCCACTTCATATCCACACATACTTGTCATGGTGTGCAATTTTATAAAAACGGTTGGTGTTATCATTGTAAAGAGAACCCTCTAAAACAAACTTCTGTTCAAATGTTGTTAAATCACAACTACACCTAACTCACAACTATACCCAAATTTGCAAGGCAAAAGGAACTCTGTGGCTGTTATTGAGAGAGAGAGAGAGAGAGAGAGAGAGAGAGAGAGAGAGAGAGAGAGAGAGAGAGAGATGAGAGATGGTGCTGGTTTTGACCAGGAAGGAGCCATGAACCAAGGAATGCAGGCAGCCTAGAAACTGGAAACAGATTCTCTCCTCAGGCCCTCTAGTGGTTCTCAACTTGTGGTGACCCTGCTAGCGGTTCTCAACTTGTGGATCGAGACCCACAGATTGAGAACCGCTAGCAGGGTCACCTAAGACTATCGGAAAACACAGATGTTTACATTACAATTCATAACAGTAGCAAAATTACAGTTATAAAGTAGCAACGAAAATAATTTTATGGTTGGGGGTCACCACAACATGAGGAACCATAATAAAGGGTTGCGGCATTAGGAAGGTTGAGAATCACTGATCTAGAAGGAACCAGCCCTATGGATCGCCAATGAGACCGATGTGAGACTTCTAAGCTCCAGAAGTGAAAGGGAATAAATTAGTGTTGCTTTTAGCTAGTGTTTAAGTTTGTGGTTATTTGTAACAGCAGCAGTAGGAAACTGATAAGTTATACCTCAAAAAAAGTCAAATTTAATAAAGGGAGATAATGGAATATATTTACTCTAATAATGTGAATAAGAATGTGGTTTGGCTAAAGCAGTAGTCCTGGACCAGAGAGAGATGACTGTGGCTTTTGCTTACTTTGTAATCTCAGACATGTTAATTTACTTTTTGGAGTATGTTATCTGTAAAATATTTCCAGTGATACATCATAGAAATTATTGTGCAGACTAGGGGATATAACATATGAAACACTTAGCTCATTCCTAACACTTCATACACTTTCAATAAATGGTAGCTATTATTTTATAGAAAGCATCTGAATTATTCTAATATAAACTTTTTATATTAGAATATGTTACAAATACTATAGAAGATATTTTTCAGTAACCTCTGAGCCCTACTGTGTGTGTGTGTGTGTGTGTGTGTGTGTGTATATATATATATATATATATATATGGAATCTAAATCATTTTTCTGGAGTGAATATGGCATATATATATATACAGTAGGTCCTCAGTGCGACATAACATGATTTTTGCCGTCAGTCGGAACCCACCTACGTATGCACTTACGTCACTCACATGGAGCACATACACAGCAGTAATGAAGTGAAGCAGTAAAAAAAATTTTAAAAGAAAGATAACAATTCCTGACCTTTACTTGTGGTACATAAATAATAAAAAAACATAAAGTACATATGTACATACATTGAAATGATGGACTTTTTTTATTTTATAAATAAATGGGAGATGGCGACGTAACCATGAAATGACCTACGTCCAGTCTGACGTAACCCAAGGACTGTCTATAATGAAATGCATGTAATGTATATGAAATATGTGTGTTTGTATATGGTTTATATGCAAAAGTTACATGAGAGTAGTTCCAGGCTACTGCTTTAAACTATGCATATAAAAGGTTAATATGCAAGGTGTCCCCTCGAGAGTTCAACCAGGATTTTGATTGCTCATTATGATGTGCACTAACTATATGATGTGACCGGGGGGGGGGGCAGCTTGGAATGAAAGAAGGCCCCAGCAGGCAGCCGGCAGCTGGGGAAGGGAGGCCAGGGCCCGCAGCCAGGAGGCCCAAATCCCAATTGGCTCTGATCACCAGCCAGGCCTAGGGACCTTATTTGTGCATGAATTTTGTGCACTGGGCCTACAGTTGGATTATAAAAAGTATTACTCTGACATATGTTACATCCTTTAAGTAGTCTGTGTCTAAATTATCTTGCAAAAGAGCGTCTGAATCTAAATTTTAGTTGTATATAATGAACATCTGTCCAACCTGATATTCTGACCCTTTCTTGGAATCTATGTAGGGAACTGGTTCATTGCATGTTCTTGCATTTGTGTTAATGAATTTAGCATAATATACACGGCGTATCATGACGCCTGGTTTTGAATGTGATGTGTTCTTTCCAGGTTCTTTTTCATGTTTGAGTTCTTCTTTTTCAGTTATATACATTATACCAGCATCTTCTATTTTATGCTGTCTGAAAAACAGAATGAAATAGTAAATCATTTTATCTCAATGAGCATTTTCAGTAATGAGTTATAATTACATAAAATAAGAGTTAAATATATTTCAAGTATCAGTCAAGAAGACTATTTAGGCTTTATTATAATTTATAAGGGGCTCCTGCTATTAAAATTTGAGAGGGGATCTTCTCTAAATTATGTGAGATAAAGGGATTTGTGTGAATATTGATTATGTAGTCCAATAGACCAACACAGTGTACAGACTCTCGCTGAGAGGAGAGGAGTAGTGATTTGATCGCTCTCACAAAGCATATTTGTAGTATTTTATCATACGACTGTTACTTACTAATCTTAACTCACCTTTAAGCTAGTTACCTAGTAAATTCATCCATCTGGATGAGGAAGACTATTTTAAAAGCTCACCTGGAAAACTTACAAAAACTACCAAATGACCAAAAGAATTAATCAAGAAAAGAACACCGTGCAGGCATCAAAACAATTCCATTTCTTATCACTTGTTACTTCTAATAACTACACTGGTATTTTTTTTAAAAATGAAACTTACTGAGTTCTTTAAAAAGTTAAAAGAAATGATTAGAAGGAAATAGTTTATAGATTTTTCTTCTTTTAAATAAGTTGTAGTAGACATTATAAAAGGGAGTATTTTAAATGTCATACACTTGAAAAGTAAAGGTAAGAATGGAACATATGAATTAGAATACTTAGAAGCTTTTAAAATAGAATCCCTTAAAATATAACCCCTCCCTTCAAACCAAAGCCAGGGCCAGGTCCTTTATCAAGTCCTTTTTCAGTTAAACCCTCCAATATTTTTTCATTGCATTTGCAATGAATGCTGCCTTCACACAGTGGCTCCGAGGTCCTGGGAGACCCTGTCCAGCGGAAGTCTTCAGTTGCACTCAAGACCCTCCCCTTCACTTCTCCAGCCAGCCTCCCTTCCTTCAGCACCACTGTCTTTCCCCGCAGGTATTTGCACATAATGCTTTTCCTCTGCCTGAACCAGCTCGTTCCCAGCTTCCTGCACACCTGCCTCCCTGCACACCTGGTTCACTAACATTTCCGTCTCAGCCTGGAGGTCATCGCAGAAACGTTTCCTAAGGTTTCTCCTTCCTCACTCTATGTAATCTCCATTTTAGTATCTCGTTCATTTCTTGCATAACACCACGATTAATTATTTATGTACCTACTTCTTGTTTACATGATTTTGGTAAGCACTACAATACCTTTTACTAATCAATAAGTTCCATGAAGGCAAAGATTGTGTTTCATTTATCATTAGGTTCCCACCATCTGGACCCTTATATTTTCTATGCAGATCCACCACCGCTAGTGAATCCCCTGGAACTGTTTTCTCTGGCTTTGTTGTGGCAGTACACTCCCAGCCCTTACTCGAATACACACAAACACTGTTCAGCATCCTGGGATCCTAGTTCCCTGCATCCCAACAAAAAGTGCTCTCTGTAAAGGATTTGGAAAAGCTGATTCCTGCTAAAGTATAAATAACTCCTAGGGCTTTTCCTATTACCTTTCCATAGATGGAAACATTTATTTAAAGGTTGTGATTGATTCAAAACTTCTGACGTTCGTTTTTTTCCATCTGCTTCTCATAACTATAACCCAGCAAGATGCTTGTACTGGAACCGGTCCTTGGAGGAAAGGACTGTGGCTGTTTACTTGCATACATAAGCATCCACCCAATTAAGTGCTCGTGGTATGAGTAACTATACATCAATGTCAAGTATATGATTCTATAATAACCTCTTATTAGAAGGAAAACACAGTTAAAACCTGTGTTCGAAAAACTCAAAGTTAATCAGAGCTGGGATTCCAGCATTGACTGTCTGAGCCTTGGTTTCCTCATTTGAAAGCTAAGGACAGTAATGCCTGCTGTGAGAGATGTGAGAATAACATTGAATAATTCATTCCTTCAACAAATACTTATTGAGCCATGCCTCTAAGTGCTGTGGTGAGGCCCTGAAGCTGCGGGAGGGATCTGACAAAAACCCTGCCTTCACAGGGCTTGCATTCTAGCAGGAAGGCAGATGGAAAAGAAAATAATAAGTAAAACACATACAGGCATACCTCAGAGATATTGCCTTACACTACCCACCACCATAAAACAAGTATTGCAATAACGCAAGGTGTAACCTTTTTGCTGGTGGAGGGACTTGCCTTCAGTTTGTAAGAACTACAACCTCTGTGGAGCACAGTAAAGCGAAGCACCATGAAAAAAACTATGCCAGTATTCTGTGAGATGGTGTTGTGTACTAAGGCCAATACTAAAGAATGGGAGACAGGCGTGTGTGTGTGTGTGTATCGATATATGGGAGGTAAATTGCATTTTTATATAGTGTGCAGGCTGCCTTATGAAGGTGGCAAGTGAAAAAGACAGGGAAGAGGGAAGAGAATCCCAGCAGAGTGAACTCTCACTGCCAGGCTGTGCCGCAGAAGCGCACCTGTCTCACCATGGTGCTCAAGGTGTGGACCCCAGAGAAGCAACATTGGCCTCAATGGTCGGCTTGTTAGAAATATTTCCTATCCCAAACTACTGAAACACAATCTCTGGGGCAGGTTCCCAGGAACCTGTTTTAACCGGCTCTCTAGATGATTCTCGTGTACGTTCGAGTCTGAGAACCACTGTGTAGTGACAAAAATACTGGCTTTAGAAGCAGATAGTACTGGCTCCACATCATAACGAGCTAGGCAATCGTTCTCAAAACTTGGGATCCATCAGAACCCCCTGGAGGCCTTGTTCAAACCAGACTGATTACTGTGCCCTGCTCTTAGCGTTGCTGAGTCGGTGTGCCTGTGGTGGGGAGCGTGCAACAATTGCGTTTCTAATACCTCCCCAGGTGATGCTGGCCTGGGGACCACACTTTGAGAACCATTGCTGATGCCAGCAAGGCGGCCTGTGTGCTGGAGCAGAGTTGCGTCAGAGGGCGAGTAGTAGACAAGGCCACGGAAGGGAAGAGGGGCCCAATGAGTAGGCCCCATACGCCATGGCTGGAGCCTTAGCGTCTTCTTTGCAAGGGCCAGTGGAGAAGGGGGGTCTAATTTGTCTTGTACGAAGCCCACTCGACCGAGTGCTGTGTTGGGAAGGCTGGAAAGGGACAAGGAGCGAAGCAAAGGCCTTTGTACTGTCCACGTAGAGCAGGTACTTAGACCAGGTGGGGTGATAGCGTAAGGCACTCATCGCGGTGGATTCTTGATATATTTTAACGATAAAGCCTACCTACTAGGGGGGAAAAGAGGACCTAGGTAATACTTTCAACTATTAAGATTTTTTTTTAATAAAAAAAGAACCGAAAAGAATAAAAAGTAAAATTACATTCTATCTCTTACAGAAATTTGCTAGCAAATTAGATGTGGTTTGTGAGAAAGAGTGGATAATTCGGGATGACTTCAGCAATGTTAGGCCAGGCTGTAGTGCTAAGAACCTGGCACACCTGGCACACAGCAGATGCCCAGAAAACGGAGCGCTTTCAGAAGCGGGGCTGTGAGTGCCCCACCACCTGGACGGAGACAGCGATGGGGACTGGAGGAGGGAAAGCCCCCCATTGGGGATGGGGGACTGGCGGAGGGAGAGCCCCCCATTGGGGGTGGGGGACTGGCGGAGGGAGAGCCCCCCATTGGGGATGGGGGACTGGCAGAGGGAGAGCCCCCCATTGGGGGTGGGGGAATGGCAGAGGGAGAGCCCGCCTGGGGATGGGGGACTGGCGGAGGGAGAGCCCCCCCCCCATTGGGGGTGGGGGACTGGCAGAGGGAGAGCCCCCCATTGGGGGTGGGTGAGGGAATGGCAGAGGGAGAGCCCCCCATTGGGGATGGGGACTGGCAGAGGGAGAGCCCCCCTGGGGATGGGGGACTGGCGGAGGGAGAGCCCCCCATTGGGGATGGGGACTGGCAGAGGGAGAGCCCCCCTGGGGATGGCTCCATGAGCGCCCCCGGAGGAGGAAAATGCTGTTTGGAAGGAGAACCAGCACATCAAACCTCAGCACTTACTGCTGCGGATCCTCCTTTGGTTCCATGGGCTCCTCTGACCTGACAGGAGGCGGCCAGGAGCCTGGGGTCGATCTGGGACTAAGCTCTGCCAGGAAAAGGGCATTCGGAGCCGCGATTGTGACTCACGCGTTGCTAAGCAACCGAGGCCTTTGGGAGCGCGGGGGTTGGGGGGGGGGGCAAGGAGGAGGGGAGGATGGGGGTGCCGGGAGGAGCGGGGAGGGGGGGGGGAGACGGGGTGCCGGGAGGGGGGGGTACCACTGTGCATGCGCAGTACCCCGGCTCCGGCTCTGCAGGGGTAGCTGGCGTGTCCACACTGCGCCTGCGGCGGCGGGCGGGGGAGGCTGGCCGGATCTCTGGGCTTCCTTCCCGGACCTACCCCAGGCTGGACAGCCTGCGTTTGAACTTGGCCTTCCCTCCATCTGGCCAGGAAGCATCTTTATTTATCAGGGCCCACCCCACCCTTGGGATCAGCAAGGGGCGTTCTGGAGCCTCCCCTTGGCCCTGGCGCTAAGTGTCCCTGTCCCTCGCAGCTCGAGTCTGTCTGCACCTCACCCCGGAGCTGCGGGCTGCAAAGTGCAGGCAGGCAGGCAGGAGAGAGACTTGTTTTCCCCAGAACCACTAAGCACTGTGCACGACATGATTGCTGCTCTTGGGCTGCCTAGTCCTTGCACGAGAAAAAGCTTGGCCCTCAAGGTTCACCGTTTCTGACAACACCCTTTCCCCTGCGGCAAGCATTAAAAGAGACATGCATATAAGTACAACCAATGGACACAAAACTCTGGGGAGGGAGGGCATGCATGGGAGGGGACGGGCAATGGTAAGATATGTACACAGATAATTTAATAATAATAAAAAAGAAACCAAATAAATAAAAAAATAAAATCAACAACAAAATAAAAATAGAGGGGGGGAGCACTCGGGTCTTGCAAATGAGACTCCCCGCGGTGTGTGCATCTGCTCCAGGCGCAGCCGGTGCAGAACGGGGCCAGGGGACTGGAGCTCTACCGCTGGCGGGGCCTGTTCCCGCAGCGCTTATCCAAAAGAGCCAGCTCCGGGAAAGCAGCTGATGGCCTGGTCCACCTTCTGGCCCTGGAATGTCTTACCTCATTTCACCATTGCCGCCCAGTTTCCACTGCCAGAGCCAAATGTCTTTGGCATCTGTCATGGTAACCCGTGCATTTCCCTGGTTGAAGGGAGAAGAAAAGTCCTTACTAAGTTGAATTCTGGTGTGCATGTGTTTTGTAACCCAGAGTCAGTATGACTTTGTCTTGACGTTTACCTTGAAGAAATGTGGGAGAGTGGAGTTTGGCCCTAGGACTCTTTGTACATATGTGAGCTTATGTCCTATGAGGAAAAGAGTATATGAATAGAAGTAAGACTTGAATGTGTGGTTAAGTACTATAGTATTTGTGTGTGTATGGGGATTAAGGGGTGGGTAAATAAATATGAAGACTGCTTTAAACACTGCATACAGTCATCCTCAATTTCCCCAAATCTGAGGATAGTCAAGTAAGTCCCTTATATAAAATGGCATCCTATTTGCAAGTAACCCCAAATATCCTCCTGTATACTTTAAATCACCTCGAGATTACTTATAATACCTAATACAGTGTAAATGTTATTTTAAGAGTTGTTATGCTGTATTGGTTAGGGTAGTGGTCGGCAAACTGAGGCTCACAAGCCACATGCAGCTCTTTGGCCCCTTGAGTGTGGCTCTTCCACAAAATTCCACGGCCTGGGCGAGTCTATATTGAACAAGTGGCGTTAGAAGAAGTTTAAGTTTAAAAAATTTGGCTCTCGAAAGAAATTTCAATTGTTGTACTGTTGATTATTGGCTCTGTTGACTAATGAGTTTGCCAACCACTGGGTTAGGGAATAATGACAAGGAAAAAAGTATGTACATGTTCAGTACAGATGCAACCGTCATGGCCTAAATACATACATAGTGCACGTCAGCAAAAATGTAATATTTTTTATTTGCAATTGGTTGAATTCTGGGGCTAGAAACCTGAGGATATAGAGGGCCAACTCTGCTTACTTGGTTTTATCCTAATCATTATACTGTGAATAGGGGCATATGCCCTGGCTCCACCACTGAGGAGCTGGTTTGCTTGGGCAAATGATCAAACTTCAGTGCGCCTCAATTTTCTCATCCACAAAATGGGATCAGTGCTTGCTTGAGCTTGTTGTGAGGTATAGATGGTTTACTACAGCCAGACACCTAGTTACTCCTTGGTCATTATTAGCTACTATTTTTTTAAAATAAATTTTTATTGTTCATATTTTCCTTCCCCCCCCCCCCCTCCATTGCTCTCCTCCACCAGGTTCCCATCCCACCCTTTGCCCTTTCCCCACTCCCCATTGTCCTCATCCATAGGTGCACAGTTTATGTTCAGTCTCTTCCCACATCCCCCTCTTTCCTTTTCCCCAAGAATCGTCAGTTCACTCCCCTTCCATACCTCTGATTCTATTATATTCAACAGTTAATATTGTTCATCAGATTTTTTTTTAATTTCCTTGGTTTTTAGATTCACTTGTTGATAGTTATGTATTTGTTGTTCATAATTTTTATCTTTATTTACTTTCTCTTCCAAAAGAACTCCCTTCAGTAATTCATATAATTCTGGTTTGGTGGTGATGAACTCCTTTAGCTTTTTTTTTATTAGTGAAGATCTTTATCTGGCCTTCGATTCTGAGTGATAACTTTGCTGGGTAGGTTATCTTTGGCTGTAGGTTCTTAATATTCATCACCTTGAATATTTCTTGCCATTCCCGTCTGGCCTGCATGGTTTCTGTTGAGAAATCAGCTGACAATCGTATAGGTGCTCCTTTATAGGTAACTACCTGCTTTGCTCTTGCTGCTTTTAATATTCTCTCTTTAGCTTTTGCTCTTGGAATTTTAATTATGATTTGTCTTGGTGTGGTCCTCTTTGGATTCCTTTTGTTTGGAGTTCTGTGCATTTCCTGGACTTGTAAGTCTAATTCTTTCACCAGGTGGGGGAAGTTTTCTGTCACTATTTCTTTCAGTATGTTTTCGAGTATATCTTGCTCTCTCTCATCTTCTGGGACCCCCATAATTCTGATGTTGGTTCACTTGAAGTTGTCCCAGAGGTTTCTTACATTATCTTCAATTTTCTGGATTCTCTTGCCTTCTTGCTTCTGTGGAGGAGTGTCTTCTGGCTCTTTATGTTTCAAATCTTTGACTTGATTTTTGCAATCTTCCATTCTGTTTTTAGGACTCTGTATAATATTTATTTCAGACAATGTATTCTTTATTTCTTGTTGATCCCTTATCATTTCTCCTTGATTCCTTATTAATTCTAGTTGATCCCTTTTCATATCCTCATAGGTCTTATCGACCTTTTCTAGGAAATTCTTGAAAAATCTTATAAGCGTAGATTTGAACTCTATATCCAGTCGCTTTTTGTCCTCCATTTCTTTTGTTTGAGATCTATTTCTTGTCACATTTTCACAGCTTCCCTGATGGGGCGGAGTTTCAGGGTGGAGCCTACAGCCTTGGCTTCCGTCAGCCCCGCCCTATGCGACTCCTGAGTCTCAGTAAGCCCCAGGGTCCTTCAGTACTCACTGCAAGCACCTCTGAGAGAAAAGTGCCCTCGATTTTTGCCTGCTACCAAACAGTCTAGGCTCTCCCCCAATGAGCCCGGAACTGGGGTTCAGTTCAGTTGGAAGTGGGATTGGAGGTGGTGTTCAGAGAAGTCTGGAGCCCCAGTCTCCTTCCCTCCAGGGCAATTCCGCGGCAAAGTCCCTTCTCTGTGTGCAATGTGCGCGCCTCTGGGACCTCCTTTCACCGCTCCCCCGGGGTTCCGCCTTACAGCCCAGCTCCCTCTGTTTGAGCCTGGGTCCCCGGGGTCTGGCCTAGAGCAGTCGGAACTGGGGCCCAGCCCAGTCGGAGCTTTTATCTCCTTCCCGCTAGGGAACGCCAGCCAGGCACTCAGTCGCCCCTTCTCTCCGGCTTCGTCCTCTCCACGTGCGCCACGTGTCTCCGTACCTTAGGCTTTTACAGATCCTCCACGCTTCCTTCTGGTTTTCTCCTTGCTTCTCGTTGTAGAATTTCCAGTTAGTCAACTTTCCTGTAGTTCTGGGTAATGTCCATTTTATATTTTAGTTGTATTTTATTGAAATTGTTGTGTGCGGCTGCAGCTAGGTGTTTACCTGTGCAGCCATCTTGGATTCTCTCCCATTTTAATTTTTTCATCAGCTACTATTTTTATTGAGCAATTTAATTGGCATATTTTACTTCATGTCTTAAGGCTTAGTCAACGATCTCATCATTCCCTCTAATTTCTATTCCAACCTTTACCAATCTCCTCAAGCTCCTAAAATGACTCACCATCAGGGACCATCCCAACTATTGATACTTGATAAGAAGAAAGGAGGACTTTTCTCCACTTTCTCCCTCTGAAAACAACTCACCTGCAGCCATACAGAATGACAGCTGTTCAGTTTTATTCTGAGTCTTGGAGTATTAGTCTAAACCCGTGGACAGCAAACTGTGGCTCTCGAGCCACATGCAGCTCTTTGGCTCCTTGAATGTGACCCTTCGACAAAATATCACGGCCTGGGCTAGTCTATTTTGAATAAGTGGCGTTAGGAGAAGTTTAAGTTTAAAAAATGTGGCTCTCAAATTTCAATCGTCGTACTGTTGATATTTGGCTCTGTTGAATAATGAGTTTCCTGACCACTGGTCTAAACTATATACTCTTGTCAATCTCTTTCCAACTCTTATGCAGTTTATATGTGTGTATATTTATTGAGGGATATAGGAAACATTAAAGATATGTGCCTACCACAGTCACAATTTAGATATGGATCCAAAACAGGCATATAGGAAATAACTGAGAGCAGCAATGATGTATAACCATATTGTATAACCAGTTATCACAAGTGTTAAATTTCAGTAGTGATGATAACACAGTATTATAAAAACCAGCCAATTATTTATGATTGATACCTCCTCTGACAAATAATGTAGATTTAAAAATAATACTTACATTCTAATGTAGAAAAAGCACTGGACTGCTATTACCCCCCCCCCCCCCAATCCTAACTACTGATCTGACCTAGGAGAGACACTTTAACCTCTCTGCTGTAGATTCTCACTGGTAAAAAGAAGTAGCCAGGTTGCATCTTCTTTGTGATCTCTTCCATCTGTAAAATATATTGATTCTATTGGAAAACATATAGCTGAAAGGCAGTGCACACACTAGCCTAAATAATACATGCAGTTTTCTCATTTGTGTTAGGTAATTTGGATACGTGTCAGCAAAGAGTAATTCAAAGTAGTTTACTGATAACTGTGCAAGTTAAAAATACCAATGCTATTTGAGCTAGAATACCATATGTGAGGAAACAAAATAGGATGGAAATGGCTCATCCAAAATGTTATAGATGCAGAAAATTGTCACAGCTTTTTTTTTTTTTTTTTTTTTTTTGAACCGTAGGAAAATGCCAAAAACAAAAACAAAAACACACGAGTGGTATGTCTGTGTAACCAGATAGGAATGCTGGGGCCCAGGCAGCCCCAGGTTCCTCTCGGTCATTTCTTTAGCGATGTACTTGTGATACAGGGAAGGACCTCAGAGATACCGCATAAACCAAAGCTATCTTTAATTTCTTCTTTTAAAAGATAGTTTATTTGGCTGATACACATGTGTTATAAGGATTACATGGGAAAATGTATCTTGCACTCATTAAGCGTTGGCTGTTAGTATTCTTCCCATTATAACTGGTACAGTAGAAAATTCAAGTGCATGCATTACATTATTTTATTAGGGGTGTCGAACTCAATCAGAGAAGGGGCCAAAATCTAAAATCCAGCCTAAATCGCGGGCCGAATGGTTTACTGAACAGTCATAAACTGTCATTGTGATGGAAATGCAGCGGAGTGCAGTGATGACAGTGCGGTGCGGGCCACATTGCAAGGCCTGGCGGGACGGATTTGGCCCGCGGGCCTTGTGTTTGACACATGTAGGTTATAAGAATTTTATCAAACTAAAATACACATTAGGGAGCAATGAGAATGACAGATGTTAGCATTAGATTTGCCTGTCTTTGAAGATGGATAGGTTCAAATGAATTACAGGTATAAAAAGGACCTTGAATTTTTTTTCTGGTGTAAGTTCGAAGCTGAGTGATTTTTAAGAGAGAGAGAGACATTGCAGAACAAATAATTATGAGGTGTTGCATCTCCTAAAAGGTAAAAATCTCTAGTATAAATCATATAGATCACTTCTGATATATTATATGTAATGCTGGACATGTGCATTGGTATATTTGCATTTGTTCATATAGCTGTATAAATAAAAATTGAATTTCATGAAATCTTTTGAGATAACATAAATACAGTCAGCCTGAGTTACTCCAAAATCATTGTTAGAAATCTCTAGTTTTGATATTCACCTGATTGAAAGAAGAAGCCTGTATATACATTATGAATTTGGAGAGTTCTAGCAGAGTGATCATGTAATAAAGATTGGTTGAATGAATAGCCACAGGCATATAGCTTCTTAAGGAAGGAAAATTGCAAAATGAAAGATTGTTGGAGTGTCACCATTCTAAAAAAGTTAGCAATCACTAGTCTAAGCTGTCTAGTTTTGATGGTGTGTGTGTGTGTGTGTGTGTGTGTGTGTGTGTCTTGTAGCAACCTTTAAAGGCTATTTTCCTTGTTCATTTAAAGAATTCCATATATTTTGCCTCAGCCTCTTCTGCAAAACTTTTCATTTTGCTTCTTGTGTTTATATTTTCTACTTGTTGAGCCTTCTATGAATCCTTATCTTAAGCCATATTTCATCTCTGTAAGAACATGAGGCTGAGAAGCTCATCCACAAGATGATCTGCTCCCAATCCCCATTTCCCGCCCTGAACATGGGCCTGAACAGTGCCGGCCACAGGATCCAATCATTACCTTCAGACTTCCGCTTTCACTGGAATGCGCTTTGGTGGATGAGAACAGAAAACCTCACTAATGGGAAAATACAGTAATTCTAGGTACCTTATTTCCCTAATGATTGCTTCTGGTTATATAAAATAAAATATATAGAAACCATATAATTTTATCTTGAGCATACTTCCTGGGGTTATAGCCTAAACTTATTGTTTTCTTTCTATCATTTCTCTTCATATTTAGTAATATGAGACTTGTGATTTTTTTTTCCCCTTAGGGTTACTACTCTTTAAACTTTTTATTTTTACCTTCTCTAAGAAAAAAATGTTTATACTTTTTTACTTAAATCCAGGATAGTCTTCTTTCTGAACGGAATACTGTATAAATAGAACTAAAATTTTGCTTCCTTTTTTTAAATATTCTCTTTACTTCTCATTCATATATGAAGGGATATAGCCAAACTGTGCCCTGGAGTTGAAGCCACTTCTTAGCGACATGGCTTTGAGCGAGTTTTTATCTTTCTGAACCTTCGTTTCCTCACCTGTAAATGGTAATAATTACTGTCCCTGCTTTCCTCAGAGTGCTGCTTTGGTGAAGCTCAAAGACTCCCTGGTACATGGTAGGTACTCAGCCAGTTGTTATCTATTAGCATTGTTAAGAATATAAATGTCTTGCTGAAACCGGTGGCTCAGTGATAGAGAGTCCGTCTGCGGACTAAAAGGTCCCAGATTCGATTCTGGTCAAGGGCATGTACCTTGGTTGCGGGCACATCTCCAGTAGGAAGTGTGCAAGAGGCAGCTGATCGATGATTCTCTCTCATCGATGTTTCTAACTCTCTATCCCTCTCTCTTCCTCTCTGTAAAAAATCAATAGTAATAAAAAAAAAATAAAAAGAATATAAATATCTTAAAGGTTGAGATTGTCTCATACGTCCCTGTGTGCCGAGCCCCAGGCACAGTGGGGGCGTCTGGCAGATTCTCAGTGGCTGTTTCCTGAATGAATGGCAGACGCATCCGGTCAGTTTTGTTCAGTCCATGCTCTTTCTCTGCCTTCTCCTCCTTCTGGAACTGGCCACTGAGAGTCCTGGGGAGACTGGACTCCCGGGAGTGTCCAGAGTCCTTACTGTTTAGGCAGGAAAGACTTCATGTTTTTCATCAGGCTGCGTACTTTTTCCCCAGGAGTTTCTCAGCCCCGTCTGGCTTTGGACTTCACACTCTCAAAAGGCATAAATCTCATTTTTACCCCCGGCCCCACTGATCTCACGGCCCCACAGCTGGCTCCTCTGGTCCAAACAGTCTATTTGTCCTCGCTTCTGTTTTACTCTGCGTGTGGATACAGTTATATTTATGTGAACTGCTTTCTCTCCTGTTTGGGGAGAACTTATTTTAGCCTCAGTTCTTGGGTTAGAAGGAAATCATTGCTTCATTTCCGGTATCCCTCTCTCCACCCACTTTCACTGCACTGGAGAACAAACGCATCAGCAGACTGTCAGAAACGGACCTTGATGGGGACGTTTCACTGTGACTAGAGGGTGGCTCATGGCATTCAAGGTCAGTGCTCAGGGATGTGCACACCCTGGCCCTCTCTAGCTCAGCTGGCCTGGCCATCTCAACCCTCTTGTTCTACCTGCAGCTGGATGCAGCCAATGGGCCTGTCATTCATGACCATGTGGCTATCTGGAAAGAGGGTATAGAATCTTAGGGATGCCCCTAATTGTTTGGCTCAGTGGATAAAGCGTTTGCCTGTGGACTCAAGGACCCCAGGTTTGGTTTTGGTCAAGGGCATGTACCTTGGTTGTGGGCACATCCCCAGTAGGGAGTGTGCAGGAGGCAGCTGGTCAATGTTTCTAACTCTCCCTTCCCCTTCCTCTCTGTAAAAAAATCAATAAAATAAAAAATAAAAAATAAAAATAAAACATCTTAGGGATGGTGCCTAGGAAGTAAGAAGGCTCACCTTGGTCTACTACCTTAACTCAATTTCTGTAATCTAGCTTTTTCTCATGATCTCCATTGTCACTAGATCCTTGTTTCGTTAATGAAATCCGTATTTTGTTGCTACTTAGCTGTCATTTCTTGTCTGTATGCTCCTTCAGAGAGAATCCCAGAATGCGACCAAAGCCACATGCAGAACCAAATCCTTCATGCCATTCTCCATCTGTACCAGGCTACTTCACCAAACCTCCACGGCCAGCCACCAGAAGGGCCTTTTTCTAAGCTTGGACCTTGTACAGTGCTAAGAGATATAGCCGGTTCTAACCTCCTCCTATTCACCCTCTGATGAGGAAGAAGTCCCTGCCCTAGGATGCTGGCGGTGGCAGAGCACGTGACACCCAGCACTGGCAGCAGTTTGTCAGCGACATATCCTCACAGCCGAGGGGCGGAGGACACCATGCTGTGGGGGCCACAGGAGAGCGAACAGAGAGGCTGTGGGAGGCAGGCTTGGGGTGGTAGGAGGATGAGATCACCCCTGGTTCCCACCGGAGGATGTGATTGGCTGGTGAGATGATGTGGCAGGCTGGCGGGGAACTGAACCTTGCTATTTAGGGATGAGCAGGAGGTGCATCTGGTCCCTAGTAAGGAGGGTGGTTAGGGGACCTTCTCCGTGGGAACGAGTGGGGAAGAGAACGAGCCATTTGAGGCCCCGCAGGATGCGAGGCAGCACACAATACCAGGCCTTGCAGGCCGCAGTACCATGACACCATTTGTTTATTACCTGGGAATTTTACTGTGGATCCGTGATTGTGAATGTCTTGTTTCCTAGTCAAGTTGTGAGCTATTCGGGGACAGCCAGCACTTAAAAAACAATGCACGTTATGGTTTGGAAAGACATGGTTTGCATTACAATGATCTCTCTATCATATCTCAAAGCGATGTTTTCAAATTTAATCATACAAACGCCATCTAAAGCACCCACATTTTTTCTTTGGACAATGGTGTTAGTTTTAATTTTTCAAAACGTTGACTACTAAAGGATGTGCTTGCTGGTCAAATTTGTCCTTGTATTGGTAAAGAGCTTGCCCTCATGGCTGGCAGCAATGGCCGTGTATACACACCCCGCCAAATTAAAACCCTGTGCTGTGCTCTGGATGGACAGCTCTAAACACTGAGAGCCACCCACATTTGATGACATTTGGAAATAACTAATGTTTTTCTCCCCACTCTTGTTTTCAAACAATGGAGTGAAACAATAAATTGAATGGGGCATTGGCATTCTTTTTAAAACCAGAGTTAAGCTATAGCTTAAATCCCAGAATGCTGAGGTGTCAGATGTATTATTCAGACTGCATATTGGAGGCACCAGTGGGGCCCATTAAGAGGCTTATTTTGCTAAATTGAAACAAATTGGTGGGAGGGGAGGGGGAAGAGGTCATAGACAGACTGGAAGAATTTACAGTATGTCCTCTCAATTTTCTAAAAATCTAATATTAAATCTTTTATTCGTCTCAATTTTGGCCCATTAAGGTAGTTTTATTTTCTATTTTATTAAAATATTTGTTCAATTATATGCAACCATAAATGCAAAGCTCTTTCCCTTTTAAAATTACGATATACAGTTAGGCAAATGAAAAAGTTTCGACATATAACTGATTTTTATATTTTCAGAGTAATCCATTATGTAACACATCATAGAATGTGTTCTTTTGAAATTTTTTACAATAGTTCTACAGTGCAGAAAATGGAGTGAGTGGATTACATCAAGTATAGACAGCATTTTTGGAGGAGTTTCTCTAAAAGGGAGAGAGATGCGGTGGCAGCTAGAGGGGTCAGAGGGGGGGACATTAATAGCATGTTTGCAGACTGACGGGAAAGAGAATCCCGTGGGGAATGGAAATGGATGATGTAAGAGTGAGAATTGCAGGAGCGGCGACCTGGAGGAAGTGGGATCTGGGCATTGCCTTCATTGGGCGCATAGATGGTGCATCCACAGTAAGAGGCAGGAAGGTAAGGGTGAGCACAGACGTAGGGCAGGTAAGCAGATGCAGTGGGGGAGGCTTGTGGAAGTTCTGCTGCTGGAAACAGAAGCACAATCATGGCTGAGTGGGGAGTGAGTGTGCAGTGGTTGTCTAGGAGAGTGAGCGTGGATGGATTAGAAAAACTGGAGCATTGCTGGGCAGCCATTAGGTTCTTCTTGAGGTGAATGCTAGAGAGTTCTTATCTTGAAATTTTATTTTTTTAAGCCATGCTTTGTGTAGGAGCCTCTTTTCAGTAATTTTTGCTTAAAACTCAAGTCCTTCTTAGCTATATAACTTTACACTGTATAATTTATAGCTTTTTTTTTTAACTCAAGGAAGTTTTCTTCTATCATGAGTGGTTTTGCCTTCTGTTTCAATTCTACCCCCCTACCCCCATGAAGTTCTATTACTGACTTACTGATGGGTTAGATGTGTGCCCTCATTCCTCTAAATTAATCACTTTCACACTCACATTTTCCTTTTGTTGTTGTTCTACTTTTTAAATAAACTTTTCAGATTTATTCTCTACCCTGGTGTTTCCTGAGCTTTGCAGATTGTCAAAATCACCAGGGGATTTTTTTAAACATGCAGGTTCAAGGACTAAAACCACGAAAGCCCCTGATTTATCAGGTCTGGAGTGGGGCCTTGTAATAGGTATGCTTAAAATGCTATGTAGATAATTCTGATAATCAGCTGGGGTTGCCAACCACAGCTCTGTGTCACTAATGAAAGTGGCCAGTTACTAATTCCAAAATAGATGCAGTTTTCCTATTCCCTCTCGAGTCTCCTGTAGTTTCCATAGCTAAGTGTGTAATTGTATGTGTGTGTTGGCTGCTCTTCAGAATGTGGTTTTTATATTTCAAGTAATTTTTCTTAATCCATATATATATTTTTTAATCTGCACATATTCTCCCCAGTGGCTCCCTGTTCTTCTTTCAAAGATCAACTTTTATTACACGCGATGGAGGACATAGCATATCTTTCCTGAAACTTTTTTTCTTATAGCTTTTAAAGATATGTACTTCCCCTGATTCCAAAGGATAATATTCCATTTACCTTGGGTATGGGCTTTTTTTTTTAATTTCAGGGCTGATTTTTGTTTCCAGTTTATTCATTTTTTCATGAGGAGAGTCTGGTTATATACTGCATTTGCTGACGGAGTGTAGCCTTCTCAGATCAAAGGCCTTAGAGTGATTGATCTATCCTAATCTAGGGTTATGATCTCTAGGAAAATCTTTATTTAAATTATGAAGTACATTGTACACTTAAAAGGATGTATAAAATAAGTTATAAAGTATAAGTAGACATCTAGGAAGTTCTCTTGCCTTGTTGTCCATGCTGTCAGTAATGGGACTGCCCACTGAGCCACTCACTCCCTGAATCCTCTCTCCTGTGTGCTGTGCGTTAGGAATTATAATGCGGAGAGAGAAGGGCAGTTAGGGTCAGAGAAAAGACAGGAAGGCTGATCTTTCTTTTGCTTCATAAGAAAATAGTACCCGAGGGGTAGAACTTTTGCTTTTTTTTTTTTCTGGTTGATATAGATCCTGCATCTAAAAAACAATGTTATGCTGTGCCTGTCCACTTTATGCCAATTGTCTGGTTAAGCATGCTCCTAATCCAGATGAATCTGACCAGATTTCAGTAGGAATTCTGCTTTGATGCTTGCAAATGACCAGGTGATGGATGTTAATCCTGGCTTTTCGGAATTGTTTTGAAATAGAAACTCCATTTCCAATACAATGAAGCTACTGAATCTTTCTCTGTGCTGCTTCTAGTATTTGTAAAATGAGAGAGTAGGAGGAAAGCCATATCGGAAGTTTATGTTCATTGCTATTTGAAGCTTCCAGTTTGCCAACATAGAAAACAAAACTAAGACAAGAAAAATGTAGTTGGAGGATGAAAGAATTATCTTGGACATCCAACCAAGCGTGTGAACTGACCTTCAAACAGAGGAGGAAGCACAAAGCATGCTCTTGAGGAGAAAAACTCATTTTCTATTGGAAAAACTGCTAATGAGATCATAGATAGGGTAACTAGACTTTAAATTCTAAATGGAAAAATTCATATCAGATTTGTTCAAAATTATTCGAACCAGTTAAGAAAAAGGAAAATTGCCTCTTTCACATAATTCTCCATGTTAGGTTAAAATCTGCAAGACGTGCTTATGAAACTTTTTAAGTCACATATATTTGTATTTTGTCTTGCATATTTCTCATTTTGGTAAACATCAAAATAGAAACAAGAGACAACTGAAAGTCAACTACAGAAATATTTTATCGACCATGGACCCTTCTAGGGACCACTATGAAAAATAAGATTTTTCCAATAGTGCTTTTCACAACGTATATGTTGTTTCAGTGCAAACGGCTAAAGGTAAAGGGGACATAACACAATGGCTTGACAGAAGTAATCAAGAGAATAGGAAATAAGGTTTAACAATTATAGAAACTTGAAAAGAAGACTCCAGAGACAAATTCAGTGTCTTTGTTATTTCTTTGAGGCAGAATTCTCCTCAAAAGATTTCTTAGGGAGAAGCCTAACAGCTGATGAGATGGGAGGGCTGCTCTGGTTGGAGCAGGGATGAGGGCCCTTCTGCAGCTGCCCTGGTACCACCTCCTGGGAAGCCTCTGGCTTCCTGGAATCCTGCCAAAGTCCCGATTTAATCCAAATTATGGGTTTAGTAAACGTTGAGGGTACCTAGGCACACAGCAAATTAATGGCTGGGCCAGGCCCAGATGCAGGTCTTCTGATCCCTAGACCAGAATATTTTCTGCCATACTATGCTGCCTATTTTCAGGTCCTGAAATTAGTTCCAGACATGATGATCTTTTCCTTTTAACCAAGTAGTGAGCATTCTATGGAGGTCAGGGAGAGCTACTTACTATTGAAATATATTTGTGGACTACATACATCCAAATACAAAGCTAATTTTTGGAAGTAGATTCTGTTTTTCTGTCCTATCTAAGAATGAGTATGGAGATACATGTTGCTGAAATTTTTCTTTGGTACACAAAACGGAAAATACTTACCGTATTTTTCAGACCATAAGATGCACTTTTTCCCCCCCAGAAGTGGGGGGGAAAAGTCCCTGCGTCTTATGGTCCAAATATAGCCTACACATATACTTTAAAAAAAAAGGTTTTTTACTTGCCCGGCTCTGTGTGGTCTCTGTGTGCTTGCCCGGCTCTAAAATGGTTCTAAATGCTGTTTACTTTACAGTAGGGGTGTCGAACTCAATCAGAGAAGGGGCCAAAATCTAAAATCCAGCCTAAATCGCGGCCCGAATGGTTTACTGAACAGTCATAAACTGTCATTGTGATGGAAACACAGCGGAGTGCAGTGATAGTGCGGTGCGGGCCACATTGCAAGGCCTGGCGGGACGGATTTGGCCCGCGGGCCTTGTGTTTGACACATGTGCTTTACAGGGTTGATTACATGTGTTTATGACTGTGATGTTGGGATTTAATGCATATAAAATATTTTAGGACACTATTTGTTTCAGAATCTTTTTTTCTTCATTTCCCTTCTCTAAAAACTGGTGCGTCTTATGGTCCCGTGCGTCTTATGGTCCGAAAAATACGGTAGTTGTCACAGTGGTGACCAGTTTCGAGCAAAGTCAAATTCACTGTTCCTCCCCTCCCCCCAACTATTAGTTCCCTCCTTCAGTGCTTCTCTGTTCCTAGTTAGCACAGCACCTGCCTTGCAGACACAAGCTTTCTGCAGGCTTCAGGGTATTCCCAGTCTCAGATGAAATGTGGATCGCTTCTTCTAGAGCTTAGAAGCCTATACCCTTCCTAATAGAAAACCTCGTCTCTCTCCCACATCCCTGTTGCTTCTATGGACTGGCCCACCTGGTCAAGACTGTCATTTACATATTCCCTCCAAAATTCTATTGAGCTTCATTTCATGAGTTAACATTTTAAGAAAACAGGCTTTTCACCCTCAGTTCCCTTTCCCATCGGACCTGAACGCCGATCTTGGTAGCCGTAAAAGGAGGAAAATTAATACTGAAGCTGGCCTCAGGGTGCTTGTAATCTGTGGACTAGTTTCAAACAAGGTTGAAAAAATTAAAAGGACAGGCTTTTAAAATTTTATTTCATTTCTTTAAATTTTTTAAATTAAAAAAAGTTTCAATTATAATTATCACGTAGTCAATTATACAACATAGTGATTAGACATTTATATAATTAGGAAGTGATTGCATGGTAAGTCAAGTACCCATCTGACACCATACATAGTTATTACAATAATCTCTATGTTATAATTTACATCCCATGACTGTTTTTATAACTGGCAGTTTGAATTTCTTGTCCCCTTCACCTTTTCCTCCATCCCCTCACCACCATCACCTCCCCCCACTTCTATCTGGCAATCGTCAATTTTTTTCTCTGCATCTAGGTTTTTGTTTGTTTCGTTGTGTGTTTGTTTTTTAGATTCCATACATAAGTGAAACCTTATGGTATTTGTCTTCCTCTGACTTACTTCTCTTAGCATAATACCCCTAGGTCTATCCATGTTGTCACAACGGCAAGATTTCATTCTTTTTCATAACAGAATAATATTCCACTGTTACAAATGTACCACATTTTCTTTATCCAGTTGTGTATTGATGGGCACTGAGGTTGCTTCCATATCTTGGATATTGTAAATAATGCTGCAGTAAGCATAAGGGTGCATATGTTGAATTAGAATTTTGGATTTTTTTGAATATCCAGAAGTGGAATTGCTGGGTCACATTAGCTATATTTTCAATTTTTTTTTTTTTATAAACCACCACACTATTTTCCATAGTGGCTTCACCCATTTATACCCCCACCAATAGTGCACGAGGGTTATCTTTTCTGAATATCCTCAACACTTATTTGTTGATTTATTGATGATATTCTGATAGGTCTGAGGTGATAGCTCCTTGTTTTAATTTGCATTTCCCTGATGATTAGTGATGTTGAGCATCTTTTCATATATTTATTGGCCATCTGTATGTCCTCTTTGGAGAAATGTCTATTTAGGTCCTCTGTCCATTTTTAACCCTTTGCACTCCAAACCATTCTGGACATTGGCTACCAGCTACTCGACGCTACTTTGCGGCGGACACGTGCGTTGAATTAACTCAATTCCCCGTAATCGCTAATAAACTGCAATGTCCCCCCTGAGAGGGGACATCCGAGTGATATGCTAGAATTCCGATGTCCCCTGAGAGGGGACAGCGGAGTGCAAAGGGTTAAATTTGAATAGTTTGGATTTTTTCTTTTCTTTTTTCTTTCTTTTTCTTTTTTTTTTTTTGTGCTAAGTTATATACCGTATTTTTCGGACCATAAGACGCACCAGTTTTTAGAGAAGGGAAATGAAGAAAAAAAGATTCTGAAACAAATTGTGTCCTAAAATATTTTATGTGCATTAAAACCCAACATCACAGTCATAAACACATGTAATCAACCCTGTAAAGTAAACAGCAGCATTTAGAACCATTTTAGAGCCGGGCAAGCACACAGAGACCACACAGAGCCGGGCAAGTAAAAAACCTTTTTTTTTAAAGTATATGTGTAGGCTATATTTGGACCATAAGACGCAGGGACTTTTCCCCCCCACTTCTGGGGGGGGGAAAAGTGCGTCTTATGGTCCGAAAAATACGGTAAGTTCCTAATATCTTTTGAATATTAACTCTTTATTAGATATATCATTGGTAAATATATTCTCCCATTCAGATTTTTTGTTTTGTTGATAGTTTTTTGCTGTACAAAACCTTTTAAGTGATCCATATTCATTCTTTGCATGAATCTGTCCAATTTTCCCAATACATTTATTGAAAAGACTGTCTTTACCCCATTGTATATATTTGCCTCCTTTGTTACATATATGCACATGGGTTTATTTCTGTGCTCTCTATTCTGTTCCATTTATCCAAATGCCTGACTTACTGTCAGTAAAAATAAAGACAGTCATTTTTATATAAATGTGAAAAATAATTGTTTGCTTTTATAAATAATACTCCCATAATTCTGATATGTTGCTTGCAGATGGGTATGGACAGGTGGAATGTTGAGACTCCTGGTTGATACTTACTGAAGTAGATACCCACCTTTTGCTTAATATTTTTGGTTATTTTTGTTTTTTTTAATGTCTAATTCTAACAAAACTAAGTATATCACAGTTTGTTATTATTCAAATGTGACATAAAATTTGACATTAACTTTTGAAATTAAAATGTATCTGGCCTCTACACCACATTGCTTTACCATTTTTTTCTCTTGTTTTCTACATTCATGACACCTACTTTTAATAATTATTTACAACATTCCTCACCCAGTAATAGAATGCAGTTATGTATTAATCATTAAGCAACCTTAACTATTGTTTGTGCAGCTAGAAGATTGTGCCAGCAAAGTATGATTTTCTTGTAACCTGAGCTGGGAAGGGAACTCAGAATAGAGCATGGTAATAAAAGATGACATATTGGTGTCACATCAGAGATCATCTTTTTCCAAAATTACTTAACCTTTTTATGCATAAAGACATACAGGGTTTTTTACAACTTGACTGTCCAAGAAACGCCCATTTTATTTTCTCTAACTGAAGCTGAGCCGCTTCAAGCCCCACAGTGTGTGTGTGGGAAGTTAAGGTGCCATCCTGGTGTTTCGCGCCCTCTTGCAGAACGACCATGTCAGGGTCCTCAGGCAGAGAGAGCATTAAGAGAAGTCTCCTGTCCACACCAGTTACCATGACTACTGTCCAAACACCACAGTCCTTTGTAATCAGGATGCTTGGCAGCACTTTTGGGGATGGGAGTCTGGCTGGGAGCTGCTGTGAGTGGGATCCAGCTCTTCTGGATGTACAGGTGCTCCCTTCTCAGGCTTAAGCATCCCATGGAGGTGCACCTGAGGAGAAAGGCACGGGTCTCCATCTCTTAGGAAACCCACATCCTTTCATCCCTTTGCAAAGTATTGAATACTCTTCTTTGTTTCTTTGGCTTCTCTTTTACCTGCTAAAGGCCTATGTTTGTCTCTTCCCAACTCACAACCTAATGCTCTCTTTAAAATGAAACCTTCCAAGGAATGTTGTCTCCAGGGGGTCTGGCACCAAACCCTCCTGAGAAAAGGGAACACAAAGACTCGTCCACCTTCCTTGCACCAGGAGAGCAAAACTCAAACGAGTATCACAATAGATTCTCCTGAATAATATGTGACACGCAGAACACTTAACGTGATGATGGTGTTAAAGTAACAAGAAAATTATTTCTTTACGTGTATTTGGCAAGTTTTAAAAATACCTTTGTCATTCCCTAATGTGCTGTCATATCTATTGGATATCAATATTATCATCAGAGTTAACCTTTCAGGTGAACAATGTCAGCCTACCCTTCACCTCCTTTTCTCAATTCGGATCTTGCCGCAGGCATAGGAGAGGGGCCAGATTCTCTCTCTGCACCATGGAGTGCGGCAGTGGACATTTCTCCCATAGACAGGACGGTGGTTTCTAACCTGGATCCCCAAGGCGGACAAGATGCAGGAGGGAAAATGAAACCAAATGTGCTATGTTCCAGGTTCCCCCAAACCCATTTCAATCACGCCAGTTGTGTCTTTTCACCTTCTTTACAATTTGAATGCCAGGGAAATTTCTTCTGAATGAAGGATTCATTGTTTTAAAGTGTTGGAAAAGTCACTGAAGGATTTATACAAGTATATACCTGCAACTTTTGAAATTATCCAGTATTTTGAGTTAAAGGTCTCCCTGTTTTCAGAGGTGTAATTCTATAATATAGAAATGAAACTTCCCCTTAAAATACTTTGGTTGCTTAAAAATAATTTATATGTGAAAATCCCCAAATGATAGGCCAAATTTGGGGGACAGTATGACTATTGAGACTCTCAGTTGTTCTTCTGGGTAAGGGATCTCCATCATGGAGGGTGGTTGATACAAACCATGTTGCTTGCTCTACTGAAATTGTGGGTTGCCATAGCTCATCTGTTCACTCTACAGAACAAAGTAGTTCACAGAATGCATGAAGGAGTGCCAACCTCAAGTACTGAACCATGTTCTCATTTAATCAGAACTTAAAAATTTAACTCTTTCTTGATACTATTTTTGGGTTATACTAATCATCATATATGTTTATATCTAACTACCGGTTACTCAACCTTAATAACAGTTATTATTTGGAAGATTTTAGAATTCAAATCAGATAACCATTTAAAAAGTATTTTTAAGTACTGTTAACTTTATTATGTCTAGCCTAGCCAAATAACATATAAGCTATAACATTCATTAGAATTAGTTTCCATGAGACAAGTTTAAATTAAATATTCATATTAAGTATTTTATAATGACATTTTTATTTTAGATACTATTGTAATTTTTGCTTGTGAAAAAACAGTTGAGTAGAGCTATTTCAGTGTCAGACGTTTTTAGTAATCTGTATAATATAGCTTTCAGATACGAGTTCCTTTTCTTACTACTCTGCTACTATTACCCTAATACATAAGAATATCATTTCTATTAGTATCGAATACTAAAATTAGAATACTCAAGTTTAGAGATGGTTTTTTCGTTAGAAAAGTCCGTGCGGTCAATGCGAGAACTAGGACTTCCAACCTTGCTCAGCCAGGACTTCCTACAAAAAATAAACAAGTAAAAATTAGCATATAAAGTATATATAGACTAGCTAAAATGATCCCACAATGGGAGTTTATATGCAAAAGTAACTTAATAAAAGTAATGTAAAATATAAATGTTTCAAAATTTTATAATTTTAGAAAATATAAAATATCAGAATACCATAGAGTTTAATATGTAATTAACTATGGACAAATAACAAATTAAGCACAGTCAACTACTGAGATTTCATACCGAGGTTATTCCCACCCTCCCTCCCCCTTAAAACATCCAAGGCCATTACTACCTAGCTGTTGAGCTGTACACAAGAGTTAAAGTATTTTTTTCTCATTACCCAGCACATGGTAGATGATATACATACATATATATGTGTGTATATATATGTATATATATATGTGTGTGTGTATATATAATATATATACATGTATACACACACACAGGAGGGAGTGGAGGAAACTGGAGGAAGATAGGAGAATGGATAAAAGAAAAAATGTGATTTTCCATGAACATTGTTTATTATCCAAAAACCATCTCTTACCATATTAGCAAACCATATGTATTAAAGGGCCAAGTTAAGTGTGAAATTAGCGATATCCATGTGTCTAATTTATGCATTGTGTACTTACCCAAGATGCTTTCTATATAACGAAGGCTTATTTTAATGTACTTGATAACTCAGATAACTACTGTTGATAGGCAGAAAGTTTCTAGTAAATTCTTAATAATTAGTTGGGATGACAGAGTAAGTGGGACTGCTGGTTAATAATATGAGGTCACTTATCACAGCTGTTGTAAAAACATTCCATGACTTTCCTCATATCCCCAAAATTCTTTCAGGTTGTGAAACTAAAGTTGTGTACAGCTGTGAAAAGCATATTAACATCTCATATAACCTTGAATTTAAATTATTTTCTAGGCTCAAGTTGTCTGATTAGCTGAAAATTACTGCTAGGCAAGAGAAGATTTCTAATGCTTCAGATTGCCATTGTGCTATGTAACATTTTCTGTGGTTCTTGTGACAGTTTTACTGGGAAAGGTGACTTTTCTTCTTTTTTTAGGAGCTAAGCCATGAGCACAGCAGCACATTTTACTTTCTTCATCTCGTTTAATTGAAATCTTGAAATCGCATGTGTTTAAGAATAAAATTTAGTTATTATGAAAATGAGCTAATAACTTCAATTTTACAAGTCAAATCTCCTTGAGACCTTCTAGAAAAGCCATAAATAGAAGCTAACATTTATTGTGCACTGACTGCTCAGCAATATGCTAAGTTCTTTACATATCCTATTTCCTTTAGTCCACCCATGACATTAGGGTTGTTGTTGTTTTTTTTGTTTTTTTTTAAATAGTTGGATGGTTGTCATCTCCTCAAATGGAGAGGCTGTGAGAAGAGCAGATTTGGGGGAAGAGTGGAAGTTCAGTTTTGGAATGGAAGTCTGAGATGTATATTAGCTACATGAGTTGGTGCGTATGCAGTTGGATCAATGAATCTGGCTGTAGAAAATAACATTTGAAATTTGTCTGCAAATAGAATTGAAAGCCATAAGATTGGATGGGACCGCCAAAAAGATGAATATAAGTAGGAAAGGGAAACAGTCTGAGGACTGCACCGGAGGTATGCACAGTGTTAAGGGCTCAGGAAGAACCATCCAGTGAGGTAGGAGAAAGCCGGGAGAGCATTGCATCCTGAGAGTCAAATGAAGCCTCTGGGAGCAGTGAAGTGAGAGGTGGGTCAATGCTGCTTGCAGGTCAAGTAAGGAGAGGACTGAGAATTGACCGTTGCATTTAGCAACCCAGAGGTCACTGATGGCCTTGACCAGAGCAGTTTTGGTGGACTTAAAGCCTATTTGAATGGGCTCAGGAGACAATGAAGAGAGGAAATGGAACCAGTAATGGATAGAGGGCATAGGAGCTGCAATGGACGAATCCATCCGAGCTAATAACAATGTATTTAACTAGTTGAGAGCCTGTCTACCTACCTATAGGAAGCTGGTCTTTGACATCATCAAAACTTCACCAGGCAGACCTATGACCAAGGTGGAATCTATGCCACTGCTGGGGGCAGAATGGTCATGCTGTCAGGTGATTCAGCTCCAGCGTGTGTGTGTGTATGCATGCATGTGCTCATGCCACTTGGTGCTATGGCTCCACACTTGCCATCCCTGGTGCTAGGAACCCCTTTGCATGACCTGCCTGCCTACACAGGTATTCTAGGAACCCAGTCTCATGTGCTGCTCTTAATGGGTGTGGTGCAGGTCTGAGAGGGTAGAACAGTTCTTCTAAGCAAAAAATAACTAGTCACAAATTTTCACACAAATTTATATCTAATTAGTGAGGACTGGATATATCGATATACACAGTCAAAGAGTACCAGTTAATTCAATTACATAAATATTTAAGTAGCACTGTATGCAAGGCATATTCTAGATACTGAATACATTCACAGACATTCAAAGTGAGGTTTCTTCTCTCGGTTATTTACAATCTACTAAGAGACTTTGGAGAATACTAAAAATAACATAATAAGGCAGGATGTGATGTGCACTGTGATCTTTATATAAAGGGAGAGAGGAAGTGGGGGGGCTAACTTCTGGTCAGGGGACATCTCTGTGATAGCAAAGGCATTTCAGCCAAGTTTTAAAGAAAACACTATTGAATTTCTCAAATCTTAGAATGCAAATTCTAATTCAAGCATGACAGGAAACCAATGAACATAGGAAGACTACTGATAACATTAACTAATTTAAAAAAGTAAAACTTTTAAATGGTCTTTATTTAGATTTTGTGCTTTGCTTAATTCAGGTCCTATATATTTCTTGTTAAGTTTATGCTTAGACATATTCTATTTTTCTTGCTGTTTTGAGCAAGATGCTTCTTAATCATGATGTTCTTAAACTGGTACAAAAACTAGTGATCTCTTATATTGTAAACAGATGCCTTCTTGAAGTTCCCTGGTAATATAAGTTTTTCTTTTCTTTGGGGTTCCCAGGTAAACCGCTTTTTGTATTTTTCCCGAATTCATCCTGCCAGTCCGTTGGTAGCACACTGAGTGCATAATTTCAAATTGCTCTTTATTTTAGGCCATCTAACCACATGGTGGCTATTTACGTGCCTCCCGGAAAACTGCCACAGTAACTGTGCAGAGAAAGAGCATCAGCAGCATTCACCCAGCCTGGGGGTCGGGCCATAATACGCCTCTGGCTCCAGCATGTTCTACCTAGAGGTTTAGTGGACTCGATAAATATTGAATGGATGGTTGTGTAGATGGATGAATTACATTTGCTCGGAAGAGACTGGGGCCTAGTATTTCTACTGTAAATCTGAAACTGCTTTGTCTGCATATATCTTTCAGATATTTTTATTTAAGAAACATGACCCACTGACTGGCTTTAAAAAAACAAAAAATAAGAAAGCGCAACTAATCAAAATGAAAGAATAGCAATGGAAGGTGGAAAATTGTATTAACAGAAGTCATATTACTTGATAACCATGTTGTCCCTTTAACATATTTTAAATGTTATGCGTAGATTTTGAAAATTAAACCAATTTTTAGAAAGTATTTTATTCCTTTACCACTTGTACAGTAATAACATAAAAAGGACTTTCATTAGAGATGCATTTCTTACATGTGTGGTGAGGATTCTCCACGGTTGTGAAAACAACATTGTAGGGCATGCTAAAGGACAGATCTTGCATATATTACTTTTAAGTCCTTCAGGCCATCTTTGCATGAAAGAAATGAAGGAAAAATGTAAGCACGTAGTAAATTAACTGTGCCGTGTTTTCCTGTTCCTATTCAGGCAGTCACCAACTATATTGGCCCCTCAGGGCGCCCACAGCATTTTAATTGTTTGGTGCAGATGGCACACATTTAGCTATCAAGTGCAGTAAGTGCCACTCATTTGTGGCCTTGGCAGTCGGCAGAGGCCAGCTGCGGCCTTCTAAAACGCACTTATGCTTCTGCCTCCCAGAGGCCTTTCTTAGACAGCCCCTGTCTGAAAGGACCCGCCCTCAACCTGTTGTGTGCATCACGGGCATTGTCACATGCTGTGATTGCTATGTGTATGTGTTCACTACGTACCCACTCTACATTAGAATACAACTTCTAAGGCAGCGTTGGAGCCTTATTCACTATCCCCTACCTTTACCACTATGCCCAGTGATGGTGGGCACTCAGTAAATATATACGGAATGAATGACTGTTGTCACCTGCCTGCCTTCTTCCCATCTGTAGCTGCCAGACATGGAAGGAGGGAACATTTCTAGGGTCCTACACAGTCCACACCCAGAAAGGAACCCTGAGCACGACCTTTAACCCTGATCTCACCTTCTAGGAAACAAAACGCTTCTTTGTGTGTGTTTTTACATTCTTTGAAAGGTAAAGAAATAGTTGCTCTTATTACAAAATAAAATGATAATTTACTCATGACAATCCTCTGTGCAACAGCCCGAGTACTGACTAGATCCATCCTCTTAAAGGAAGTTGGAGGGCCTATAGATCAGACCTAACAACCTAAACATAAGAATGTGAACTAAGTTTATTCATAGGATCGGTTTATTTATTTTTGCCAGTCCCCAAATTTTACTGTTATTTGTGCATGTCAGTTTACTCATTATATAAACAAGCATGAAAATGCCTTCACCCAGAGTTCAGAGTGAGTATGACAGACCTGGTCACGTGACATGCTGCCTGCTCAGTCAAGTTCAGTGCCCGGGTGGTTGTATAAGCTCAGACATATTGTGGTGATTAAGTACAAATCCTTAGACACTTCTATTATCCCAAAGATGTACAAGTACCTATAATTGTATTTGTTGTATTAATTCAGGATGTCTAAGCTTTTTAAAGAGAAGAATCCTTTCTTCCAACATAATCTTGCACAAAAGCTTAACGTTTATAGTGGAAGTGAATTGCTTCTCTGAAGTAAAGAATGATTGGGAGGTGGGGTGCAGGATCTCCCCTGGCTGTACCTTGAGCACCTCTGGGGAATCCCAAAGGCTCCGAAGAGCTCAGTGGAAAACTGCCCTCTTAGCCCATCACTGAGCTAGGCTATTGGGGAGCGGACTACGTGGGGAATCCATCACATGAAGAAGTGGGAAGCAACATAAGACTGTCTTTTCTATAATTCAAGTCGGTTAGTGTCTCCTACAAAATGTAGTAAGCTCCTGAGGCAATATGAAAATTCCATCTAACTAATATTCTCCTCTGAAACAAAGAGGTAAAATTAAAGCACTAGAAAGCCACTATTAATAATTCATAGCAGTACTATTTCCTGGGACTAAAGTGGGGCAGCATAGTCCTTGGACATCTGCAGCAGCAGTATAAAGGTGGAGCAGAGCGGGAAGGCAGGCAGTAGAAACAGTCAGCTAAGGAATAAAAGCTGCCAGAAAATACTGAGTTGCCTGCCCATTTCAAGCTTTCAAGCTCGCATTAATAATGGAAGGATAGTACATAGTGTCTTTGCTATTCTACATTCTTTAGCAAGTTTTCTTATTCAGTTACATGTGGGCAAATAATACCATATCCTCCTTTCAAGATAATCATTTAATGGAATTTGGATATGATGTCTAAAATTTCTGTCAGAATCGCGCACAATAAGACTTCAGTGATTATCCAGGAAATCACAGGACACCCATCACTAACCTGAGACCAGATTCCTCATCTTTAAAATAGGGATAATATTTCACTGCGTTATTGAAAGGATTAAAGAGAATGTGTGTGAATTGCCTAAGACCATGGTAGGCAAACCGTGGCTCTTTGGCCCCTTGAGTGTGGTTCTTCCACAAAATACCACCACCACCTAGGCGAGTCTATTTTGAACAAGTGGCGTTAGAAGAAGTTGAAATTTTAAAAAATTGGTTCTCAAAAGAAATTTTAATCATGGTACTGTTGACATTTGGCTCTGTTGACTGAGTTTGCCTACCATGGCACTAAACAATACCCAGAACCACCCTGAACGCTGCCCTGTAATCTCTATTTGTAAGCCTTAAACAGCTGTTTCCTGATAGGCCCACTCGGGGAACTGCTGGGAATCAGGGGGCTACCACTAAGATCACTGCATTTTATTCGCATGCTCCCCTAACCGCAGTCCAGGCATCAGGGAGCGCCCACCAGACTCGCTGGCTCCACGTAATGCCTGCTAAATCCTCACGCCAACTCAATGGAGGACTCAAGCACTGCTGCTTCTCTCCCCACCTCAGTTCCAGATTTCACAGGAGGACTTCTGATGGATGAAGCCTGAATGGTATTTGAAGGCTCTAGCTGCAAGGGAAATCAGGAAAACAGCTCCTCGCTCTCCCAAGTCCGCAGTAAAAGAAAGGGAGGAGCTTGGAACAGAGGTTGAGCAAGACAGTACACCACCGTATCAACCACTGTCATCATTCACTTAGCCAGAGCTTCTTGAAATGCTACACTATGATAAACGGGAGATCAGAAATGTTTTTTGCTGGCCTGTATCATAGCAACGTTTTTATGGACTCTGTCAGATCTTGAGTTCTTTTCAGCATGAGAACAGAAAGCCCAAGGAACACCGCCACTGAGGGGTCAGGTAGCGAAGGAGAAGCAGACAGAGCACAGGTAGAGAGAGTGATTAGGGAAGAGGGAGAGGACCACGAAGTGGGGCACTGGGAAAACTAAGGACACAGTATTTTAAGGAGACAGCAGTCAACTCCAAATGCTGCTGAGACTCAAGTGAAATAGGAACTAAAAAATGCTTTGCAGACCTTCGCAGGATCAGCTTCAGTGGAGCGATGGGGGTGGGGGTGAGTTGGGGGTGCGAGCCAGATTAGAATGGTTTTGGGAGTGAGGGGGAAGTGGACACATGGAGACGGCAATGAATAGATCAGTCTCTTTAGGTGTCTGACTCTGAAGGAGAGGAGACACACTAAGCTTTATACAGCTTTAAACAGAACAGTTCTGTTCCTGGCAAGCCGAGCCCACCTCGATTCTGAACCCAATGCCTTCCAATATAGTTACGGGCACCTTGTCTCAGAAGAACAATATTTGAGGAAGATTGCTTTAAGGACACACAGTTTAAGATGTTTTCTATTCCAGATATGTTAATATCTGCTCCCACAGGAAGCCAAATGAAAAGGAGTTGGCCAGACTCCCCTGCATTTTCCGCCCTCACCCTGACCTCTTCCACCTCCTTCCCAAATGCTCATAAGCAAATTGCGTTTTTGGGATGATGCCATTAGCTGATAGGCAGCTACCAGAGAGTTTAGGGCCAAAGTGTGACCCACCCTGAGCAGAGGTCATTATTTTAGACTTTTTACAAAGCCCTGTTCCTGGTTCTTTTATCCCTCACCCTTGGGTGGTTGTTATTTTAGATCCTTTTTCACTTTTAAATGCACCTCCTGTTACAGTTTTACGTATCCTTACAAATCACTTTAAATCCTCTTGGCAACAAAGAGAGCTATAAACATGTAAAGCTGTGAGGTTATTTTTCTTCTTGCTGATACTGTTTCTCTGGTTTTGTACACTAAATTATATTGGGAAGAGGGATAAAGGTGATTGGGAAGAGGGACAGAAATTTATTTATGGATTTTTGCTTCACAACTGACTTTCTTATAGATACTTTTTTCCATTACAGTGAGGCATGCATTGCTCTGAGGTCATCAAAACATGTATCCTCAGGCTCCCATCCGGGCTACAGCTTTGAACTCAGGGACTGAGAGCTCTCCACTGCAGCCCATGGGCAAGAGCTGTTGAGACTGGACCACTCAGCTGAGCAACACTAGGGCTCTATGGTGCTGAGGGAGGTCCCGGGTAACGCTTTCCTGTGGCTGCTGGGGGAGGAGGGTGGCTCCCAGGCCGGGTCAGGCTAATGCCCTGGTCGGCAAACTGCGGCTCACGAGCCACATGCGGCTCTTTGGCCCCTTGACTGTGGCTCTTCCACAAAATACCACGGTCTGGGTGACTCTATTTTGAAGAAGTGGCGTCAGAAGAAGTTTAAGTTTAAAATTTTTGGCTCTCAAAAGGAATTTCAATCGTTGTACTATTGATATTTGGCTCTGTTGATTGAGTTTGCCGATCACTGGGCTAATGGAAGAAGGACAGTTTGCCGATCACTGGGCTAATGGAAGAAGGACAGTTGCATGCACAGGCTTTTCAGACATTCATAAATCAGCTCTCTCACAGCCACTGAAAATAATTTGAAGGCAGAATGGAGAGGTAACTAATGACACACGAACCACTAGAAAAAAGATTCACCAGGTGGAAAATCAGGAGAAAATTTTTAATGTGCCAAATGTGTGTTAGAAAGGGACAGTCTGTGAAGGGGCAAAGTGCATTAGAAGCTGATAACCCTGAAGGTGAGGGCTTTCCGCATGCCTTTAAATGTTGGACAAGAATTCAAAGTAGTGAAACTTTCCTTCCTGTCTCATCATTAGGGAAATGGCTTATCTTTTCTACCTCCCAGGGTTTTAAAAAAAATTATTCTTTTTAGCATCTCATTTTCCCCAAAGAGGGTATTTTATCTTTAAATTCAGGTATGTGCCTCAGTTCACAGGGAGGCTCACGATAGGAGGCAAGAATGCCATTGTAATATTTCAGCTCGTTAAGTGGTCACCTGCAATTGGTATTTGAATATTATACCCTGAATTCTTTTAAAAAATATATTGATTTTTTTACAGAGAGAAAGAGAAAGGGATAGTTAGAAACATCAATGAGAGAGAGACATCGATCAGCTGCCTCTTGCACACCCCCACCGGGGATGTGCCCGCAACCACGGTACATGCCCTTGACTGGAATCGAACCTCAGGACCTCTATCCACTGAGCCAAACCAGTCTCGGCTACCCTGAAATTTTTTTAGTGTTAATGTGTTATAGTCTCATTAATTTCAGTCTATAATACAAATAGAGATTCAGAAAAAAGCCATTCCTTATCAAAATGGTTTTCTTTTTATACTCATAAAAACCCATGACAGTTTATCTCCTTACTTTATAAAAGTAGGCAATATAGTAGAAGATGAAGAAAAAAAAAATCTTTCTAATATTATTTTTTTTTCAGGTTGTTAAAAAAAAAATCATCGCTAAATCCCAATAAATGTTTTTCTGCCTATACTTTTAAAACCAAAATTGAGTGTACTGTTGTCACCCTCATAAAAATTTCAATAGTGTGTGCTTATTGACTGAATTAAAACTTGTCTTTCATAAAGAAATCTATTAACAGCCCATTGAATCTCAAATAAAAGGACATCATCCATATATTCAAATCTCCTGTCTAGTGGGAGGTGACAAGGTGAAAGGGAAGGGTTTAAGGCTGAAAGGACAAAGAGAAAAAGACTTTATGGGAGAGGTTAAGAAAAACTCTTCATAATTAAATATTGGATTCTAAGATATGCTCAATCTCTCCAACACAACTAATAAAATGATCAAAGAATGTCTAATCTCCAGAATCAAAATGCAATTTAATTAATCATATTATGTCTCCCTCTTTTGAACTGAAAGCTCCTTCAACAGTAGATAGATGGCTGCCACGTTTAGTTTTCCAAATGGCTTTCTGATGAGGCAGCTCAAACAAGTTAGGGTGATCGATATGCTTGCATTTGAGTAGAATTGAAAGTCTGAGGTCTCAGAAGTCACAACAACAAAGAAATGAAAGCCAGAAGATGGGTCCCACCAAGGAAGAAACTGAACTCCTAATCTGAAAGATATATGCACCCCTGTGTTCACTGCAGCATTACAATAGTCAAAATATAGAAGCAACCTAATTGCCCACTGACAGACATTTGGATAAAGATGATGTGGTACATTTATACAGTGGAAAATTACTCTGCCATTTGCAAATCCATGGATGGACCTAGATGGAATTATGCTAAGTGAAATAAGTCAGATACAAGAAGAAAAATACCATATGGTTTCACTTACTACATGTGGAATCTAAGAAAACAAAAACAAACAAAAAAAATAAATCAACAGACTCAGAGATTCAGAGAACAAATGAATGATTGCCAAATGGGAAGGGGTTGGGGAGATGGGTGAAAAAGGTGAAGGGATTGAGAAATACAGATTGCCAGTTCCAAAAATAGTTATGGGAGCCTTGGCTGTGTAGCTCAGTTGGTTAGAGCATTGTCCCCATATACCAAGGTTGCAGGTTCAATCCCTGGTCAGGGCACATACAAGAAGCAATCAATAAATGCATGTTTTTCTCTGTGTCTTTGTTTCCCTTCCTCCTTCCCACTAAAAAAAAAATAAAAAAAATAAAAAAAAAATACATTACGAAGATGCTTAAAGTACAGCATAGGGAATATAGCCATTTATAGTTTAATAATTATGTATGGTTTCAGATGGATACCAGGCTTATCAGGACGATCATTATGTAAATTACATAAATGTTTAATCACCATCTTATATACCTGAAACTAATGTATGTCAACTATAATTGAAAATTTTTAAAGATTAAAGATAGTCACCAGACTAGTTTTCTTATCCACCAAATGCTTGCTTCCAGTGGTCTCACTGGGAGTGACTAGCTCAGTGTAGTTGGTTAGTCACTCAGTTTGGTCTGTTAATAAGGAAGTATTTATTCAGTGCTTTTTCTTAAACAGTCATAGGGTTATATGGTGGGAAACTAAGACCAAATCAAACAGAATGGTGAACCAGCTCAGAATTGGTTTCTTGAAAGCTGACCACAAACAGGGTGACCTGCTTACCATGGAGGAAAATAAAGGCTGGAGCTAGTAGAGGACAGAGAGAAGGATTGGGATAGGGGTTGGGAATTGTCTGAAAATGTTAATACTGATCTCTAGTTCCTCGTCATTCCTGATGGAAGAATTTGCTGGTAACTTATTGCTTTATTTATAGTCCCTCATCCCCTCACCCAACAAACATGGGAGTTGTATTCTGTGATTTGGGAAACTTGGATATTCTTCTGTTCTTTCATAAGAGACTTTGATTTACCAATTAAGTCAAACTTTTGAGGCAAGATTCTCAAATTAACATAAAATTTATTTTCTAAGAGAACTGGGGTCTCCTATGTAATGAATTGTGAGTAAAACAAATAGCAATAGTCACTTTGGCTCCTGTGTGGGACATAGGATGAAAATAAATAGTAGTTAAGCTTGCAAATTATGTTGTTTGCTTCATTCATTCTAAAGAAGACAATAATTAGATGGTGGGGTATAATTATTATTTTGAAAATCCTTTCTTATTCAAACAAATTTCATTGAATTTGTGTAATAGGGAAAAAAAGTGGAACATGGCAAAACGTTTTTAATAAACATCCAAGGTCTGTATTACCTCAATCTGCTATCTAACTCCTTAGAAAATGACTCCACAACCAAGATCTTCCTGGTTCTCTCACAAGGTGTTACAATACTCTCATTGACAAGAATATGGTTTTGACTTTGGCTTTTTAATTTTGCTTCATGATACCAGAGCATAGAATTGACTTCCACATCACAAAATATTGAGCACAAGGGTTTCCCCAAACTCCTCCTGTGGTGATGTCTGTCACATGATGCCTCTGCTACCCTAATTCCAAGAAGATGGCAAGTTTTGATCAACTGAAGTTTGGTCCGGCCAGCCCCTGACATCAGCCTGTCCTTATCTTTCCATTTTTAGTCTAATAACCGGCAGTTCTCAGCATGCTGACAGACATTGGTACCCACATAGCGTATGACAGTGCTCCATATATGTGCACTGTAGCAGCTCCATTGACTTACTTTGTACATGGTACTTAATATGACAAAATGAATTAAATAAATTATCTAAATATAATCCAGCAAGCCCATTTCTGGGCATTTCTACAAAAGGATTGAAATCACAATCTCCAAGAGATATCTGCACTTTCTTGTTCATTGCAACACTGATCGCAGTGGAAACAACCAAAGAAAATGTGATATATAAGGACGGGTGGTTGTCAGAAACTGGGGGAAGGAGAAAGTGAGGAGCTACTAATCAATAGGTATGAAGTTTTAGTAAAACAAGATGAATACTTCCTAGAAATCTGTTGTCCAATGTAGTCCCTATACAATGGTGTCCCCCCCAACCCCCCTTTATACATGGTTTTACTTTCCTTAGTTTCAGTTACCCAGGATTTTAGTTACCTTGGGTCAGTTGCGGCCCGAAAATGTTAAATATTAATAATTCCAGAAATAAACGCTGCTCTGAGTAGCAGGATGAAATCTCTATCCTGCCCAGGCCATTAACGACCCCTCTGTCCGGTATATGTGCTCTATGCTCCCTGCCAGTTAGTCACTCAGTAGTCACCTCAGTTAGCAAATAGACTATGACTATATCACAGTGCGTGTGTTCATGGAACCCTTATTTTACTTAACGGCCACAAAGTACAAGAATAGTGATGCTGGCCATTCGAATATGCCAAAGAGAAGCCATAAGTGAAAGGTTAAAGTTCTTAACTTAATAAGGAAAGAAGAAACCTCTTATGTGGAGGCTGCTAAGATCTATGGTAAGAACAAATCTATCCATGAAATGTCCAATAATTAAAAACTGGTTAATTAAGTTACCATATTTCCATATGAAGGAATAATATATAACCATTAAAATTATGAAGATTAATTTTTTACTAATATGTACAGTGTTTCTAATATGGTATTAAGCTTTTAAAAAGCAAGTAACAAAACAGGATGCGTAGTATGACCCCACTTTTGTAAGAAGATATATATATTTTATATATATATTTTTAAATAGATAATACCTATTTGAAAGGTGTATGTCAAAATGATAATAATGGTTATCTCCTGAAATGTGGGTAGTTTTTCTTTCCCTTTTTCTTTGCTATTTTCAAATGCCTTCAATAAATATCTATAAATTTCAAATTAGTAAAAGTTAATGAAATTGAGGAAATGCCTTTGGAAATAAAAACAAGTTTTCTTCTTTTTTGTTCTGTTTGAAATAATGATCTGAACAGAGAGAAATATAAAATGTGGCCTTTGTGATCAAAGTCATTAGAATGAATGCAGAAATTTTATTAACAAATCTCTTGCTGGGAGGTAATGATATCCAGAGGCAAATACGATCTATTATTTTACCAATGGCATCAAGTCTCTTCAATGGGTTTAGTAACTCCAGCATGGAAATGCAGAGTGATTCCTCTCTCTGCCCCCTCTGCTGTGTATAAGTTACTTTATAATATTGAAAACTATTAGACTAATATATTTACCATGTAAAATTCACAAAGGAGAATAGTAGCTAAAATACCTGAACTAACGTTTAAGACACCAGACATTTTGAGTAGAAGACTCTTATGGAATAAAACAGGTTACTGGGCAAGATGGGAAGAGATCAACCAAATATGTATAGGCATAACCCAAGGCCACAGTCAATAGGTGGTGAAAGCCTGGGGGAAGGGTGGGCTAGAAGGGGTCAATGGGGGAAGAAAAGGGGAACATATGTAATAATTTCAGTAATGAAATGTAAAGGAATAATAAAATAACAGATGTCACAAAAAGTAAAAACTAAATGAAGCGAAAAAATAGGTTATTGGGGCTATGGCTGGATGGTGAAGCATCGTGTACAGCTTGCTAAGGATTTAGACTTTTCCTGTAAAGACACAGATCAAGTTGTATTTCAGAATGAAAATTCAAGGTGCCCATGCAGGACAGATTAAAGGGAGTAAAAATTAAAAAACAGTACATTTATAATTGGGACATTTATAATAGTAATGGCTTTAAAGGAATTTTTCCTAACAAGGAAGCAAGAATGACTATGGAAGCTATTTAAGTTTTAGCTTCGATTTTTTTTTTCTCCCAAAAAAGGATATATAAATATAAAACCCATAACAACTAAGTAAACTACTATAATATATACAGTAGAGTTAGGGATATGCTTTTGCATTTTATGATTTGACTAAATATTAACTAATAAAATTAAATCAGAACTTATTTTGTCCTTAACAAGTCGGCAAATCTAAGCAGAGCTTGGATATTCGTTATACATCAATACGAGCTGCCATTCCAAATTCACCTAAATGGAATTCATTTACTATGTTAGAGTCTGTAAGTCTGCTTAATTATTTCTTAGAGCTAACTATTCCCTAGAAAGGGGACTGCTCACCCCAAGGCTGACCTGCACTCAGAGCTGTCAGTCTCCCCCTGCGGGAGACCCAGGAAAAACGCCCTGGGGTGCAGAAAGAAAGCTCTAGACGGCTTCCCCATGCCTATCATATCCCAAGGTTTTAGGGAAAATGTTAAAAAAAAAAAAATGGGTTTCTTTTCCTAATCTAATACCAGAAACTAGAAATAGTCAAGCAGTACTAGCATTCTTTCAAACTTAAAGACTGTTGAAAACATACTTGAGAGATTTCCACCTCTGTCAAACAGCCTCACTGAGCTAGGCCTGGGATTCCGTGGTCGGGAGTGACAGAGGGAGATACATGGCAGATAATGAGATAATGGTACCAAAAAGTGTGCTAGGATTTTGTTCACATTGTTCTGGCTTTCTAACCCATATAATGTAAGGGCTCATATGAAATAAGCACAGAAGAACAGCCCCAGGACAGTCATTCAGTACAGCTAGATCATTTTAACTCAGGGTCAGAATGAACTTGATGGGAGCGTTTACTACGACCAAGGTTATTTAGGGGAGAAGGTTTTTTTTCCTTTTATATCTTACCTTGCACAGAACTTCAAGGTAATATTAGGAAGCCTGAAATATAGTCTAGAGGACTCAGGACCATCTCAGTTCAGGTTGCCATGACATCCTATATAATAAAGAGCTAATATGCTAATTAGACCGGATGGAGGAACCACCTTCCCAATGACGAGTGGGCGGGGGGTGGGGCCGTGGGGCCCTGAGGGCCTACTCGTGCAGGATTTTCGTGTAACTGAATCCTGTACTTCCTCTTGCAAGCGAGAACGACACTGAGGATGTAAAAACAATCCACACTATGGGTAAGTTATTACCCAAATTTAATCAACAGGATGTTTTTCCTCTTCCTGTTCTGGGACAAGAAAGTTAAGTGCTATCACAAAGTGGTTGAAAAAATTGGAAGTCAAGACACTGTGACTTTATTGTCTGTGTCTCCGGTCAAAACTGAATGTGGAGACCGAGTTTAATTAAAGGATATGGAAAGCACCACTGACAGTCTATAATGGGGCAGCACAAAAACGGTCTGAATCCTTATGGCTCCTTCCCCCACCCAACCTGCCTTTTACATAAAAAACTTAGTTGGAAAAAAATTGACATTTAAGTTTAAGCAAATTTTCAACAACAAAAAATAATGTTTAATTTATCCAGATTTTTCTTTTTCGTTTCAGAAAACTATAAGTTTATGGTTTCAATATAAGGCTGGTCTTTGTAGCACTCAAGAGACAAAGCCAGACACCGGTGCATGCTGCAGATTCCTGTTTTTATTCCAGAAACAACCTTCGTAACTGTTGGCAGCGCAAGGCTTGCCTCCCTCCCGCTTTGGCTGGGGACTGCGGGGGAGGCAGGAAGGCTGAAGGGATATCTGCTCGCAAGTTTTCAGGCATAAAGGTTTAGAACCGTTAGCTAATGACTTCCATGAGACTTTACGTTCGAAATCAGGAACTACAAAAATCCATGCCTCCTGAGGGCTGTATACCTTCCTTTTAGATTTTTTATTTTTGGCATAAAGAAAGAACACTATTAAATAATGCATAAGTAATTGTATTATATCTTCCAAGGGTACATTTAAAACACTGTTTAAATTACAGACAGGAACATAAGATTTAATAGTTCTCTCTGCTGCTTGCCAAATAGAGATGTTCATAGTTCATAATTTATTCAAAATGTGTTTGGACAGGCTCTAGTTGTGTTAGATTTGAATAGTCAGTTTGTCATTTTGTTGCTATAACGGCAGCAGAGATAAAAATAGCCCAAACAGTTCTGTTACAGAGACGTCTACCTTCCACGGCTCTTACCTTGTTCCTTTTAAGGCTGCCTGCTTTCCTGCCCTCAACTCTGCGCTCTCTTCAGATCAGAACAAGCTGACCCTGGCTGAGCACCTTCCTGTGAAAAGGCCCATGACAAACGCCGTCTTTATGGAAGACTCCACAGCTGAAATGTGAACCCGAGAGATTTTAGGGTCCCCACAGGCGCTGTTGTTCTAGCACCGACAATCTGTTGTGAAAAATCATGAAACCTGTTTTCTTTGTGTCACTCACGCATTCTACACCAACAAATGTTCAAGGAGCACTTGTTAATTTGCAAAGCAATTTTAGTGATTCGAGAATGTGAAAAAAGTGTAGTCTCTGTCTCTGAGGAATTTGCAATCTTGAAGAAAACAAAAGAACCCTGCAATGTGCATTTAACAAAGTCAGCCCTGGTCATCTGTTTACTCTTTCTGGGCACAGGTGAGGGAGTTAGCAATAAAGAGGCAGAATGACCTGTCCTATTCGCATTGCTGGCGCAGAGATCACTGGGAGAATGGAAAGACCGCTGGCTGTGAAACAAGCCACTTCCCCACTTAGAGGATCCTGGACCAATTAACCCACTGAGCTAAGCCAGATTTCCACTGGCTAGTCTGGGTTAAAAGGCTTATACAAACGACAACAGATGGCCTTCAGCCGGAAGTATAAGGCACACTTACAACATATGAATAAAAGTGAACGGATGGAGCTTCTCCAGGCGTCCCTAGTTCCTCACAGACCCTTGGCCAAAGTTCAGTGGCCAGTGCAACCCTCAGAGAGTGATAAACCCACTGGGTCAATACCTCTAGAGCTACAGGGCCACAGCCTTCCCTGCACAAAGTTAAGCACGTTGGTGTTCCATCTCTTATTGCTTCTTTAGACATCTCGTGGAACTGCCTCGCCCTGCTGTACCTGCTCACCTTCAGCTCCCTCACTTGTGACGTTTTATGACCTATAGACTTTGGTGGTTTAATATAAGCCTTGGGCAAGACGGCCTGGGTCAGTGCCCGACGCAGAGCAGGCGCTTCACAGGTGTCTTTCTTAGCGGAGGAACTGAAAGGAGGATTCAAGTGCCCCGGCTCTCTAGCCTAATGCTCTTTTCAACACACAAATAATGGCGGCTTCACTTTGTGCCAGTGGGATGATACATCAAAGGGTGATATGAAACTATGATTACTTGAGGAAAGCAGTCTGTGTCTAGAAAGCCTAGCAGTTTCTTGGGCATCTCTCTCATGGCAGTATTTTTTCTGATATGTCTCCTCAGGAAAAGGAAATAAAGGAGGGGGGGGGGGGGAATGGGACTACATCAAACTAAAAAGTCTTTGCACAGCAAAGGAAACCATCAACAAAATTAAAAGACAGCCCACTGAATGGGAGAGCATATTCACCAAAGATACATCTGATAAGGGGTTAATATCCAGAATTTATAAAGAACTTACAACACTCACACCAAAACAAAACAAAACAAAAACACACACAATTCAATTAAAAAATGGGCAAAGGATCTGAAAAGAAACAGGTGACCAATAGACATATGAAAAGATGCTCAGCATCACTAATCATTAGAGAAATGCAAATCAAAACCACAATGGCTTACTACCTCACACCAGTCAGAGTAGATATTATCAACAAGTCTGTTGACTATGGAACCCTTGTGAACTGTTGATGGGACTGTTAATTGGCACAGCCCCTATGAAAACAGTATGGAGATTCTTTAAAATAAAAAAAAATTAAAAAAAACCACACCTAAAAATATATCTACCATACAACGCAGCAATTCCACCTCAGGGTATTTATCCAAAAAACAAACAACCACATGAATTTTTAAAAATGTGTATCCCTATATTTATTGCAGCATTATTTACATTAGTCAGCATATGAAAGCAACTTTGATGCCCATCAATAAATAAAGGAAAATGTGATATATACCTGCAATGGAATATTACTCAGCAATAAAAAAAGAATAAAATCTTGCCTTTTGCAACTGCACATATAGACCTAAGTGAAATAAGCCAGAGAGAGAAAAACATGTGGAATTTAAAAAACAAAAACAGATGAATAGAAACAGGGATCAAAGGGATGGTTATCAGAAAAAAGGGGGTGGGTGAATGGGTGAAAAAGGTGAAGGAGAATATCTATCTATCTATCTATCTATCTATCTATCTATCTATCTATCTAAAAGCCTAAGTGATCAAACAACCAGTTGACAGGTTGTTTGTATAACGTGCACTGACCACCAGGGGACTGACCATCGTGTTCCCTCCTGTCTGGATTGGGCCTGCAGGGAGAGGGCTGAAACCAGCTTTCCAACATCCCCTAAGGGGTCCCAGATTACAAGAGGGTGCAGGCCAGACCAAGAGACCCCACTGGTGCATGAATCCATGCACTGGGCCTCTAGTAGTCAATAATATTGTGATAAGTTTACAAGGTGACAAATTATTAGAATTAGTGAGATAATCATATTACAAGGTATAAAAATGTCAAATCACTACATTGTACACCTGAAACTAACATAATATAACATTGTCTAATAACTATACTTAAATTAAAAAAAATTTTTTTAAGGGAAGTTCTATTTTTCCTGTCTGTGTTTGCTTTTAAGGATGCCTTGAATCCTTTATGGAATGAATGGAATTACGTGTAAGTAGATGGATAGACCAAATTCCTTAATCATAGCACCTAAATGAAAATTTTCATGTACTAAAATTGGAGAAAATACAAAGAGGAAACCACACTATTCAATCCTTTCTAGTCCACAACCTCATTTCAATTACTGAAGTCTGTAGGATGATCACCATCAAAGTATTACAAGTACTTGCTGTAGTTCATATGGAAACTTTTTTTTTAAATATATTTTATTGATTTTTTTTTACAGAGAGGGAGAGAGATAGAGAGTTAGAAACATTGATAAGAGAGAATCATCGATGAGCTGCCTCTTGCACGCCCCCCACTGGGGATGTGCCCGTAACCAAGGTACATGCCCTTGACCGGAATCGAACCCGGGGCCCTTCAGTCTACAGGCTGACGCTCTATCCACTGAGCCAAACCGGTTTTGGCCATATGGAAACTTTTGAAAATGAAAGTGGATCTCAGTTGAAAAGTTCAGGTGCAAAGGAAGAAACATTTTAAAGAAATTAAATATTGTGACTCAGGCTCAAAGTAACTATGGTGGGCAGGAAATCAATGCTTTCCATATTGTGTCTGAGGCAGTGTCAGGGACTCGAGTTTTCTGTATGTGTGTTTTTTGAACACTCCTTGAAATTGGCAAGGGTAATATGAGCATTACTTGAACTTTATTTGAATTTCAATAGCTACCAACCGATGTGCTTAGGATGACTAGGGCCCCGATTCCAAAACAGCACTGTCCTTTAAATCTTATTTTAGACTCTGAAATGAGAGCCGCTTCCAGGAAGACAGCTCCGAACCTTTTCCCCAGCTGCAGAAAAAACTCCTCTTGCTGCCCCTCTGACGCACCAAAGGAAGCGGCATGAAAAGCTGTCCTTTTGCCAATAATCATTTTACCATACAGCCCACAAGTGGAAAAATAAACTGTTGGCTCCTCTTCAGAAAACGTAATTCTCACATCCCTCAGAACCAGGTAGATTAATAAAGAAAGCCATAGAGTTAACTCCTTTCTCATTCTCCAATGTGATTTTTCATATTTTTATTATATTACTTCAGCAAGCTTATAAAACAAGGCTTATCTATTAACAATTAAGTCACTATTAAATTTATACAAAATAAGTAATTCATTCCAGGCTCTGAGACTGTTCCCCTCCTCCCCTTTACCCCTGCCAATTTCTTGGGCCTGTGCTCCATCGGTTAATTCCCACTTGCCTAAACCAATTCAGGCTCCCACCCTCTGGTTTCTGCCCTTCACTTTAGCTTGTACAAACCCCTCTCCATGGAAAGTGAAACCTCTAACCTGAATTCACCTCCGCGGTTATCTTGTTTCTTCCCTTCACACCCAAGCTTCCCTAGCTGACAAATGGAAACTCTGACTTTGCTTTTAGACATAATAACAATGACTTTACTAGGTCCCTCTCTGTGCCAGGCGCTCTTATAGGCTTTTCCCCCCCCCCTTGATTAAAAATGCATGAATAATTCATGTTCATTACAACAAATTAAATAATACAGAAACAGACCAAGAATGCATCAATGCATCCCCTGCCCAAACACCTTATCTTATTTGTCACAACCACCACGAGAGATAAGAATTATTGACCCTATTTTACAGATGAGAAAATTGAGCCTGAAAAAGGCTCAGAGTGTACCCCCCAGTTTTTAAGAGTGGGAGCTTTGTGGTCTGACTGCCTGGGTTCATATCTTGACCGTCCCACTTTATGTGTCCATGAGCAAATTACTTATTATTTCTGCACCTCAGTTTTCATTTCTGTAAAATGGAGCTAATGATAGTATCTCGTTCAAAGGGTATAGTGAGGATATAATGTGCCAAACATTAAAATGCTGCTGTTTCTAAAGAAAAAAAAAAGATTTTAAATGACAGCTGAGAAGAAATACTAGCAATCAGGGCAAAATGCTGCTCACCAGTCTGCCACTACCGTAGAGGAAAAAACTGTTCTTAAAGCAGCTGGAAAACATTGCTCAAAAATATGCTTTTGTTGCAATGATGACACCATCAATGCACTTAGTGTTTTAAGATAACATTTTTTAAAGATTCAATATTTCCATTTTTCATGATTACATTTTATTCATTTGATATGGTATCAATTTTCATTATTTGTATTGTTATCTCAGGATGCTAGAATGAGTATGCATGTTTAACATTTAGATATAAACACATTTTACATGATGCTTCTATATTTCAAAGTTTTGTAATGGCTCTGTGTAACCCTAGGTGATTTGAGCCACCCCTGCCATCTGGCTCTACCACTCTGGGGCCAGTCTGCCCTGCCAGCACGCTACATAGACAGGTAGCCTCTTACAGTCTCAGTAGGCACCATAATTTATATTTGCTCTCTATGAGTGAAATATCGGTAGAAAATGATTAAATAATGAGCATTAATTTTCCCAGTAAGTCATTACCCACACCCCAGTAACTCAAATATTTTCTCCCCACTTCTCTATAGGCTGCTTCTAAGAGACAAGAGACATGAGGGCAGCTGTATAGCTACTTGGTTAATTCCTCAAAGCCTCTTACTTACCCTTCTCTTTCCAACACAGTTTAATGGACTTTCTATGGGAAACAGAGCAAATTAACAACATGTACATCTGCTCTTGCCTGCCAACATTCTTTCCAGTCTTAAGAAAGTCGCATTGCATTGAGGCCCTCAGCTTTCTAAAGAGGTGGCCTGGCCCAAGGAACAATAGTTCTATATGCTAAATCGCCAAACACACACACTTGTTTAAAGAATTTGAGTCAAGAGTAGGAGATCCCTTTCAAAACAAGAACTGAACAATAACACTTGAGGAGTGAAAGGGAAATAAGGTTAAACAATTCACAGGCTCTTTTCATTCATCTTATATTAAAACATCATGCTTTTTCTGTTTCCCAGAGAACTTAGTAAACACTTCACTATTCAATGGATGTGCAGATTTGTGGCTAAATTAAACTCTTCCCAAGAAGAGCACATTTTTCTCTTCCTTTCTTTTTCTTTCCCTCTCCTCTCTATCAGTTTCTGCCTCTGACTGGCTAGATATTTCAGAGATTGTATAGTAGCTCTCTTTATTCTCCCTTAAAATTTTTTTATAGCAAGAATGTTTCAAGTGCCAGGTATTTTGTTCTTTTCAGTGGTTTCTAGACCAGAAAATACTCTAGCACAGAAAGAGAATGGCAGACCCCAAAAGAAAATAACATTTCACAGTCATATTGTCACTATTCACGTTCCAATTAAAAAAAATACATGTTCTTTATTTTTGATCAGTTCATATATGTGTACTTTCTTCTAAGCACCTTGAGGAAGAAAAAGTAGTATAATACAGGATCTGGGACATTAAGTAACATGAAATTCTAAAGGCATCTGCCTTCTTACTAAATGATTTAGCCAACAGTGGCATTGCTATATAATTAACCTTGGTCCTAGGGTACAGACCCAGCTTTGAATCTCCTGTCATCAGTTTACATTATCTAATGCAGTGTTTTTCAACCTTTTTTGGGCAAAGGCACACTTGTTTCATGAAAAAAATCACGAGGCACACCACCATTAGAAAATGTTAAAAAATTTAACTCTGTGCCTATATTGACTATATATAAAGTAATTCTCTTGAATAGGAATCAAATAAACACAAAGAAAGTATTTTATAATTACTTTATTATGAAATATTAAGTAAACAAAATAGTGAAAAATTATAAAATTCTTGTCTTGTCTGCACCTACGGCACACCAGGCAACATCTCGCCACGGAACAGCGGTTGAAAAACGCTGACCTAATGCCCCGCACTGTTGCTCCTCCCACATCATTCCCCCTCATTTCTCCAGGATTTTACTCCTGGCTCCTCCTCACTTCTCTCTAGTCTTACCTTTCAATATGCATAGAGGGGATCCTACCTTCCCCGACTTTCTGGTTCATTTACCTCTTCCCCTGTAAAGACCTCATTCTCTTCTTGCCTCCCTAAATCCCAACTGGGATGAATGAGTAGGATGCTGACCACTCAGATCACTATTGCTCATCCTTCCAACTCACTCTGGTACATGACCCCAGTGACCCTTCAATTTCCTGGTCTTCCAGTCCATTGATCAGGCCATCTTTTCACTGCCCCTCATTCTATATGTCCTCTATTCCTCCAGCTTAAATTCTAAGATCAATTAATGTAATCATTCTCTTGCCCTTCTCACTTCAGCTCTAAATCCAACTGCTTACTCATTCTTCACCTGTAAACTGAATGGGGCTGGGGGAAAATTCACAGACATGCTTAGGTCCCTCACTTCAACTTCAAGACCTTAAAGCTGCTATATGTCAGAGTCCAGTCACTCTCCCATTCTCTAGACAAGTATTCCATATCTTCTTTTTCTTCAGGAAACACGCTGCCTCTCAACCTCATCCTCACTCTCACCCAATAATCTTGCTTCCTACCTTATTGAGAGCCTTGAAGCAATCAGAAGGGAATTTCACAGATTCTACTACCACTTTCACCCACCAGCCAGGATACACACCCTCATACTTTGCCTACCTGCTGCTTCCCATAGATTAAGTTGTCAAGCTCCTATCTAACGCCAAGTTCTCCTCCACTCAGGAACTGGATTCCATCTGCTCTCACATATTCAAGGGCATCCCTCCAATGATTCTCTTTAAGTTTTGCTCCCTGCTGAATCATTCACTTCAGCATGCACACATAATTCTTTTTCTCCTATTTAAAAGAACATTTTTTGACCACTTTATCAACCATCAACTTATTTCTTTGGAGCAAAAGTCTTCAAAAATAGTGTATATTTGCTGTTTTCATTTTGTCCCTTCCCATGTTATCTTAAACTCGTTACAGACAAACTGTCACCCTACCACTCCTCCAAAACAGCTCTTGTCAAGTGATGACCCCGTTTCTTTATTTCCTTCTGGCACAAATTCCTCAAAAGAATTAATATGCACCATCTCCAATTTCTTTTCTCCCATTACCTTTAAAATATATTCAAGCCCAGCCCAGCCGGCGTGGCTCAGTGATTGAGGGTCAACCTACGAAACAGGAGGTTACAGTTCGATTTCCTGTCAGGGCTTATGCCCAGGTTGCGGGCTCGATCCCCAGCAGGAGGCAGCTTATCAATGGCTTTCTCTCATCATTGATGTTTCTATCTCTCTCCCCCTCTCTCCTCCTCTCTGAAATCAATAAAAATATATTTTAAAAAACATTTCAACCCCCACCACTCCACTGAAAGTGCTCTTACCGAGTCACCAGTGACCCTTTGATTGTAAAATCTAATCGTCAATTCTGAGACTTCATTTTACTTGATCCAACTGCACCACATCATGCAGTTGAACATTTTACACATTCAAGAGCAGCCACAATGTTAACCATTCCCCTGCCTAACATTCTTGACACTCTTTTCTGTTTATTCCTCAGGCAACCCGTGTACTGTTCTGCCTTTGGTTATGATGTCCCCTCATCTGGGATTCTCTTCCCCACATCCCTACCTATGGAAATCCTACCATTCCTTCTAAATGCCAGCTCCGCCAAGTAACCTATAAAACCTCCTACCTCCCACAGTACACACTTGGCAGCAATTATTTCATGCAAATTTATATTGAAGTTATTTCTATATGTTAGTAGTTTATAGATGTCTTTTTCGCTCAACTGTAGATTATTTAAGAGCTGAGATAATACTTTAGTCATCTTTTTCTTCTGTGATAAATAAGACACAGCATCTGCCCTCAAGTAGCCCATAGTGTAGTCTAGTGTAATAAATGCTAAAATAAGTGCAAGTATACATATGGGATACATAAGAGGGCTATTTCCCTCCCCTGAGGGTTAGAGGTATGAGGAAAGTCTTATACTATTATGAGGTGGCTTTTAAGTTCCTTTTAGACACCAGACTGAAAGCCTTTGCAGAGTAGGGATCTATCCTTTCATCTATGTATCTCCAGGGCATTATCATTGTATCTAGCACAAAACAGACACTCTAAACCTACTTAATAAATGTGTAAATAAAAGATACCCAAGTCCTCTATGGCTATAAATATGTCAAGATGAATCATATTAGTCTTTAGTAGTACTTTTATATTCCACTTATTAGTCAAAATATAGTAACGGTCTGATGAAAACCTAAATTAAAAAAAAGAACAAAACACATGTATTTTTAGGCTTCAGGTTCGGGCTGCCCAAATAGTTCCTAAGAAAGAAGAGCCAGAGTAGAGACTAGAGTCAAACCCACACAAGTACCTTGGTTCTATCTCAGAAAAGAGGAGATGTGGCCAAAAGAGTGGTTTTGCAATTAATATATACAAATTGTATCAAAACTGTGATATCTGTTCATTATTCTCTAAATTCATATGCATTAAAGAATAACATTCTTTATTCTTACCAATAGGCTGTACTAACCATTGCTTTCATTTATTAAGGCCCTACATCAGAGTACCACTGTGCTAAGCACTTTGTGAGCGATTATCCTTGTACTCTCATACAACTCTCCAGTTTGCAGGTGAGGACAGTGAGACTACGCTGAGATCCGGCCACTCAGCCACGCAAGGAGTGGAAAACCCAGGTTCAAACCTAAGTCTGACAACTATACATGAATAGAAATGCTATTTTTTTATTTTTCAGTAAAAAATTAATCAAAATTATTTACCAAATAGCTTAGATTTCCCCCCCCCACATTTGTACACAAGTTATCTTAGCATTTACAACTTTTACTAATTTTTATGATTATTCATGAAAGTTATGACACAGAATAAGTGCAAAATGGTAAGTACAGTACTGCCCTGGCCAGTGTGGCTCAGTTGGTTGGAGCATCATCCCGTACACCCAAAGGTGGTGGTGGGTCTGCTCCAGATCAGGGCACATACCCAGGTTGCAGGTTTGAGCCCCAGTCCAGGTATATGTGAGAGGCAACTGATCGATATCTCTGACTCTGTCTCTCTTCCCTTTCTCCCTTTCCCCCTCTCCATTCTCTAAAACACCATATGCATTTTAAAAGCAGCATTGTAGCTTTAAAAAAAAAAAAAAAAGTACAATACTAATATGTAATTGCTTATGTTTTTTCCTTTGAATGTTGTAAACATGACCTAATTTCTTTTGCAATCCAAATGTCACCCACAAATGAATATGAGGTACAGTGGCATTTATGACATCTCTTCTGTTGGTTCAAATGGTTTGCTAAACGCACCGTCAACGCTGAAACATATTTTCAGGTGTTTGGTGGCTCCACCAAGTTTTCTGCTTCAAATCCAGAAGTAACCGGCGGGAAGACATTGCACTTTGTCCAGCAAGACCAAATGGCAGAGGTCTTTTGGGGTGGAAACGGAATTATGTCACTGTCTGGAAATCTTTGATAAACTTGGCTCCTGATCAGTGGCCAGCTGGGGCAAGAATGCACAGCCAAGCAGCGCATGTGAGGTCCCAGAAGTGTGATGAAAAGAGAAGGACAAAATGGGGAAACTCTCAAGGAGAAAGCACAATGGGAGAGAAAAAAGAGTCATAAGGGCAATTTTCAATGTTTTAATTTTGTAAACCCAAAGGAACTCCAGTGTGAGACCCAAGAGACAGTCATCCTTTTTTCTTTTTTCTTTTTTTAAAGTTCCAGCTTGTTTTCTAAAATAAAGTTGTGACTTCTGGGGAAATTGTGGTTGAAATTTATTACTCAAGATTTGAGGGAGGTGGACTAGAAAGTCTTAGGTCTCCTTTTAGAGCTTTGATTCTATCATTCTGGGGAGGCTGCACATACACCTGGGCTTTACTATTAGTTTGGAAATATGGTTAAATTCCATAAAGTAGAAATAGATAGATGCCTTCTTAACTTGATAAAATACACCTTGGTGCTATACTGACCACTGCACTTTCTGACGCCACAGTAGGCAACATTCCCAGTAAAATCAGGAACAAAGAAGGATGATCACTTTTCACCACTATAACCTAACAGTTACGGATATTAGACAATGAGATTAATAAGAGAAAGAAACTAGACAGATATATATTTAGAGAAAGAAACAAAACTATCACAATTTGTAATTGTTATGGAAAATCTGAAATATTCCAACTGAAAATGTACTATAAACAGTAAGAAAAATTAGTAAGGTAGCATGAAGCAGAATTACTGCATATCAATAAATTTCAGATGAACAACCATAGTGGGTTAGAAAGTGAAGTAGTACAAAAGCAACAACCAAAGACGAAATATCTGAGAAAAAAACTTTGAGAAATATGTAAGATTTATGAATGCAATTTTAAAGCATTCCTGAAGGACACAAAGACTTGTATAAAGGGAGTGACATACCAAGTTCTTATATAGCAAGACAACCTCATAAAGTTGTCAAGTTCTTCCTTAGTTAATTTAGAGAGAGATTGTAATTACAATAACAAAGCCAGAAATTGAGGAAAGGGTGGGGGAGAAAATTAGACAAAGAATATCTTTTTAACAAGTATACAAAACAAGAATTTCAAGAATACCTAAAAAAAGAAGAAATGAGAAGACTATTCCTAATGCTCACTATAAAATAACATGCAGCAATAATAATTAAAAGCATAGCTCAGGCGCAAGAATACACAGATGACTCAGATGACTACATGGAACAGAACAAGTCTAGAAATAGACCCTAATGCATACGGAATTGTGTGTCTAGTAAACATGGCATCTGAAATCAATGAAGAAAAGATGGACAACTCAAAAAATTGTCATTAGACAACTGGAGAGACATTTTTAATAAAATTAAGTTGGGTTCATGCCTTATGCTGTATGCCAGGTAAATTTCAAAGGAGCAACAATTTAAACTTAAAATCTGAAATCATAAAAATACTAGAATAATGCAAGATAGAATTTCTTTATTACCTTGGGGTGCAGAGGCCTTTCTATTTAAAATCTGGAGGCAGTGCTCGCTTCGGCAGCACATATACTAAAATCTGGAGGCAGCCGAAACTGGTTTGGCTCAGTGGTAGAGTGTCGGTCTGCAGACTGAAAGGTCCCGGGTTCGATTCCGGTCAAAGGGCATGTACGTTGGCTGTGGGCATATCCCCGGTGGGGGATGTGCAAGAGGCGGCTGGTCGATGTTTCTCTCTCATCAACATTTCTGGCTCTCTATCTCTCTCCCTTCCTCTCTGTAAAAAATCAATAAAATATTTTTAAAAAAATAAAATCTGGAGGCATAAAGAGATTAATACATGAAAAAATTTAAAGATATATATGGTAAAAAAAAAATTCCACAGAAGAGTCAAAAGAAAAATGACAGGTTGGGAATACATAAATTCATAACAAGCAAATTCTTAGAATGGTGATAAAGGGCTGCAAATCATTGATCCAGGTATTTGCCAAAGAAGGATGTTAACTTCAGATTCTTTATTTCACCTGAAGTGCCAAGTATATATTCTGTCTATTATAACCCTATTTTCTACTTTAATGGAGGAAAGCTATAACCACAAAGCCATGAGGAAAAGATGGGTAAGACAAGTCTGAAATTGTCTCAGGGGATATCAGTGACGGGCAAGGTCACCTGGGGACTACTAAATTCTGGAAGGCTACTCTTTTTATAAGTCTGGTCCTTTCCATCTTGTTTGATGCTATGTTGTAACTGCTGCAGACGACAGTGACTGCAGCATGAAAGTCACTTCGGTTGTGGTGTGCACGGGTTTGCACAGATTAACTCAAATGTGAAGAATACGGCAAACCTACTGTTACCTTCACCAAGCACACCGTAGTCACGATGTCTGCATTTTTACTACATCTGTTACAGCTCATTTCTCCATATACTATTATTTCATCTGAAATATTTTCATTCTCTTCAAAGCAATACATTTGATGAATAAATCTGGTATTATTGGAATAGGGTTGATCTCTTGAACAAGAACTTTATTTGATCATTCAAGAGAAGAATATGACCACCTCCTCTTCTCCAAACTATCTCATGGGGCTGGGGCAGGAAATGGCAATGCTTTTTAGCAATCCCTTCACTGTTAGACTTCAGATAAAAACAACACAACAATATCAGAGATTTAGATTAAAGAAGCTTGAGAGAAAGCCCAGGGTTATTGTTACCTTTTTGGTGAATTTTTTCAAGTCAAGTCTACCTCCTGAGCACCTGAGTACATATTTCAAATATCTTTTGTTAGAAGATTTCTTTTTCTTAGGTTCAATATCACACAAAGCGGCTGAATTTTTTAGAATAATCCAAGCATATACTTTGTTATAAGACTGCTATTTCCATGGTAATTTGGATGAGGATCAGCTGGCATATGTTACAGTTCCTATGATATGTCTAAATTAGAGACTGATTCAATGTTTATACTAATTGAATTGACTTCATTTCAAAAAAAGTTTTCATGGCTTGTCATTCACAGGCATTTTGGGGAGGGGATGAGATACACCACTATGGTAGTTCTTTCTCCAAAGGTGAAAAGAACATACCTTTTGGACCATTCGATGGCACTTAATCTCCAGCTAACCAAATGATGAGAAAAGAACACACAAAAAAGGCTGCCAGGTGAAAAGCGAAGACATCACCAAGAACAATAAAATGGTACAAAACCTCACTGAGAACAGAGATTATTAATCCCCTCAGTCTAGATGTTTTCTCTCTAGAATTACTAAAATAAAGTGCTAAATCTGGGTTACTTGGCAAAGGTGACATTGCAGCATAAGCCACTGGAGCCAGAGAAACATACTCAAGGTCAGACTGTTAGGCAGTAGAAGCCTAGGTCTAGCCCCCAGGTTTTCTGACTCCTGACATCACCGTTATCTTCACCTCATCTGCTCATCTCATCCGAGATCTGCTCTTGTAAACTGCACCCTTTGTAACAGAAGCCTCAGTCTTGGAAGTGTTTTCATGCTAAGGCAGGGGACGCTACCATGACAAATTTCTGAGGACCAATAAAAATGGGAAGTTGGAGAAAAAAGTTACTGATGTCTTTATGTATGATAGAGGGGTTTTGATCCGAGACCGCCTTCTCAAGTTATTAGTCGGGAAAAGAGACATCTCCAGGGTGGACAGAAGAGAGAGTTCTCCAGGCCACAAAAGTCTGATGTATTACTTTTTGGAACAAGGCAATTTTCTTTTTTTGATTCACTGTTTGCTAAGGACATTTCGGTACACATGCAGACAGATTCCTGAATGAGGTATATTTTCCACCGAATTTAATAAACTGGTATCCAGTTTCTTTATCATTCTCTTCTTAGTGAAGGGGCTGGCATTTCATGCCTCATCTGAAATCAAGTTTCTAAACATGCAACACTGAGACTGTGGTGACCCTCCCTCCAGCTTCCCTGGTCAGCCCTGTGGAGTCTCAGTCCTACCCGGCTTCATGACAGTAACCCAGATCCCTCTCCGCCATCCACGTGGTCACATGGGGAGGAGCACACCTGTAGCTTCCTTCTGAGCAGAAATTCCCACCCCTAAGGATGGAACCCTCAGCCCCTGGACCACTGCGGTCAGACCTCCCTCTAGGGAACACTCGGACTTTCATTGGTGCACACACGTACACTTTATGTTACCAACACTTTAATGTTAGAGAATATTTATAAAATACTCAGTTCCCACAAGAGATGAATTCTAAAGACAAGTGCATAGGTTCAAAGGTAAACATGTGACACTTAGAAATATTTACTGGTATCTTCTTTCCTGAGACATGTTTGGCTCTTGGGTGAGCCATGCCTGAGCCCCTCTCCTTAGAGCTTGTCTGTCATACCACCTTCTCAGGTCACCGTGGGTGGTAAAGGAAGGTTCGTGTTAGTTTTAGCTCAGCTATAATCATTTTGTGCCCTTTATAACCTTGGCAGCTTAGACAACCCCTGGAGTTTATTAGCGATTATGAGCTCAGTGTTTCTAACAGGGACATATGGCGCAGCCTCAACTGCTCTTCTAGTTCCCATCAGATGCTAACCATCCCACTCCAGAGGTGAGGAATAGGGGGACAGGAGGAGGAATGGACGCTTTCCTCCTTAACCTTTCCAGGAAGCATTTATTTACATCGTTAGCTTTATTCTAGTCAAGGAAATATAATACATGGGTGGTGAGGGAAAGCTCGGATGACTTTATCAGTTCCATTTCTGGTTTTAAGCTGGCTAAATTTGTTTTAAGCTAACAGTAAGACAGAGGCCATTCTGGCTCCCTCTATAGGTAGGTACAGTATGGCAGAATCCCTTAGAGACATTCCTGGCAAAGCAGCACAGTCCATGAACGTCAGGAAGGCATGCTGACCTCAGGCAATCTAGCAAATGACGGTTGGTGCCAGGGAAAGAAATTAGATCAGAAAGTAATCATGAAAATATGCTTAGAATGCTTGTAAATGGAGGAATATACTTCCTAATAACCCAGGAGTCAAAGAAGAAATCACAATGGAAATTAGAACATATTTTGAAGTGAATGCTCATGAAAATGTATGAGATATATTAAACCCATTTTAAGAGAAAAATTATGTCCCAAATGCATTTAATCTAGAAGAAGAAAAGCTATAAGGCAATGAACTAAACATCTATAATAAAAAGTTATTAAAAAAACTTAAATCTAAATAAAATAAAAGACAAAAATAAGAACAGCAACAAAATAGAAGAAAAGCATACAAAAGAGAAGACCAACGAAGATAAAACTTGGTCTTTGAAATGACAAATTTATGGAAAATTAAAAAAAAAAATACAAAGTAAGCTTAAGTAATATCACGAAAAGAGGGGATATCATTGCAGAACCTACAGAGATTAAAAGATAAGAGATTATAAACAACTTTATATCAATAAATTATATATTTGTAAACAAATCACATTTTATGCTTAATATTATGCACATACTATGTGCCTGTTATATTTCAATTTTAAAAATCAAGAAAATATGCATTTTATAAAATCTGACAGCACAAGAAGAAACAATAGGTGAACAGTTCTATATCTATTTTAAAACTGAATCACTAATTAAAAACTTTAACCCCAAAAAAATACTCTAGGTCCAGTTGGTTTTGTTGGTTGATGCAAACCAAATACTTAAGGGGGGGGGGGGGGGGATCTATCTTACACAAATTCTTCTAGAGCACAGGAAAGAGGAGAATAGAAAACACCCCCCAGCCCACTTTATGAAGCCAGCATAACCTTGGTGAAAAAGGCATTTGTAGAAAGAAGAAAAAAAAAATGAAGCCCAATTGCATTTATAAACATAGATACAAAAATCCTAAGCAAACTATTAGGTAAATGAATACAGAACTGTGTAGGAAAGAGAGTTAATATGTAATAATTAAGGTAAGTTTATTTCAGAAATGGAGGGTTAGTTTAACATTTAAAAATTCAACCAGTAATGCAACTAATCTATAGTGACAGAACACAGATCAGCAGTTGCCTGAGGCCTGTGTGGAGGGGTAGGTGAGAGGACGGGACTGCAGAGAGAACTGAAGAGGAGTATGAGGAAACTTCCAGAAGGGAGGGATTAAAATGCTCATTACTCTGATTTCAGTAATGGTTTCACAGACATAAACAAAGGTGGAATTATCAATATATACTACAAATATGTGCAGCTTACCGTATGCTATCACAACTCATTAAAGTTGTTTTTAAAAATTAGTGTAATTTATCACGTTTGCAGAATAAAAGGAGAATCCACACAATAATCTCAGATTTAGACAAAAGTCAACTTCCATTCATGATTTTAAAAAATAACTCTTAGCTAACTGTGAAGGCAATTTCTTTAAAATGATAAAGAATTATCTTCTCTAAAACTCCTATAGCAAAATACAATAATTCAAGGTAAAACGTTGAAAACTTTCCATGTGAGGCTGGGAACAATCCAAAGATACCTTCCCAGTACCACTTCACCTCCTTCTCCATTAAGTCCCTCTAAGACCTGGGTGACATTGACCATGACATCAGGTCTATGTTTCACTAAACATATTAACACTATTCCTTTTGTCTAGTGTATGATTCAGAAAGGGCAGGGATAAGCCAGTCAATGCAATCCCACCTCCTGCTCCCAGTGATTGGGTCAAAGGCAACACAAGATTTAAATTGGTCTAGTCAAAGGAAGCCAAGAGTTTTGTATGTGAGAATAGAAGCTCTTCTATGGAGAGTACAGTACAAAGATGTCATGTCGGAAACTGTGGCAGCCATTTCTAATCAATGAGAGAAGACAGAGTGGAAACACGGCCATTTCTAATCAATGAGCAGAGCCATGGAAGAAAACAGAGGGAAAATAATCACGGAGAAATAGAGTGCAGTGTAGAATTACTCAGTTGTGTGTGTGAAAAAAATATTCCGTTTATTTTTTGAGCCAGAACAGTTCTGATTCTCCGATATCTGCATCCCAAAGCCCCTTCACAGACTGGCTACATAAAGTACCATAATTAGTACAAAGCAGTGGGTAGAATAAGGGAGACATAAGTAAAAAGAATACATGTTCTAAAAGAAAATACAGAGAGTAGAAAGTCCTGGTAGAAAGTCAGGATTAAATGAAATAATTTATGTAAATCACTTTGCACAGAGCCGAAGGCACACCAAGCTGTCATCATTATCTGCAGAGAGCAAGAGCAAACAGTGCAGCAGGCGGTGTGGAGGGCTCAGGGAGCCAGGAAACAGGCTTTTATAGCAAAAGCACTTCCTTATGATTTGAAATTATATAACTCTCTTGAGCGGGTAGTTTTAGAGTTCAGGTACCAATGAGTGATAACAGTTAGCCTTTACTGAAAATCTACATTTGCAACTTTATATACATCTGTTTTTCATAAGGATCCTGGGAGAGAGGTATGATTTGCAACTGACAGAGCAGGAAACAAATTCAGAACCGGCTTAGCAGCATTTAAATGGTGACACCTGCACTTTGACCACAGGTCCCATCTCAGGCCCGCATTACTCTCCATCTCAGGCTGACTGTAACGTGAGATTAGACTCCAAGATGCACGTGAATAATACCACTTGAGAGAATTCATGTAACAGAAAGTAACTGCATTTCCTAGTTACATCCTGTATTTTAGCATTTTTCCTTTCGTAAATTTTGGACCCATTTCTTAACAACCAAGCTATGTACTGGATGGAACTTGACAAATGCACAGATTAAGCCAGAGAAATATTTTTGGATAGAAACCACCCTATAGTATGTCAATCATCTGGAGAACACCTTCCTGGCACAAATGAAACTAATCTGGGTTCTTTTTTTTATAGTTTTTGTTTTATCAATTTCATAGAAAGGGAGAGGGAGAGAGAGATAGAAACATCAATGATGAGAGAGTTATCGATCTTCTGCTACCTGGCCACCCCCTACTGGGGCTTACGCCTGCAATTCGGGCATGTGCCTTGACTGGGAATTGAATCACCACAATCTCCTGATTCATGCATGGGTCAACACTCAACCACTGAACCACACTGGCTGGGCAAAGGTTTATCTTTTAAGGATACAAATCATATACATTATTCAAAAGTTATTATAAAACAGAATAAACAAGTGATAAGTGATATGAATAATTAAATAACAATTCATATCTAATTATTTTTCCTAATAACATTCTAAATGGCTTAGTGAACTCTACAATCAATATATTACATAACATGCTGTGTCCCTTAAAAAAAAAAAAAAAGGGAGGGAGGGAAGGAGGGAAAGAGAGAGAGAGAGAGAGAGAGAGAGAGAGAGAGAGAGAGAGAGAGAGAGAGAGAGAGAGAGAATAACAACTTAATCTGGGTCATAAGGTATATATGAAAGGATGTTATTGAATTTTATAATTACAGTATGAAAATTCACCTGCAATTCCACAGTCTTTGGATATCCAATGTCACTGTTACATGATGCCATCTCTCATAGAAGCAGCACTGCCATGGTGAAAAAATGCTAGCAAAACTAGTAAAATTAGCTTCTTGCCTGGAACTCTAACCCAGTTGGGTTCATGTGTAATGGCCTACCTGGCTCCGTGCCCTTTCTTCTTTTCTCTCTGAGCCGAATCTGTTAAATTAACCTTGACTTATAGCTATGCATGTGATTCTGAGGCCAACTTCAGCCCTTAGCAGGGGAGATAACATAAGAAATGCTTTGTCAAGATATTCCTGCCTCTGCCCTCAATTTTACTACAGTCCACTATGACTGGGTTCCTTGCCTTGTATACATTTCCAATGGCTGGGTTTCTTACTCTGAAGTCTCAATCTCCTTGTTATGCATCCTTAATACTTAATGGGGGACCTTCTAACAATATCTAATACCCAATTCCTGTTGGAATTAATCCTTTTCAAAAATTATTACCTTGCTATTTGGGCCAATTCCTAAGTGACTTAGAACTTGGTCTATTTTAGAACCATATTTCACCAGTCCACACCATCTCCTCCTCCACACCACCAACTGATGAACTATGAATCTACGTTTCAGATTCATGGGAGGCAGTATGGAATACTGGTTAAGAGTGTGATTTCTGCAATCAGGTACTCCGGGTCTGAAAGGTAGCACAGCTATGAATGACCTTGAGGAACATTCTTAATCTCTATATGCCTTGGTTTCTTTGCTTCCAGAATAAAGACAAACAGAGCACCTGCCTCACTTACGAATAACCTACAGATAATGCATAATAAATACCGTGGCTGGTAAACAATGAACACTCCATAAATGTTACCTGTTATTATTGTTCCATCTTCCCTTCTACAGAATAATAGGCTACATTACTATCTTTAGACCTTGCTTAAGGTTCAAGATTTGCCTGATCCTGTATGTCGATGCACTTCTGATCTGCTTCCATCCTTGTATGATACGTTTTCCTTCCTCGTTTTTAGTAAATGTGATCACTTTCCCAGAGGAAGGTAATAAGGGATTCATTACTTTCATCTATCGTACTTCCCCTTCAAAGAGAAAGGAGCTATTTTTCAAGTTCTCTCCATCTATGAGATGCTACTTTTCCAGCCACTCTGTCATCATGGCTCATCTTGAAGAGTGCCTGGGATTTAGCCTTTTGAGCAGATGATTTGAAAGTTTTGCAAAATCTAGCCAAAGGAGTGGTGGTTTTGAATACTGGCCTACTTAATTCCTACAAGGCTGCTTAGATCCTCAATCCTGAAAATTTAAAGCTAGAGCTTGAGGTAGAATCTGAACATTAAGACATATATAGACTTAGCTATAAGTTTTTATAGTTCCAAATACTTGTGGGTTCTTTATAAAATATGAATAAGTATAAATGTTTATTAAATATGAATAAGAAAATGACATAGCATTCATTTACATGATTTGCTCTTCTTTTAAACAATATTGCTATGACTATTCATATACATGAAAATTCCTTGGGTTGATAAAGTCTTGAAACATCACCATTTATTTCTGAAAACTTGGGTGACATGTGTGACACCTCTCAGAATTAGTGTGCATATTTGATAAGTCAAGTGAAAAAGATAGATAAAAAAGGAGTGATTTCCTCCAAACTCATGCAAGGAAAGGCTGAACAAGAACCCCTGTCCCTAAACAACTAATATTTAGCTAAGCTGCCTTTGGAAAAAGAAAGACATGTTCCTCATTCTTTGAGAAAAGACACTCAAAACACACATAGATATTAAGGCTGGATTTAAAACTGAATATATCCCCCTAAAGGTCCAATTTAAAACCCAAAGCAGTCAACTTCCAAATTCAACTCACATGCGACATTTGTACCTGACGGCTTGCAGACAGACCTTTGGGAAATATGTCTCTTCACCAAAATAACAAGCTCTTACCCAATTTCATAGATGCAGGCAGCTTTTCATTATTCCAGCCAAAGGTATTAATAAAAATTCTAAATCGGTTTAGAAAAACGGTATCACATTTCTTCAAGCATCGAAATGAGTGTGCCACTAAGAGTTAGCCTGCGTAGTAGGAATGCTGAATAACTTTCAATGTCATTTCTGCAACTCTAACTCAGGAGTAATTTTTACACTGTGCTTCTATAGTTTCAAAAGTGTTGATTCACTATAAGAAACGGAGGGTGGGGGGTGGGGATGGGGGAAGGGCTTTAAGGAGGGGTGTAGCTGCTGCCAAATCTAAACCTGGGTAAGAAAACCAATTCGTAAAAGACTCTGTGTTCCACTCCCGAGGCTGAACTCTGTCACCTCTTCTAGTCTTTACTTCTCGGTTTCACTGAGGGATTGATTACTCAAACTCATCTTGTGACCCACGGCCTATGAATTACCCCGCTGTTGCTTTACAGGAGGTGGTCATGGAAAGAACATTCACAGCTGTTTAAAATTAACAGTTCTTTCTTATCAGAAATGGCTCCTTTCTTTTCCTGACATCAATGCATGACGGAAGGTTCTGCACTGTAAATTCTCTGTCCCTCCTGACGCTGTCCTTGCTTGCTGCCCCACAGCCAACAATCACAAGGAATTGTCTGTCAGGAGAAAGCAGTAGCTTCGCAAATGCACATAAAAATTCCAGACGCTCATCATCTTTAAAAGATGGGCCCAGACTGATCTGGGAGAATCCATTTCCTCTCACATGGGTATTGAAATATTTTTTGTTTTGAATTTTGAATGTGGGATTGTCTACCATCTCCGGAAGCATCCAGTACATCATGTGAATGTACGGTAACAGTGAGAACGTGGGCCGCACTGGGGCCACTCCGGGATTTCTGCAGTAAATATAATACAAATAACTGAGACCCGCCTGCTTATATAAGACTTCATTTTCTCACCAAATTCCCCATATTTTCTCTGAATATTTATACTAAGTAGGCACCAAAGTAGCAACTCTGCCGGAGTAAAACATTAGTTAGATTCAGTAGAGAATTCATTTCAACACAAGCCTAACTCAACTCCCTGGATTTTCTGCAGTGAATTTTTGTTGTTTTTAATCCTCACCCCAGGATATTTTTCCATTGACTTTTAGAGAGAATGGAGGGTGAGGGGGGGGAGAGAAACACTGATGTGATGTGAGAGAGACACATTGGTAGGTTGCCTCCCACATGTCTCCTGACCAGGGTGGGGATTGAGCCTACAATCGAGGTACTGGAATCAAACCCAGGATCCTTCCGTCTGCAGTCCTATGCTCTGTCCACTGAGCCAAACCTGCTAGGTCTGCAGTGAGTGTTTAATCTTAGGTTAGCTTCCTAATAGCTCTTGGCATCTTCTGGAATATCTCCCCTTCCAGTTGTATATTTAGAAAATAAATGTTTATTTTATTATTTGTCTAAGAAAGAACGAAAGAAAAAATTCTCAAGGCATTCAAGAGCCAAATATGATTACCACTAACTGGGAATAATCTTTGATTTTGGGTCCTTATTATTAGTATGAATAATAAATTATCCACTTATTTCCTTTAAAAACTGTCAGAGATAAAGATCACCAGCAAGTTAACTTTTGGATAGAAGAGATGAAGTTAAAAATGAGGCCTGGAGATTTAGTGTCCCACAACAAGAACATAAGTGAGCAATCGAGTAGAACCTCCTGGTGAAAACGATGCCCCCGACACCCAAAAAGAGCACGTAAGTAACCTGGGACGTGACAAGACTAAAGAAGATGCTAGTCCTGTCACTCCTCATCTAGGAAAAGATAAAAAAGTGTTACTACAGATGTCTGTTTATAACCAACCTTTTAAAATACCCTTAATATTTCCCTTTTCTGTGTGATTTCAACAGTCACAAATATAGTGGGTTCCTTTTAAGTCATCCTATTTAATCCTGGAATAGACATGCCAGAGCCACTCACAACCACCAGTTTCTTTTCTGCTCCAATCCCTCTGCCCAGCACTTCTCCTGGCTCACACTCTGCTGTCCACAGCTGGCCTGGGAACTGCTGGAGGGCACGCACCGGATCCTGTCATGGTGTGGCTCCCCACTCACTCACATGGTGCCTAGCACACTGCCAACATTCCAACAGCACCTGAAAGGAGTGGAGTGGACACTCGCAGGGCCAGTTGGAGGGCCCTGTCACCGCTGTGCCCCCGGCTGGTAGTCCCTTCCTCCCGCCATTTTTCAGCCACTTAGAGTTTGAGGACTATCCACTTCACCCACACTGCAGGAAGGAATTTTAAGAGCAAACTTCCTTTTCCTCCTCCATCCCACTTACTTTTTTTTTTTTGCCCCACAAACATCATCACTAATGTCTGTAGCTACTACGGTACCATACAAAGTACTTTCACAGATGTTTTTATCCAACCCTCACCACCACCTTTGGAGTTAGGTAAGGGAGACATAATATGTATTTACTAGTAACACTCAAGAAATGAGGTACTTAGGAAGGTTAAAGAATGTGGTCAAGGTCACACAAAGATAAAATAGATGTTCTTTTTGCAGTCTCGGTATTAAGACCAGGCTAACAGTAACAGAATCTCAATACGCATGTTCCCATGTGGAATCTGAAGACAACCCGCGTCCAAATGCACTCACTTTCAGGCTCTGCTGTGTCTTTCTCCCACTCTCTTTTTTTTTTTTTTATTGCTTACATGTTTGAAACATGCCCAATGCAATGCTTTGTTAATAATAATTTAAAAAATGTTTGTTCAATAAAAAACAGCACCACTAAAAAAAATCATGGAATGTAAGGCAACATGAGCTCCTCAAAACCCCATTAATGCAGTATCTTTGGTAAAGGTGTGTGATTTTTTTTTTAATATATCTTATTGATTTTTTTATAGAGAGGAAGGGAGAAGGATAGAGTCAGAAACATTGATGAGAGAGAAATATCAATCAGCTGCCTCCTGCACGCTCCCTACTGGGGATGTGTCCACAACCAAAGTACATGCCCTGACCGGAACTGAACCTGGGACTCTTCAGTCTGCAGGCTGATGCTCTATCTACTGAACCAAACCAGTTAGGGCTGGTAAAGTTTTATTTAAAGGAATGAACCTCTGCCAAATTACTAGGAAAATTGCCTCCTAAATTAAAAATCAAACCATTAAATTTTATTAGAACTGAGTGAGAACTAAAGTTCTTCTAGTCAACTGGCTTTCAGCTTTCTCCCTTTAAAATTCATTCTCACAGGCCCTGGCCAGGTGGCTCGGTTGGTTGGAGCACTGTCTTGTACACCAGATGACTGTGGGTTTGATTCCCAGTCAGGGAACATACCTAGGTTTCGGGTCCGATCTCACATCTATGTTTTAATCTCTCCACCCTCCCTCAACATATCCTCAGGTGAGGATTAAAAATAATAACAATTCTGACAGGAAGCAAAATCATGCAAGACAGGTCAGTAGTCTAGGCAGTGCTCTGCAATCATTTCTAACCCAGTGTGGTAGAAGCAAGTTCTTTAGACTACTAAATGTATACCACCATCTAAATTCTAGGCTCATAAACAAACCAAGCTGGCAAACTCCTGAAATTCTCTTGGAACTGCTAACAGGAAAAGTGGTTTGGAAAAAGTCCAGAAAAGCTCACACCCAGATTCATTCCACAGTTTTTGTAAATTACATTTTTGTAAAGAGGTAGGCAGTAAGTAAAATCTTAAAGATAGGCTTTATGTGAAATATTTTATTTCTGACCTAAGAAAAGAGTAGTTTTTGCTTATATTAGATGTTTTCAGTTCTCATCACTGAAAGTTAGTTGATCAAACTTGATGTTGCAAATTCAATGAAATTCTACTTAAAACATTAAAATTGGACTGTCAGATTAATGGGACTGTTTCCAACTTTTGTTCTTTTTCACAAGAGAATCCTGCTATGTTTGCTGTTACTGTGATAGAGACAGGAAGGCACCCTCGAATACTCCAGTGTGTGTGTGTGGGGGGGGGGGGGGGGGCTGTTTCAGATGTGACTCCCAAAGTTGTGGGGCCTGGGCTATGAAGGCTCCCCGGGAAAAAGGAAGCTCTTCTGCAAAACTGAAGAATTTGGGGAGGGACAGTCAACAGACAAGGCTGAAGGGGAAAGAGTGGTGAAAACCTTGTGTTTTGCAGGGGGATCCTTACAAAAACTCAAAATGCTTGGTCAAGGTGTGTGCTGTAGAAACCAGGAAGGGCGGAGCTTTGCACCAGATGGGCATGGTAAATCAAGGCGGCCTGCAGGAGACTCAGGGTGTGGGGATGGGTGGGCAGGCCTCAGGTTTAGAAATAGTGGGAAGAGCTTCAAATTTTAATGGGATAAGGGGCTGAACAATAATAATTAAAAAAAGGTATCTACAATGAGCACTAAAATTGTAACTAGTTGGGTGTAATTGCATTATTTCTACATGGAGTTAAATTCACATTAATGAGACTGAAAGGAAAGATCTTATTGTAACTGAGAAGATTCTGGAGAGATAAAGCACTAATGAAGATGAAAATTCTAATATTCCAATTAGTAAATAAAAGAGGTAACTCAGACTTCAGCTAATCATTTATAATTATGTAGGAAATTATTTCAAGTATGTTTTACGTGTTTCAATTCAGACTGTCTCTTTACTCAAACTGCTATGTCAAACCACCAAAAGTTATTGATCTCATTATTAAAATAGAAAATAACAAAACTTTGCTATTTTATGAAATTTTAGGTTAAATAAACATGTCATTTTTTAAAAAAATTAAGTGTATGTAGGAAAAACTGTAAGATGTCTTATTTAAAAGAAGCTTTGTAGAATATGAGATTGATTTAAAAAGGAAAATAAAACATTAAGCCAGTGTAAATGCTTTGAAGTTTAAGTATTTTCAGCAAATTGAAAGTTCTAAGTTGAAAAATAATAGAACAACAAAAGTCCTTTAGTCCAAGAGCACCAGTCTGTTTTCAATCATTTTACAAATTATTCAGTACAAGCTTAGAGAAATGATTTTAATTAAGAAAGATTACACGTGGGTATTAATGTGATAAAATATTCTGACATAATATTTAAAATCTACGTGGTGATAACAGAAACAAAGAAATCCTTGGCAATATAAAAAAAAAAGTTCAAAAGAAAATTTGATTTCTGGTGTTCCATTGTTCTACAACTCAGGGCTTCAATTATAACAATATCAAATATCTATTTTAAATGCTGCCTAGGACCAATGGCTTTGGTAAAAATCCCATGAACTATCTTAACTACTAGGTAGGAGGTACATCATTCTATGTACAATTTGGGTGTTTGATCTATAACTGTTCCTTTTTGTGTAAAAGGCAATCCATCTGTGTGATTATCCAAAGAGCATTCTCAACCCCTGAGCCTGAGCCAGAGTAATCTACAAATTTTCTAAAAAATTCCTGCATCTCTCAAAATAAATAATACTTTAGGCAATGTAAAGATTAAGTAAGATAATGTTTCTACAATGCAAAGTGTGCTTCTGCTAAAAAACTACATGGCCACACCAATGCCACTACTACTACACCTCATTCATTCATTCATTCATTCGCCCACAATGAATACCTACTATGTGCCAAGCATTATGACTGGCAATGGATAAAGCTTACAATCAGCCCTTTATCAAATATAACATATTATGCCCCTGATTAAAATCTTGATGGATACAAATTAGCTGAAAATAAATTAGAAAAAAAAAAAAGGAAGAAAGCAGAATTTCTGGCATCATGAAGGATATGGCTTTGCTCGGTTTGGATTTTCAAGCACTGATTATGTCCTGAAGGCAGTATTTAAGTTGAAGAAGAGAGAGTACTGTTAATGCCATACATAGAGAAATGGTAGGTGTCATTTCATGATTTAAAACACAAAAAGAGCAGGGGGAAACTGGTGAGATGAATTAAATTTATCCTTTGGTAAATAAATCACTTCTAATGTTTAGAAATTAAATATAACCAATTAATTATACATGAAACTTAGAACATCTTAGTTCTAAAAATTATGGACTCAAACACAAAACCAACAACACTGCCCATAGACAGATGTAGGTATAGAAGACACCAAAGCAGGGCTTCGTGGTCTCCTCAGCCCCGGGAAGCTGGTCAGGCTTATACAGCCTCGGCGGAGCCAGGACAACAGCAGGTAGGCTTGTCTCTTAAAACCCGGGACCTATCTAAATTCCTCATGGCACATGTGTCATAACAGGTCCTGGACATCAGATTTAAATATCACTGCAATGCTAATCTTATTTTCACCATCAGGAAACTGTTGCATTCTCTCTCTATAGAAGTATTTCTCTAACTAAGACCTATGGATATATTATTAAAGGTCTTCAAATTCTTGATTTTTTTTTTTAATTAATTTTTAGGATAATCTAAAAAAAAATAAATTTAACAACAGTGTGTATCTTTTGCATGACCCAAGCAACTGCATAGTGGAACAATGGTTTTATGCAGTGGTTTGTGGTCCAGCTGAGTCTATGCCAGTTGGCATCAGGGAAGGCTGTGTGATGGGAAGGCCCTGTGGTTCAAACAAGGTCCAAGGAGAGTGGTGGGAGAGCCCAGAATCATCTTTGCGCCAACTCCTATCAACGTATTAGAAATACATATGGTCATAAAATGCAAGAGAGAGGCTTTTTTATACCTGATTGTAGCAATAACTGTATCCGACACCTAAGTTATTGAAAGGCTACCTTTAATTCAATTAAGCTAACTTTACATTCAAGTGACGAAGCTTTACAGAGTTGCCACATGATACATCTTCAACGCACTCTTTCAAAACTACTCACTGAAAGGGTCTGATCAAAGATGAGGCTTGATTAGCCTAGCATCCCATTAGAGACTTAAAGGGGTTCATATTGTTTGGATACCATACTTACGCAAACAGGCATTTGTTAAGTATTTTCAAATCCCAATACAGCAACAGGTGAACCACAGAAGGAGACTTGTGGTAACATCTTTCTACTGTAATTCCCCAAATCAACAGCTAGTTCAGCAAAGCAGCACCACCCATCCCATTAAGTCCATGTTGATCTGAACTGAATTGTAATGTTCATTTGAATTATAATGGTTTTATAGTCCTATTTACATTTCATTTGTAAATTTGTTTTGATTTTAGTATGAGTTATAAGCATAAAGTAGTATATGTAATTTTGTGTTTGTGCATATCAAATAGCATATAAGCAATGTTGATAAAGAAAGCTATTTAAGTAACATTATAATAACTAGAAGCCCGATGCATGAAATTTATGCAAGAGTAGGCCTTCCTTCCCCTGACTGCTGGCACCGGCTTCCCTCACAACCCTGACCTCGTCTGGAAGGTCGTCCGGAAGGACGTCTGGTTTAATTAGCATATTATGCTTTTAATATTATAGATTTCAGTCAACCATAGAAGTCCACAAGGATTTATGTTTCTTCAAGAGATTAGGTTACATCCCTCAATTTGAGAAGCTCTGCGTTATGAATACATCAGTTTTATCTAGGATTTCAGAGAAAAGGAAGTGTATTAACATGGTTCTCTGTTGGCAGCTTAAATTTTACTTCTTTATTTGACAGGAAGTTTCTGTGTCCTTGCTTCTGCTTTATTCCCCAACTTCAAAGCTCAAACTGGAAGGCCCTCTGGAGTTGGCCCAAAATAGTGAGACTCAATCAGGAAAAGGAACCTCTTTTGTAACAGTCACTATGTTGAATTGTAATTGCTTTCAATTTTTGTCTAAACTGTCAGTTTCTGTAGGCACAGAGCAACATCAAAGCCTGGGAGGCTTAATAAATGTTTGACAAATGAAGAAACGGACTGTTCCAAGTCATTTTCTCAATTCATCTGGTTCAAAGAAAATGCATCAGAACAATTTCTTAATATAGGTATTTTAACTTTAAGAAATACTCTTATGAAAAGCTGATTTGAAACTTGTATAATTTTGATAACCAGTGTCACCTCAATAAGTTCAATTTAAAAAAACACAAAGAAGTGTATTTGGGCCTCCTGATGCTTTCCACAGGCTGTGTTCTCAAACTGATTGTATAGAAATAGGAAGCAGAGTAAAACTACCCCATATACCCTTCAGCTCAGGCCCTTTCCCTGGTCTGAATTGTGAATGGGGAGACACTGAGAAAACGTTTTATTTGCAGATATTTTTTTTTAATTTCCTACAATTTTTGAGATATTATTATACTGGAGTCTGGCAACTGGCAGTGGCAGCAGCAGCAGCAGTGGGGTGATGAAGGTGGTGCCTTCCCCTGAGCCATCAGTAGGACATCCCCTGAGGATTCCTGAACTGTGAGAGGGGGCATACTGGGCTGATGAATGATCAATGATCAATGAGCAGTCATGCCCCCCCCCCCAGTGCATGAATTTCATGCACCAGGCCTCTAGTTAACTATAAAATAATAAATGCATCAACCTAAAACAAGAGTCAAAAAGCAATATAGGCCCTAGCTGGTTTGGCTCAGTGAATAGAGTGTCAACCTGAGGACTGAAGGGTCCCAGGTGTGATTCCAGTCAAGGGTATTACCTCGGTTGCAGGCTCTACACCTGGCTCTGGTGGGGGTGCATGTGGGAGGCAATCAATTGATGTGTCTCATTCACATTGATATTTCTTTGTCTCTTCCTCTCCCTTCCACTCTTTAAAAATCAATGGAAAAAATATTCTCGAGGGATTAACAAACAAAAAAAGCAATATGGAATTAAAATGCTGCATAATTAAAAGCAGCATTAAAATGCATCATTTAAATGTATTTTAAAATCTACTAGTTCACAAAAACAAAAAGATTGCCTATCTCCCCCAAATACCATATTCTAAGAAAACAATTTTTTTTTTTTTTAATTTCTGGGTGGTACTAACCAAGAAGCCAGGAAACATTCCTAGCTTCATTCTTAAGAACTGATGAAATACATCTGCAAAAATAAACAGCCTGAAAAAGCTGAGCTTGCCAAAAAAAATAAAAAGTGTTTGTCATTTCCTCAATACTTTTCTTTAATAAAGGAGAAATCAAATAAAAGCTAATAAACTTTATATTAGGGATTGCCTCAGTGAACATATATAACCCTCCCCCACTACACACACACACACACACACAATCACACGATAGGGTGTTGGCACACAATCTGACAAATGATTAATCCTATAAAGTTTGATTTATTATACAGAATATTGCTCAATACTGTTTGCAAGTAATAATTTTTCTTCTTACTTTTTTCTATGACTTGGACCTCTTCAGAGCCCTGGAAAATGTTCTCCCTTTCTTCCAAAGTCTAAACATAAATTCTTATCAGCAGGCTGTCTAATGAGTTAAATCAATCACTGAGCCACTATTTCAATTTGTGTTCCTGCAGCAAAGAGGCTTTGGAGCAAAGAAAATCATTTCTGTTGCGTCCTGCTATTCTGGACAAAAACTCATTTCCTGCTCAACCCAAGGGGTCATATGATGATGTCAAGCTAATGGAAAGTCACGTAGAGATCAAGATCCCACAACTAAAGACAGTAAGTACACACATATGCACAGCATACACACAGACTAAACACCATTCTAGGATTTAAAAAATAAACTGTAATAACCTTTGGAAAGGAAATATAGATGAAGACTGATACATAAATTGAATATAAGACATACAAGATTAGGGACAGTACGTTTTGAACATCAGGATCAGAACTGAGAGGGAGAGAGAAGAGGGAGGAGAGAGAAAAGGAGAGTGAGATAGCTACTTTAGAACTGTAGGGAGAAAGACAACTAAAAGATTTCTTTTTAACTTGGGAGACTGAAAAAAAGACTTACAGAATGAGGGCAACTAGAAGACATCCAAGCTTGACATCTTCTTGAACTGAAAACTTACACAAAACAAATGAGGACCATAACCCACAAGATACATTTTTATGGATCTGTGTGAGGTCCTGGAACATTCTGTGTTAGAACAATTTTAGGATTTTAGAAATTCCACAGGAGAGCAAGTTGATTAGCCTTCTCTCTTTAATCTACATTTTGGCCACTATTCTAATCATGTGTTCAAGATTGCCTAATGTAAAATGCACACGAAGAACTTGAAAGCTATGTTTCAAAGAACAAACTAAAACAATACCATTATAGGACATTGACCCTCCATAATAATTAGAGAAAAAAATCCAAACTGACAAGAGGTATGGTTTATATATTTCATGTCCTACTTTGGAGTACTACAGTATAAATTAACATTTTCATTACTGCAGAGTTCTATTAAACAGTAAAGCCAGGCTACCAAAAACCTAGCAACCGTTATCTTTTAAAAAATATTTTTTTTCTTGATTTCAGAGAGGAAGGAAGAGGGAGAGAGGGAAAGAAGCATCAATGATGAGAGAATCACTGATTGGCTGCCTCCTGCCCATCCCCTACTGGGGTGTGCCTTGACTGGGAATCAAACCATGATATCCTGGTTTATAGGTCAATGCTCAAACCACTGAGCCATGCCAGGTAGTTTAGCAACCATTATCTTTCATTTAGGTTCATGCCTACATTGATATAATGTATGCAAGATGCCAGTGATGATTAATTTTATATGCCAACTTGTTTAGACTATAGATTTCAGTTGTTTGGTCAAATACTAGTTTAGATGTAAATGTATGTTAAAGATGTTCACATAACCAACGGACGCAAAACCCTGGGAGGTGAGGGCATGTATGGGAGTGGGTGGGGGGGGGCAATGGTAAGATATGTACACATATATCGATAATATCTTAATAAAAAATGGAAAAACAAAACAAACAAAAAAATGTGATCAACATTTATAATCAATAGACTTTAAATCAACAGATTGTCATCCATATGTGGGTGAACCTCATCCAATCAATTAAAGATCTTAACAGCAAAGACTGAAGCTTTCAAGACAAGAAGGAATTCTGCCTTCTGACTGCAACTTAGAAAGCCTTCAGACCCAAGACTGCAATATCAACTCGCACCTCAATTTCCAGCCTGTCATACAGATTTTGAACTTGCCAGCTCCCACAGTAATAAATCAATCTCTCTACCTCTATTGCTACCTCTACCTAAATGTAGTATGTGTTTGTATGTTTGTGTATGATAATTTATATAAATTTAAATGTATACACACATAAGTAAGAATATATTATATATACATTCTACTGGTTCTACTTCTTGGGAGAATCCTGATTAATTCAATGCCCCAAACCATAAAAAATATATATATTGTCTTTATCCTAATTATTCAAATTTTATAACTCGGGGGAAACACTATCAAATTTACATGGTTTTCAAATCGCTTATGAAATCTGCATTAATACACAGAGTGCCTTTGAATGTGCCCTCTATGGTTTACAGCTTTCATTACACATATTTAGAGTTTAAAACAGATTGCACCCCCTACAGGGGAACACTTAGTTTGCATTTCTAAATACATTTTGGAGCAAGTAAGTGAAATTTATTTACTCCTTAAGTATGGAAAAAGGTCACAAAGAGGATTTCATTTAACTGAAGAGAAATAAGTGGTACACCTGTTTCAGGAAACAAAAAAGAGACAGTGATACCAGCAAGAATTTATATAGCGCTAACAGGCACCCGGTATAAATAACAGATGCCATCTGTGAAAACTTTAAGACTCTTAGGTCTGTCAAAGCATAAAGGGTAAATTATCTTGTTTTCAAAGTGCCTTTTAGTATATTAGTTTTTAATCAAACACAATAGAGATACCATTAATTGTGACAGGCAACCTAATTAAATGAAACATATAATAATTAAATGAAACATATAATAACACGTTTTGGGTGGAAACATTTTAGAAACCTCATAGGACTTGTAAAAACAACTTTTTTGTTGTTGTTCATCCTCACCTGAGGATACTTTTACACTGATTTTTAGAGAGAGTGGAATGGAAGGAAAGTGACAGACAGAGAAACATTGATATGAGAGAAACACATCCATTAGCTGCTTCCTTTAAGTGCCCCCACCAGGTCTGGGGATTGAGCCTGCAACAGAAGTATATGCGCTTGACCAGAATCGAACCCTGAACCCTCAGTATCCAGGCCGATGCTCTATCCACTGAGAAAACCAGCTAGGGCAATAAAAAAAAAAATGTTTTTAGTTGGACAGGAAAACAATTCAACGTCATTTTCTAGGCATCGCCAACAAATAACTGATATAAATTGCAATTCATGACATGTACCTGTAATTCACAGCATCATCCATTATAAATTTAAAAAAAAAACACCTATATTCAAGTAAATAAATTACAACGACATTTTGAGCTCAAGTTCCCAAACTTAAAACCCAAATGCCTTCAAGGAGAGGGGAGTTAACAAAAATGTGGGAAGTACCAGGTATAAGGGAGAAGGAGGGGTGAGCATGCCCATCAGAAGATAAGTTTACATTAAAACACCACAATAACTGCTTTATTCCATCCCAACAAAATATATCAGTCCCAGGTTGAATTCAACAAACAGCTGCCAGTTTGTGATCCTTGAACTAGACAACAGACATAAATTGGAAAAGTAAATATATGAATTAGTAGAAGAGAATATAACCATAAATATCTAGAAAACATATTTAACTCTAAAAAAGGGGTTGTGTTTGCTAAGTACATTACTCATAATTATTGGTGTGTATTTAAGCCTAAAGCAAAGCCTATATCACATGAAAAGTGCAAAATTAGCTGCAGATGAGTATCCCTGACCTAATTATGTGGTAAAATCTGTACAGATTCAAGTCTCTAGGGAGAGAGTTAAACTCTGAGGAGTAAGGAGAACTTCAGGAAAAGAGATTTAGTAAAGGAATAGAATTATTCGGGAGAGATCACGTAAAAGGAGATACCTGGTGAGATAAAATCCAAGTCACTCCAGGAGACAGTGAGGTGGGCCCTCACTCTCTCCAGAGGCCTGTGTGGAGAGGAAAACATCCCACAGCACAATGGTGTGGCTGCTGACAGATCTGCGCAGAGCCATTCACTCAGGCAAAGAGAGGGGTACAGAGTGTGTGGTAGGAGTGGGTGGGAAGAGGAGATATTTATACAAAGATATGCAAAGGTTTTCTCAGAAACCAGGGACAGAAACAAAAACAGCCAGTTTCCCTATCAAGAACTAAGCCATCTCTTCCCCCACAGCTGGCCTATCTGCTTGTCTCTGGGTGTTCTCTCTTCAATGCTAACTATTATAGTTTCCTCTGGTTCTTCATCTTGCCTTTGACTAAAAAGGTCCTCCCCCTCTAGGCCCAGATGATGTCTCACAATTTTCTAGTTCAGCACCCATCACACCTATACAGCTGCTTGGGAAAACACACACCCAGCCCCAATGTAGCAAAGAAACTTCACAGACATCAAAGGGACTTAGCAGTCCAAACTTAGGAAACCGGAATAGACAGAGCAGGTTGCTTCTCCCTATACCAAGTGAATGGAAGAAACAACAGTGTTTAAGGGGATACACATAGAGAATAACTACAAAAATCTGGGGGGAGGGGACTAAACGAAACAAATCTGGGGATAAAATACAAATAAAGAATGTAAAATTTATTGTAACATTACAAAGCAACAGGAAAAGAAAAAACGTCATTAGAATTTGTAACTAGGTTAAATATTTTAAAAAGAAAAATAAAGTTTAATACTGAGAAAATAAGAGTCTTTGATGTTGATAGTACCTATTACTCTATAGATAGGATTTGTCCTGTATGCTTATATAATAAATTGCAATAATGCAGTTTCCTGATAAAAGAAAAATATCAATCAACCAGTACACTTCAGTTTTGTATAGCATGCCTCATGGAAGAAAAAGCTGGGTTGAACAAAAGCTTTAACTCAATAAAAGTGTATAGTGAAATTATTTTCATTTTCAATTATTGATGTCTTACTTCCTGTAGAATTGACTAAAACCCATCACACAGTGTTCCCAAAAGAAAATGCTGATGGGTGAAAGATGATCAGTCTTGAGGTTTCATCTATCATGCCTATAAAAACTCTGGTTTTAATCTTTTGAACACAGTACAAATAAAATCAAATTAACAGAATATATTACTCTGTATTTAAAAATTTACTTTGACCATACATTTTTATTATGATATTCTTTGGCATATCAAATTTTAAATAGTCTCTCCTATATTTCCTTCACATTTTACTTGACTTCCAATTTATAAGGCCTTTACTCCAAGATTTGGTATCTATATATTCTTTTAGTTCTTGGTTTAATCTTTTACATTTAACTCTTAATCTAAACAGGATTTATTTGATAGAAGAAAGAGGACTAATGTTATTTTGTTGTTATTGTATTTTTTCCAAATAGTTACCAATGGTTTCAACATTGTTTATTAAAATAACCCAACTTTATCATATAGTAAGTGCATGTATTAGAGTCTGTTTCTGAACTTCCTATTCTATTTCATGGCCTAAACTGGTCAATATTTGTTAGTATCAATAGTAGTACAATGCTAAAATTACTATAAAAATTTAAATTTTTCGCCGAAACTGGTTTGGCTTAGTGGATAGAGCATTGGTCTGCGGACTGAAAGTTCCCAGGTTCGATTATGGTCAAGGGCATGTACATTGGTTGCGGGCACATTGCCGGTAGGGGGTGTGCAAGAGGCAGCTGGTCGATGTTTCTCTCTCATCGACGTTTCTAGCTCTATCTCTCTCCCTTCCTCTCTGTAAAAAATCAATAAAAAATATTTTTTTAAAATTAAATTTTTCATTCTTTAAGTTTTAAAAGCATTTTGTCATTTCTTTTCAAAGGAAATCCCTGAGAAATAATGATTACCATGTCAGTTAGTATTCTCTATGCTGCAAAACACTGAAAGCCCAAGTCAAAGAGGCTTAAACAATAAAGGAATTGATTGGCTTTCATAACTATGAGTCCAAAGGTAGATCAAATTTCAGTGGTGCTTGAATCAATTGCCCATCAATATCATTAATAACCTCTGTCTTTCCATTTTCCAGCTCTGCTATCCAATGTCAATGTCACCCTTCAGCTCATAGATGTAGGATGGCTAACAGATGCAACCCAAACCACTGCATCCTTGCTCACCTCTAGCAAAAGACATCAAGGCACCAGAAAATTGTGTGTCATTAGCCTGAATTCTCATTTTTTTTTTAAATCAATCACAACAATGAAAGACAAAATCAAAATGACCTAATTGGATTAATCACGCACACCCACAGACCTGGAATGGAATAGATGTTGGTAGATAATCACAGTTTTCACTACAATTACAATTGCTTTAAATGCATTAATTAATCTGATCTATTGATATCTTGCTAATATTGAACCTTTTTATCCAAAGAAATAGCCCCTCTTCCCATTTATTCATGTTTTCTGCTTTTCTAACATGTATTTTAGTAGAGGTTTGTGTATATATGAAAAAAAAATCTATTTCATTCTAGAAAATTTTTATTGCATGATTTAGGAATTTTTTTTAAATCTATTTTATTGATTTTTTACAGAGAGGAAGGGAGAGAGCTAGAGAGCTAGAAACGTCGATGAGAGAGAAACATCGACCAGCTGCCTCTTGCACACCCCCTACTGGGGATGTGCCCGCAACCAATGTACATGCCTTTGACCAGAATCGAACCTGGGACCCTTCAGTCCGCAAACCGACACTCTACCACTGAGCCAAACCGGCTTCGGCGATTTAGGATTTTTTTAACTTAAGCAAGTAAAGTTTATTGGTATCCAGGGAATCATGGTACCCAGGGAATGTGGGGCCGGGACCAGACAGCACCATCTTATACCCACCCTTTGTATCTGGGAGTTGGTAGGGACACATGGAGTAGAGAGAGGTGTTCCCTAAAGAAAAAACAAGAACAAGTTTCTTGTCACTAATGAATAAACAACTCAAGGAACAGTTCTACCCATAATATAGCAATCATTTTTAAAAAGTGTTTGAGAGTTTTTAATGGCATAATTAATACTTTGCTGTGTCATGATAAAAATCAGTATGAAGATTGGATAAACACTCCAACAATAGGGAATTAGTTCAAGAAACACTGGTTAAGTCTACATGATGGGATCTTACAGGGCCAGTAAAAATCTTGTTTAGAAGAATACTTAAGAAGTAGGAAAAGTTTTCAGCTCATTTTTGTATGAGTCATAGTCCTTCCAGGAACTAGATGGCACACTCAAATGGGGTGATTGAGCAAGAGTGACTACAAGGTCTGGGCAGGACTAATAGAAAACCAAGGAGAGATGGGGTGCTTCACTTCCCAAGAGGTTGAAGGGGGCCATGCCACCTGTCCACTCAGGTATCAGTTAACAATGGCTGACTCTGGCAGATAGAATTATAATCATTCCCCCCTCCTCTTCTTTGGCACTTTTTTTGTTTGTTCTAAATGTTCTAAAATGAGTATTGTATTAATTAGGATACAGAGCCGTTCAGATGCTCTTAACAGAAAGATTTAAATAGATTACTAGGTGTACCGGTTAATAATGCGGATTTTTTTTTCAATAGATAGAGTTACACATATGTTGATATATATATGCGATTTGATATGTATATGTATACTATTTTGTTGTATTGACAGCAAGCTTCAAAACTTGCATATGTCATATTTGCTGAAGGTGTTAACATCATAGGTATTTTTACACTTAAAAATGTCAAATTTTGTGCCAAAAAAAAAAAAAAAAAAGCATTTGCGGGAAGTTATAATTCATTATTTTGAAGAAAAGTGCTGCTGATTACTTCCAGAAGCTTATGGTAAACATGTTCCATCTCAAAATACTTATGAATTCTGTTTTAAACGCTTTAAAGTGATGATTTTGATGTGAAAGACAAAGAACGTCCAGGTCAACTGAAAAAGTCTGAAGACCAACAGTTATAAGCATTACTGGATGAAGATGCATGTCAAACTCAAAAAACAACTTTGCTCAGCAAACAATTTTTGATCATCTACAAGCAATGGGAAAGATTTTTTAAAATGAAGGAAAATGGGTGCCACATCAAATGAATGAAAGACAAATGGAAAACCGAAAAGTCATCAGTAAAATGTTGCTTCAACAGCATGAAAGAAAGTCTTTTTTGCACTGAATTGTGACTGGTGATGAAAAATGGATTTATTTTGAGAATCCAAATGTACAGAATCATGGGTTAATCCAGGTCAACCATCAACATCGATTGCAAGGCCAAATCGCTTAAGTTTAAATTCAGAGCTTCTATTACTAAAGAAGGGAACAGCTGGATATTAGGAGACAACTGGTCGTCTGTATCCCGATATGTATGAGTTTAATAATAAGCAAATTTACAGTTAAAAAGAAAAAAGGAAATTAAGAATTATTGCTGTCTGATCATCTGTATACTCCCAAGGCCAAATACAGAGATATCAAAAAAGGATCTTATCCTTCCAGAATAATCTATATATTCAGGATTGATTTATAAAAATACTTTCCCATTCTATGTTTAGGAGTAAATATATTTTCTTTATGTAAAAATTCCTCCCTATCACTCCACTGTATTATTCACAATAATGAACTTGCAGTAAGGGCCAGCCAGGCAATGTTCTTCATCAGGGGTTAGTAAACTATAGTCCGCAGGCCAAACTTGCTGTTTTTATGAAGCTCACAACCTAAGAATGGTTTTTATATATTACAACGGTCAGGAAAAAATAATATGGATAGATAACACATAAAAATTATGTGAAATTCAGATTTCAGTGTCCATAACTAAAGTTTTATTGGGACCCAACTTCATTCATTTGTTTATATATTATCTATGGTTGTATTTGTGCTAGGGTGGCAGAGTTGAGTAGATTTGACAGAGACTATTTGGCCAAAGGAGCCTAAAATATTTGCTATCTGGTTTTTCACATTAAAAAAAAAAAAAAGGACTGAATGCCATCAACAAGACAGGAAATAGGTCCAATTTTTATGGAGCATATATTTTGGAGCAATATAAAGAACAAATAAATATAAAAATATCTAATGGCAACAAGTGCTATGGTTAAAGATAAGGTGATATGGCAGGGAATGACACTACATCTACTTTGACTGGAGTGCGCAACCAAGTCCCCACTGAGGAAGTGAAATGTGAGTGGATAACTGAGTGACAAGGAGTCAGCCATGTGAAGACAGTGACTCCCCAACCTCGAGTACTGGGGGAGGAGAAGAGATTTTGGGACAGGTAGCGGCAATGGAGGAGAGTGACAGAGTATGCATACTCCCTGTGCCTCTACAGATTGTCAGAACCAATATCAATCTCCCTGGAACTTGACAGCAACTGAAAAGATCATTGTAAAAGACAGTATCAGGAGGGAAGAGACAGGCTGAAAGACTGTACCGTTTCCCTTGGTTTGCAACCCCACAAGAGGTAGCAACTAATCAGAAAAATGCCCCTTTCTTCCCACCTTTTATCTCTAAGGTATGTGAGAAAAGATGTGTGGAAATCAATCACATAAACCCGCTGTGCAATGCGCAAGGTCCCCAAACTGTGGACACAGGAGCTGAGAAATGATTGCAGTTCAATTTCCCCACCACCGCCGCCCCCTCCTCGCATCCTGCTTGTATTCCAGGTGTGGAAGTTAACAGGATCTCCACACGCATCCACTGTTGTGGGTTACGCACACAGTTGTGAAATAGTTGATGTGGCCAATGATTTGAGAGATGAAGGAAACTTAACCCAGGCCATAAATTCAGTTGTGACAAATGTACTCACAAATAAACCATGTGACCACACTAAACAACTGCAATTTCAGAAGCTTTGCTTAAGCACCCGACTTTTGTGTTGTCCTTTTGCAGGATTTATATTCAGGGGTAGGCAAAAGTAGGTTTACAGTTGTGAGTACATGGAAGAGTTTATTCTTGTATAATTATTTATTCCTGTATTATGTATTTTTCATTTGAACAACTGTAAACCTACTTTTGCCCCTACTTTGTAATATATACATACTAGAGGCTTATTGTATGAATTCATGCACTAGTGGGGTCCAGCCAGCCCACCCTGATCAGGCTGATGTGGCCAGCTGGGAGGAGGGACCATGGGCAGTTGGCCAGACAGACCTGTTCTCTGGTTGAACTCCCAGTTGAGGGGACAATTATATTTAATTAGCCTTTTATTATTAGGATATGACTATGGTTGGAGGGAATATAATTTTTTAAAACCAATATTCCTATCAGTGCCAAGAACTCAGCACCTTTTTAAAGAAAAACAAGTTTCTCAAAAGAGGAGAAAGAAATGTAATTAGAAATGTATTAAAATCTAAAGAGCTTTTTAAAACTTGTTTCCTAAGAAACCAAAAATAGAACTGACAAGTACAATTTCCAAAGAAGCTTAGATCTACTAACTCTATTATTAAATTTTCCAGTTCAAAATTTTTAGAATCACTAATTTAAGGAGTGAAAAAGCTCTCCAATTAATTTTATTTATAATCCTTCTGCTAGTGAAAATCAACTTTCATGAACAAAAAGTGCCAGAGTTACTCTCAAACAGGTTAATAATATATTTAGTAACCAACAACATACTGCAACCACAAATGCTACCAAAGACAGTTAAATGTACTTACTAAAAAATATATAAATTCAGTCATCAGTAATTAAAACTCTTAGTAGAGAGACAAGAGTTAATTCATTCTTCTATCATATTCTCTTATTCCATGCCATACCTTCAACACTGGGAGAAAATCTATCACTGAAAACTGAGCCCATTATTTCTTTATTTTTAAAGCTCTTCTAAGTAGTTTTACAAGATAAAAGGATCCATATTTGAGGCTGGAGAGAGCAGACATGGAGTAAGGCCATCAGGAAACTGTGGGACTCTGAGGTAACCCTTGAGTCAAAACCCTCAAAAGCCACATGTTCAATCTCACACCCTCCGATTCCCAACAGATAAGCTATAAAAAGAGCAGTAAATGGTTAACCATGAATGAGAACCCTCTGACTGCACAGCTATTTCGTTCCAGGAGTCCCAGGGCTTCACATTAAAAAGGACCAGTGACCAAGTGTATACATACCTCCTTCCTTGTGCCTAGCCAACCCTAACCTTTCCTTCTCAAACACCTCTTCTTTTTAAAGCCATATTCACAATCCCTGCCCTCAAGACTCCTCACAGTCAAGCCAGAGATATGAGCATGCCTCCAACCATCTAGGAGAGATCTAGACTATCATAAAAAGTATTTTAATAAAGTATTTTAATAACAGGACTTGGAGGTAAAAGTTTTCTCATTGCCTAGAAATGACAATGAAGTGTCTTTAAGTATCACCAAATTCCAGAAGAAATGAACAACTGGAGCCCGTTTCCTTCTTTGGGTTTCTCAGGAGGAGGATGAGCAGCTGCACCCCCTTCTAGACTTTAAAAGAATGAGAAGCAGAGGCAAGTCATCGGCACCTGCAAGGGCAGCCTCACGGTGCTGTGATCTTGGGGAACATACCACCTTGTTCGCAGTGAGCACAGAGCTCTAAGAATATGAAAACCAACTGTTGACTCATTTAACCAAAAGTCAGATGTAACTGTCCTGGGGAAGTGAGGGAAGGAAGATGAGGTGTAATCAGTAAGAGAGTTACGTTGTGTACAGAGTGGTTATACAGAGGTTAGTGGTACAAGAGTTACCTTTTAGGACAGAGCTCAGTTGTCCTAGTAGAAAGTGACTAGATTCATCTATCAGAACACAAAGTCAATAGATAATGTCTAAAATAATGATTTTTCAGAGATACCACTTTAAGTATATTATTTTGAAATTGGGAGAAATGCCCAAATCTAAAAGTTGTTGAGGGATGGGATGGGTTAGAAGGGGTGGCTGCTGGGTTTTCTTTTATACTTTTAGGACTATTCAACTTTTTAAAACATGTGCAGGTATTTTATTACAAAACAAAATTGACTTATAAAAGCAGAGGCAGTATTTTTCTTCAGGTAAAACCTAATAATTTTTGTGGGCCTTTCCTGTGTGCTGTCAAAAATGTCTGGAATAACATGAATATAGATATAGCTGATAGATCCAACTAGTCTTAAATTCCTACAGGTTGAAGATTATTTATCAAGTCTAAAGTGGGAGCCAAAGAAAGGTGATTCCATGTGTATATATGTCGGTTATGCCCACAGATCAGAAGTAAGCGGGGAAAGGGGAAGGCTTTCATGGGCATGCCCTGAAAGTAAAAGAAACAGAAAACAGGCAGACCAACACAGTACAGAACACAGCGGCCATTTTGTTTGGCACAAATGGCACTACACATGTCCACTGGCCCTGGGAGATTTACTACTGAGATTACAGGCTGGAGTCATTAAAAAAAGGTTCACCTCTGTTAAATAGCTTCTAATTTACCATAGATTGCCATTTGGTATCCATTATTATGCTGTGGTTTTAATTTGAATTTCCCTAGGACTAATGATTTTGAACACATTTTCATGTACTTACTGGCCATTTGTATATCTTCCTTATTAAAATCTATTCAAATAGTAAAAAAATAAATAACTTATCATGGGGAGGGAGGACAGTAAGAAAGGAGTATAGAACCATCAAAAATAGTAAATAAATATAATAAATAAATAAACAAATATTTAAAAAAAATTCTTCTGTAACATTTCTAATTGTCTCTGAGCAGGAATCCATGTTTTATAAATCTCAACAAGCATGTAGGGATGGAAACTGGTGCCAAAAGTAAAGCTTTGACTCATCTTCCCAGTGCTTCACTTGATTGCTCGTTGCCTATGCTATTTAAGTGAATGCATGCAATACCAATTTTGCCATTGTCATCCTCAGCCACCCAGAAAATGGCAATACTTAAAGTTTTATTCCTAATAGTTACAGACACAGCCAGACTAGTCTTATCCCTTTTACATTTTCCCCGAGATACTTTATATTCATTTTCATAGCTCTTCCTCTCTATTAAATTCATTAAGTTTCTTAAAGTCAATGATTGTCATACATATATATATTAAAATAAATCGTCAAACATATAAAATAATTGATCTTACTACTTGTCTAAATATTATCCCAGTAATGTTTCTGAAATTATATTAATAATGCTACCTTTGGTAATATCCAATTATTTTTTATGGTCCCTCGATCACCACCATGTAGCTTTCTTATTTGATTAGACAAGTGGCTCAGAGCTTCCGGGTAAGCCATATTTTATGGAGTCCATGGTCAGAGTGGAGAGTTTGACAAAACAGTTTTGAGAAGTCTACATCAAAATATAGAAACAATTTTTATTATAAACGATAGTAATATTAAGGGTAAAGAAATGGGATGGAGTGAGGCTCTGAGCTGGCTTGGGGCCCAAAAGTAGGAAGAACATTTCTTTTTTTGCACATTATGTGGTAATTTTTTAAAGTTGGTTTATTTGAAATTTGTGAAAATATCCCAGATTCAGAACAATTCCATCAGTATAGACTGACAAAATTAGCCATTACTCTGACTCTCTTTAGGTTCCTCCTATTCAATAACTCTCTATTGGATTCTCATAACAGTCTGAAGTACTATAAATAAAATTATGGACATCATGACATTTTATCCCAAAACTTCAGTACAGAGCTGTGAAAAATAACATTTTCCTACGTTACCATGATACTACTATCACACCAACAGATTTAGCACTAATTCCTTAATGTTTGTGAAAGCTAAGCCATATTCCAATGCCCTCCAACAATACCTCGAATGTCTTCATTAGTTTCTATATGTGTGACGATCTTTAAAATTACAACTCTGAAAACTAGATGTAGGTGTTCATTATGCTATTTCCTCACTTTTGAAAAATACTGTATAATGCCCTAAAGAATTACATCATTACATCTTTGCCAGTATGTCTATATATGTAAAAGAGAAGTTTCTAAAGCATGCTGAAAGCCCTACACTGTTGAATACTGTTATCAATTATTTGAACAGTGATATAGAAAGGATGTTTATCACATTTCTCAGTTGGCAAGCTGAGAGGAATAATGAATATGCTACATAACTGAATCACAATCCAAAAATATTTGAAAAAACTACACAGAACAAGAAATGAGTAGAGATACATCAGAAATGTTAAAAGAAACGAGTAGAGATACATTAGATGTATGTTTATGTTCTGCAGGAGCTGGGAACAGAAGGTCACAGGTCGATAGATGTAGGAATGACAAAGGGACCCAAGGATTACCATCTGGCTCTTGTGAAGATAGACCAAATGCAATTGTTGAAAGCATTAAAAGGAACAAAGCAAAACCAAAATAGATCCCTTTGTTAAGAGAGGCCGCTCCCCTCCTCTGTGAGCTACATCTCTCAGCCTGGTCAGATGTTTCCCAAAGTGTGGTACGCGTACCCCCAGGGTACAGAAAAGTTTGGTGAGGGTACGCGTTGCGCCAGAGTTTGGTGGGGATATGCACTGCACAGTGCTTAGGTGCGCCTAATTCTACTTTCTCATGAGTACGAGGGGTACTCAGCGTTACGAAAATTATAGAAGGGGTACACATATGTCAAAAGTTTGGGAAACACTGGCAGCATCGGCCCACACACCAGATTCCTGGACAAAGGCATGCACCTGGGTTGCAGGTTTGATTCCATGGCCATGGTTGGGGCATGTGAGGAAGGCAACCAATCAGTGTCTCTCTCCCGCTCTAGCTCTCTTTCTCTCTCTCCCATTCTCTCTAAAAAGCAATGGAAAAAATATCCTCTGGTGAGGAAAATATCCTCCGATAAGGATTAACAACAACAAAATAGACTATCAGGCACCTCAAACTTATTGAATGAGAATTCTTTCTTTGTAGTAAATCCCTACGTGATTTAAAAAGCACGGGACAACCCTAAAATGGGCATAGCTGATTGCAAAGAATGAGTATTTTATGTAGGCACCAGTGAGTATGGGACCTGCATCCTTTCAAAATCGCATATGCCAGTGGTTCAACACAAATTGGTGGACCATGCCCCCAGAGTTTCTGGTTCCGTGGGTCTGGGGAGGACCTGAGAATCTGCATGTCTAACCCTCTCAGGTGATGGTGTTGCTGCTGGTCCAGGAACCTCAGCCACTGGCTTACTCTATCTAAAAATAACATGCTGCATACTCCGGGAATGTTTTTCAAGTGCACTCCCAGTAAAAGGGGAAATACTGAGCAAGTAAGGAAGAAAGAGAAAAAGAAAAGGCAGCAGATGTTTCACTTACGTTACAGGAAAGGAGCTGTTAACACTCCTTTGTAGACAATTGGGTAAAAAATAGCTGAAGAAATTACTATAGCAACAACTGTGTCATCCACGAGGTCTTTCTCTACCGACATTATTCAGAAAAAGAAACCCATCTTGCAGAAATTCTATTTCAACATTAAGACTTATAAGAAAACAAAAACCATGGGAAACATATCCCATTCATTAAACACTGTGAGATAACATTACAGATTTCAGACCCATTCAGAAATGACTCTCACAGGCCTGGATTTGGATTGCTTGGTCAAGTAATGAAACAAATATGAGTTTGTATCCAAATGATTGTATAGTCAGAAAGAAAAAAAAGAAAAAAAGGAGAGCTGAGAAATGTTGAGAATACTTATTATAAATGTTTAATTTTTTAAAATCCAAAATAGCTCCTTTCTAAAACAAAGGCGCTCAAAATAAAACATAAAACAATATAAACCAAAGAGCTCCACCTAGAGTTTGAGAAAGGATTATTTTACTTACACATACATAACAAAGCACTATTTATCCATATCTTAACTGTTACATTAAAATACATACTTTTTTTTAACATAATCTTTATAAAAAGGATAACTTCCTGAAGTGTGAAATGCTGTTAACTAAAGGAGAACTGAATTTTTTATAATTCTGTCTGCAACCTATTTTTCTTCCAAAATTTTGGCAATTACAATCGTTACTGTGAATGATTTAGAAGCCATTATCTTAAGGCAAAATATCAGAAAGTTGGGATAGTATTTGAAGTATCATGGAGAGAACAGCTTAAAAGGTTGATTCTTACCTGAACTTGCCGAGTGACCCCAAGCAACTCATCTTCCAGCCCTGAGCTTTGTCGTCAATGGGGTTAGACAAGATCAGTGGTTTTCAGGCCTGGCTGCCTATTGGAATCACCTGGGAGCAATGGAAATAAATTGATGCCTGGATCCCACGCCTAGAGACTGATTTTAGTTGTTCCGCTGTGGGGCTCAGCATGAAAAGCGCCCCAGGTGATCCTAACAGGCAGATTGGTTGCATCAGATCAGGTGACCCGCAGACTCTCTTCACCCAAGTTGTCTACTGCGCTAGTTAGTGACTCCCCAGCCTCAGGCACCTCAGAGTCACCTGCAGGGCTTGCTAAAGGTCTGGAGTGGCTCCCAAGGATTTGCATTTTTACCGCACTGCCATACTGCAGATGCAACTGGTCCAGGGTCATACTTTGAGGGTACTAACTGTTCTAGAGGATGACTTCAAAATTACATTTCCAAATCCCCCAAATTATTCTCACTCTACTTTATCAAACCAGAGATTAATAGTTCATTAGTCTCCCTGATTCCCATCTCTCTTCCTCTAGTTCCTAGCCCACACTAACCTTAACCCCACATCCTGTGTCACTCCTTGGCCTGAAGCTCTTCAATGCCTCCCCAAAGCTGACAGCAAGAACAAACTAACGTGATGTGCAAACTACCTTTTCAGCCTCAATTTCCAATTGTCCCTGTCCTCTGCCTAGGCCCCAGTCACTTGTCCCCTTGCACCTGACTTTCCCTTCTCCCGAACGTCCTTGCTCTGCCTTCTCTTTCAAACGTGCACCCCACCGTCCATTCTGTGTGCCAGCACTCTGCGAGGCATTGGGAATTCCAGGAAGAACAGAACAGACAACCCCTCCCCTTCAGTAGTCCTGAGAGGTATGGTAGACATTGAGTGGTGAACCCAACACCAGACTTAATTACTCTCCTCTCCCTCGCTGAATAGAATATAAATTTTATTTTCTGTATATTATGTTTTGCTAACTAAAAAAAAAAAAAAGAAAGAAAGAAAAAAGAAAGAAAAACCTTTCTGGCTGGGAAAGACTGCCCTTCCTGGGAGATCGTAAATTCCAGAAGACAGCAAAGAGCTCAGCCTTGAGCATGACTTTAATATGTAAACCGGTAAATTCAGAGCTCTATCTCCTCCCCATCAGACCTGCGCTTCCCAGGCGGCAATATTCCTCTCTTAACATCCCAGGGCCAGGGACCAGGCAACTAGGGACCACCCCTGTAGGCCCAAACCCTCTGGGAAGACTCAGACTAGCCCAACCTAAACCACTGACCCTGCCCAACCCTGCTCTTTCCCCAGAAACCCCAACAAAGGCTCCGGCCTGCACCTCGCCCTCACTCCCTTCTGGCCACCCACGTGTTTCCCCTGAGACGCTGCGAGGCATGCCATGCCTTGTCGCCGGGGCTGTGAGGATAATAAACTTGTTTGCTCCTGAGCCTGTCTCCTCCTGCAGCTGTACCTGCCCGTCTGATAAAGGAACACAAAACACTCACCTTCCTCACCGGTGGCTGGAAACGCTCACTCTAGCGGGAGCTGGCCAGGAGCACACACATGGAAGTGTGTGGCGGGCTTCTAAAAGAGAACAGGCCCAGAGCCACCCCTTCCTCCAGCCTTGAGTGCGGGTGTGATGCTGAAGCTGGAGTAGTCATTCAACAGCCATGAGGGAAGGGACCAGAGGATCCGCCCGTCCGGATCCTAACACTGGGAATCAGCTGACCAAAGGCAACCTTCACTGGCCTCCAGCCCCCTTTATATCTGAGGAGAACAAAGCCCCGTCTGCCTGAGGGATTTGTCCATCAGGTTTTCTGTTTCTTGCAGCTGAAGGCGTTCTCTCGGGGTAGAGGTGGGGGATATTAAGTAATTCCTTATAACAGCTGTGCTACGTGAGGTGAAGAAGCAGAGCATGTGATGAGAGGACTTAATAGGGTGAGTGGGGAACAAGCTCAAGGTGTGGAGACAGACAGAGGCAACCATTCCAGGAAGAGGATGGAGCTTCTGTACACGTCCTGTCCGGAGGGAGGAGGAGCCTGGGGGGAGGGGTGTGTGTATGTGGAGGGACTGAACACATGAGAGGGAGAGCAGCAGTAGAGGCCAGAAAGAACTGCCTGCCCTGTTCCTAAGGCATGGGGGAGCTTCCTTGCACGTGTATACACACGTGGGGACAACACGTAGTACACACACACACACACACACACACACACACAGAGCTATCAAGTAACAAAAAGACACAGAGGAATCTTAAAGGCATATTTATTTCTAAGTAAAAGAAGCCCACCTGAAAAGGCTACATACTGTATGATCCCAACTATATGACATTCTGGAAAAGACAAAACTTTGGCGATAGTGAAAACATTAGTGGTTGCCCGGAGTTGGAGGGGAGGGAGGGAAGGATGAACAGGCAGAGCACAGGGGATTGTTAGGAGTGGAACTAGACTGTATACTGTAATGGTGGCTACAACTCATTATATATTTGTCAAAACCCACAGGATATACAACACAAAAAATAAGCCCTCAAGTAAACTATGGTCTTTAATTAATAATGGTATATCAGCATTGGTTCATTAGTTGTAATAAAGGTATCACATCAATGCAAGGTGTTATAACAGAGGAAACAGTGGGAAAGGGGAGAGCAAGTGTGAGGGATTATAATGGGAACTGTCTGTACTTTCAATTTTTTCGTAAACCTAGAACTGCTCTAAAAAATAAACTCTACTAATTTTTTAAAAGAAATTACTGCATTATGCATTTATTTTCTTAAATATTATTCTTACTAAATCAACATATTTAAATATAAACCTTAAAGCAAAAACCATGCACTTAAGTAGTTTTAATAAAAATATATTCCAAAGAAAAATAAATGACTTAGTATTTGAGGTCTAAAACCTGATGTAAGAACTCCAACTCTACTATAGGTACTTTGCATGTTTCTAGTTTCCCAGTAGAGTAATTCATATTAATTAGGTTACACTAAAATTATTTTCCAAAGTTATAGCCCCTCAATGAATTTCTGTTCTCCTGAAAAATGCCCACATCTTCTATATTTCAGTAGAGCATCCAATGGAAAACAGACACAAACAGAACATCCAAACAGAACATTCTTACTAACCGCATTCTGTTTGTGTAAGAAGGACCTTATGAATAAGGTATAAAATATTAGTAAAGTGCTTTGGTATTCTCAGGTGAACAGTAATAAAAACTAACAACTCTGGTTACATAGAAAGTAATGCCACTAATGGTTTGCAAGAGGAAAGTTATTTTTTTAAAATATTAAATAACTTTGAATCTGACACTACTGAATTGTTCACAAAATCCATTGCTTCATTCCAATCCACTAGTGTAACAGCTGGAAATGGTAAAACAGCTGGGGAAGGGGTGGAACTTGGGGGAAGGGAGTCCATGGGGTAACAAAAGAGACATCTGTAATACTTTCAACAATAAAAATTAAATTTTAAAAAAGATAAACAATGGCATTCATAGTTAAAGCAGAATGCTATTAAAATTTCACATTTCACACAAATACTAAATATCTATGGAAGAGATAAATACAATTATATTGATGACTCTATTCTACTTCTAGCTCTTAAGCTGTGAACACATCTGAACAACATGTATAATGTTGACTCTGTATAGAACCACAGAATCTTAGTTGGACAGGATCTTGGAAGTCACCTATGCTAATTTACCATCAGCCAATGAGTTACAGCTCTATAAACCAAAGGGATTGACTTGTCTGAAATCTACACTAGGGTTCAGCAAACTTTTTCTGTAAAGGACCAGACAGTAAACATTTTAGGCTTTGTGGCCATCAGTCTCGGTTGCAACTACTCAACTCCTGGTGGTAACACAAAAGCACAGCAGACACAATATGAATGAGTGGGTGTGGCTATGTAAACCCTCATTTACAAAACTGGCAGTGGGAGATCTGGCTCATGGTTGTAGTTTGTCAACCCCTGATACAGACTCCTAGTAACTGATAAAATTCCACCATTAGATACATTAGGTGCCTGTACAAGAACATTTTTTATCAGGTGAAATATGTGAATTCACTCATGGCCACAACCCAAATGATCACCTCTGGACCATCCTTCAGAAGTAAGCTATCGTTATTCCCTCAAGTATTCTTTTTTCCAGCCTAAATATCCCCAGTGCCGCCAAGCATTCCTAGTATTATGGCGTATTTGACCATCCTCTTTTATACATACCCCAGTCTGTGAATGATGCTTTGAAGTGCATGACATATAGTTTGAAAAATATGCAGCAACCAAGATATAATTTGACTTTTATAATGTGGCTCACTGTCTCCAAATTCAAATATTTTCAGTTTTATGGGGGGATTTTTTTGGTGGTTGTTTTTGGTGTGTGTGTGGGGGGTGTGTGTGTGTGTGTGTGTGTGTGTGTGTTTTGCAAAATTACTACTTAGTCTTTAAGAAAAATATATTTTGTGTAGATTTAATCAAAGATCTATGCTCAGTGTCATAACTCTACACATTAATTTAAAATGATTGCCAAGAAACAAAATATTTTTTGTAGTTTTGGAAAAAATAGGTTTAATAAAACTGTAAATTCAAAATGGTTTCTATGCATCAAAAATGTTGGCAGAATCTACCTCTACAATTCAAAACATATAATGCAAATTGCTAAAGAAAGCCATCAGTCATTGTTTCTGAGAAAATAAAACACAGATGGGGAAGAAGACACACACACACACACACACACACACACACACACACACACCCTTGCAGTGTGTTCTTGGATGCTGCTAGCTCCTTAGCAAAACAAAGCAGGATTGTTATAATCATAGCCAGGCTACCTGTAATGTTGATCCCTTTTGAATTCTACATTTCAATAACTTGGGAAGAAATCATACCTGTACTTTTAAAGGCAATTTAACTTTGATTTCTGTGACATATTGTCATAGTACTCTAAAATATGATTTAAAAAAAACTAAAAAAGGTTTTTAGTAACTAGTAGAAAATAAGGCAATATTCATATAGTTTATAAATGCACCACATTTATTCTGTCCTTACAACCTATTTCCGTAACTTCTCTTACTGTGGTTTAATTTTTTGAGAATTCAGTACCTTAAACACTGTAGTGCACATAGTAGATGCTGGAGGAATAGATTCATTCTTTAAAATCTAAATATTTTTCATTGTAATGGCATTTTATCATGCTTGCTAAAACATGATAAAACGTTTGATTTACATTTTCTGGTGTCGGGTTCCTGCTGGCCTGTCATCACATGAGCTCTCCCTGCAAAAACCCAACCATGTATATGGCTTCAAACACTGGCCACTTACTGATGACAACCAAGTTCAGGGAACACAGCACAATCCTTACCCCTTCCTGCCTTCTCCTGCCTTGGATGTTATGCGCTGCTGTACTTCTCCATTTCTGACCAGGAGGGAAAGGCCAAGAGAACCACAGAGGTTGGTCCTTATATCACTGAGCTACTGAGCCAAAGGCCAGTAACCACCTACCTCCAGATTTCTTGTTACTGAGAAAAAAGAACCCTTAACTTGTTTTATCCATTTTAAGTCTGGTTTTCTAATAACTTACAGCTGAACATATTCCTAGCTGATACAAAACTATAACCTGAAAAGGATATTTCAACAAATCAGAAGGAAAACAGATGGAGGAGGAATCAACAACACAGAAAAACAAAGGACATCATAGCCAAAGTGGCTACAGAAGCAAAAACAAAACAAAAAACAATTGTAACCCACAGAAGACTTGGGGTTTGAAGGGACAAGGGACTGCAGACAACAAGACCTTTTAATTTAACATTTGGAGGTCCCCCAACAAGAAGGCCAGCTCTCCATCAGTCACCACTATTCCTCGAGCCAACAAGTCTACAATTACATGTTGGAAAATTTCCTTAAAAGTCTGTTTATTCCTGGCTGTCTGCTCATATTCATGAGTAAGTTGCTGAAAATATGACTGTAAGGAAAGTCTGCAGAATGAAAGAGAGGAGCAAAACAGAAAACAAAGAAAAGGCAAGGAGAGGTAAAAGAAAAGGAAGTTAGAGGAACCAGAAACAATGCAAAAAGCAGAAGAAAACTTCAAAAAGAAACACACACACAATATCCTCAGAGAGAGATGAAAAAAAACAAGATGCTATAAAGTAGAAAAATTAAAATATAGCAATAGAAAGAAAAAAAATCAATAGGGGAGAATGGAAGACAAAGTTGAGGCTGCTTCCCAGATAATAGTTTGGGAACTAGTGAGAAAAGTTGAAAATTAGAGGATCAGGTCCATATATTGATAGAAGTTTCAAAAGAGGAGACCCAAGAAGAGAGAGGGAAAGAAAATTGTCAAAAAAAAAAAAAAAAAAAAAAAAAAAAGGACAACTCTCTTCTTCCAAGAGCCCAGCATTTAAAGTGAAATTAAAACATGAACAACGGATTGTGGAAATGCAGAAACAGGGATAAGATGAACATCTTAAAAGCTTTCTGAAAGGAATAAACAGGCGTAACTCTCACTCCTGTGTGTGGGAATGATATCAAAGCTCTCAACAGCAACACAAGATGTTATGGAGCTATGCCTTTAAAATTCTGAATGGGAGATTATTTTTGGCATAGATTTTTATAACAAACCATCAGGTATGAGAGCAAATAAAGGTAGGCAATAAGACATTTTTTTTGTTTTTTTGTTATCTCATGCACTTTTCCTTGGGAAGTTTATAGAGAATTGTGTTTGAATAAAACCAGGGATTAAACCAAGAAAGATGAAAACGTATGACTGAGGAGACAGGAACCCACTCCTGGTGTGGAACAGGCTTAAACCAAAACCAAGAGGAAGACCAGCTCCCAGGGTGAGGGCCACTGATATGGGATGCGCTTTGGCATTTGGAGATAGATCTGCTGTGGGGTTTAGAAAAATATATCAATAGGTTCATAGTACTTCTGTTAGAAAAACATAGGACAATATTAGATTAAACGATCTGAAATTGCCATTTTATAGGTAAAAATGTTATCCAAATTTGGCAGCTTCATATTATTCAAGCTAACTTACAGATGAATAATATGATACAGGAAATTTGCTTTAAATAGTCGAACAACAACAAAGTTGGAGGAATATGGGAAACAAGAAAGTCAGAAATTCAATGTCACTGAAACTGGGTTCTAGACACCTGGGGCTCATTGTCCTGTTCTCCCTATTCATGTATATATTTGAACACCCATAATAAAAAGCTGTAAAAGAGAGTCATGACAACACCAAAATATGAAAAAAATTTCACTATCTTTCAGGAAGGATTTTCCACTTGGAAATGCTCAGATGCAGTCCACTTACAGACCCAATGGACACGGGGGGTGGGGGTGGGAATGGAGGTGGGGGAGTCAGGGAAGGAGCCTATCCACACTGGACCCTCAGTCACAGAGGAGCAAGAGGCATCAGGGATGTTCCACACCCGCCCCTCCAGCCCTTCCTTCCTGAGCGGACTCCACCGACTCTGGAACTGGTGCCATGAAACAGTGCCCGAGAGCGGTGACAGCTGGTTAGACCCAAAACCCACAAAGGCTACCATTTCTCACTGCCCAACCATTTACTCCCAATTCATTTCTCTTCTTGTCCAAACAAAATCCCAAAATTCATCGTGACAGTCACACCCTTGTAAATACCCTCAAGTCCCTGCTCTCTCACCTCTGGCAATACCAGCCCTGGATGAACCCCGACCTCATGCCTTCTCGGCAATGTGAGAACTAAACTTTACCGGAGAAAACAAACCTAAACCAACGGACAGGCCTAATGCTATATTTATTATTGCAAATTGTAAACGGCAATTTTACTATTGTTGCCGTCCTAAATGTAGCTAAGTTACTTTAAAGAAGCAACGTGTAAAACTGACAGCCACAATGAGAGACAGAACACTAAATAGTAGATCCATAGAATACTGGGGGGGGGGATACCTACCCTGTTAGAATTCTATACACAGCAAAGCAGATATTTTTCAAGAACGAAAGTAAAATAAAAACATGTAGAACTAACAAAACCTGAGACAACACATCACCAGCAGGCTCATATTAAATAAACTACTTTAAGAACATATTTTAGCAGAATGAAAATATTCCTACACAGAAGACCAAAGAATTAGGAAGGGGGGAAAAGCAACAAAAATGTCGAATATATGGAAGTCCCCAGCTTCAAAAAATATTTGCTTTAAAAAATATTAATGTCTTGTCAGGTTTAAAATACATAATTGAAATATACAACCGTAGCACCTAAATAAATAGGGAGATGAATGGACTGAAAGGACGCTAGAGGCCTGGCCAGTGGCTCAGCTGGCTGGAGCACGGTCCAGTAAAGCAAAAGAGGTGGCATGTTCAGTTCCTGATCAAGGCACATACCTAGCTTAGGAAGAAACTCAGCAAGAAGAGCATATGATGACAACTATAAAATCATATTGAAGGGTAAATTTAAAAATCTGAGCAGCCCTAGCTAGTTTGGCTCAGTAGATGGAGCGTCCGCCTGTGGACTGAAGGGTCCCAGGTTTGATTCCTGATCCCAATCAAGGGCACATGTCTGGGTTGCAGGCTGGATCCCCAGTAGGGGGCGTTCAGGAGGCAGCCAATCAATGATTCTCTCTCATCATTGTTTCTACCTCTCTTTCTCCCTCTCTTTCCTCACTGAAATCAATAAAAATATATTTTTAAAAGTAAATAAATAAAAATTTGAGCAAATGAAAAGACATCCATCTTCTTAGATTGGATAAATGAATATCAAGCTTCTTAATATCATAAAAATTTAGAATTAAAAATCAAGTTAAATTTGAGTTCCTAAAAGAGAAAAGGAACATTGGGTAAATGCTGAGAAAATATGAATGAACTATATATAGATAGTAGTTAATACTAATGCATCAATATGGATTAATTGTAACATACATCATATTGTACTAATGTAAAATGTTAACAGGGAAAACTGGGTAGAGAATAAATGGAAACTGTTCTATCTTCACAATTTTTCTGTAAATCTAAAACTTCTAAAAATGAAGTTTATTTTTAAAAGCATATTTATAAGGCAATAAGGTAAGTTTTCAATAACACAAATGTAATTCCAATTAAATGGATAAAAATATCTTAAAGTTCAGAAAGAAAATACCCAATAAAACAAGTAAATGAATGAAAAAGAAAGAAGACATACTAGAAAGCCACTTTAATTAAATCAATATGGAACATTACTCTAGGCATATAATCAGTAGAAGAGAGAATCCAGAAATAAAACCCAGTTGATATGAGATTTTAATATATATGACACAAATGTATTCCAATTCAATGGGAAAGAGTGATTATTTAATAAAACAGTGCTGGCACAACTGGCTATCCATCTGGTAGAATATAGTCAGTCCCCAATCTCATAAAATAAAAACAAATTCCAGATGGAGTAAATAAGCAATGTAATAAATAAAGCATCAAAAAGTTAGAAGGAAACCTAGGAAACAACTTTTACAGTCTGTTTATTAACCAGAAAGAAAAGAGAGCCATATTTGAGTTTATAAAAGTTAAAAATGCAAATAATAATAAAAAGCCGTATATTACTCTGTCCCCAATCAGATAAAAGAAAAATTGCTGACAGGATAAAGAGAAAAATAATGTAATTTGTTTAGAACTGTTTTGAAAGCAGTCTGACAAATATTTTTAAATGAATACTACACAGACACTTCAACCAACAAATCATATTCCTGGGAATCTATCCCATAAAAATAAAATCACCAATAAAACGATTATTATAGTATTGCTCTTATGGCCAAAACAAAAACAAAAACACACAAGGAAACAAGATGAGTTCCCAACAATAAGGTAATAAATAATGGTACATTTATACTGTAGAATAATAAGCAGCTATTAAAAAGAATACTTTAGAGCTATACCATTTAACTTGGATATATTTTTCTGGGTCTATTTTTTATTTATTTATTTAGTTTTTAAAATATATTTTATTCATTTTTTATAGAGAAGAAGGGAGAGGGATAGAAAGTTAGAAACATCGATGAGAGAGAAACATCGATCAGCTGCCTCTTGCACACCCCCCACTGGGGATGTGCCCGCAATCAAGGCACATGCCCTTGACTGAAATCGAACCTGGGACCCCTCAGTCTGCAGGCTGATACTCTAACCACTGAGCCGAACCGGTTTCGGCTCTGGGTGTATTTTTTAATGATAAAAGTGAGATACAGAGAAATGCATATATAATAATCCCATTTTTAAAAAACAAACACTGATTACAACCCAAAAGTATGTGCCGCCCAGTGTGTGTGTGTGTGTGTGTGTGTGTGTGTGTGACACGTGCACATGAAAGTGAGCACGGAGCAAATACAGAAGGAAATACACCAAGTTGCTAGCACGGATTACTGGCAGTGTGACGGGGGAGGGGCAGGGATGTGCAAGGAAGAAAAAATGAGCAGAATGTGTAATACAATTGCACTGATGTTAATCAGAAATCTGCTACAACATGGATTAGGATTTAACATAATTGGCATGAGTGTCCCTCCTTCAGAGTCCCCATCCTCAATCTCCCTCCTAGTCATTTGACATTTCCTTGTGCAGTGAACTATTAGTCCTTTACAATATTAAATCCTATAAGTGTTACAATCTTTTGTGCATGTTGTGACAATCCTTCCCAAAAATATTGTTTTCCATTAACATTTAATAATATTGAATATTTGTACCCCACTTTTCAAGTTGGGGTGCAGTTTTACAGACAAGCACAAGTAAGTATCTATAAATAAAAAAAATGAGAAAAATAAGGAGTTGGTAGTTATACATTTACTGATGACTGTCCATCAAACAACAAAACTAATTACAGAAAAATATGCATTAAGTATTCTATTTCAGCAAAAGCAAGCAAAACCCTAATTATAAATGTATGCTTAAATACCTTTTTTTGTGCTTAATCCTCACCTGAGGATATTTTTTCCATTGATTTTTAGAGAGAATGGAAGGGAGGAAGGGTGTGGGAGAGAGAGAGAGAAAGAATTATCAATGTGAGCAAGAATCATCCACTGGCTGCCTCACAAGCCCTGACTGGGTCTGGGGATCAAACCTGTAGCCCAGGTACATGCCCTTGACCAGGAATCGAACCCGAGACCCTTTGGTGCATGGGCTAACACTCTGACCACTGAGCAACACTGGTCAGGCTTAAACACTTTTAAATGAAAGTGAAAGCTTTGGAAAGTTGGCACGGGTTACCCAAAGGGAAGGAAGCAGAGGGGAAGGGAGCAGATTACCAGCTTTGTTTTTATACTCTCTGTATCTTACTATTTCACCTATTACAATAAACAAAAAAGCATTGCTTTTTAAATCTGAAAATATTAAGCAGTGAAAACAAAGATAAATTGCAAACAATGAAAGAAAATACATTGGGTATTAATTAGCACCTCCCTTATAAGACCCTTGTAAAATTACATAAGATAATCTATATAAAGTGTTTAGCATACTGCCTAACATATTGCATATGTCCAATAAATGTTAGCTATTTATTTTATTTAGTTTTTTACAAAGACTGCAGACAGTAGTAGAATTTACAAACCTGGGGGGGAAAAAGGCCTTTGAAAATGACAGGGCACTTTTTCCTGTATTTCTGAATTTGATCTCCTTTGGTGGGCAAGGACTCATGTTATGGTAACCATAGAGTGCATTAAACATACTTTCACTGATAGTAAAAATAAAATTACAATTAGATTTTTTTAATTTATTTTTTTAGAATTTTTATGCGTTTATTTCAGCCAAACTGATGACATGTTGGGAGCAAGATCTCAATAAACAATAAAAAGATGATAATCTTTTTGCCTTGAAGGCTACTTTAAGAACTTCAGCCTTGCCGAAGCCGGTTTGGCTCAAAGGATAGAGCGTCGGCTTGGGGACTGAGGAGTCCTGGGTTCGATTCTGGTCAAGGGCATGTACCTTGGTTGCGGGCATATCCCCAGTGGGGGGTGTGCAGGAGGCAGCTGATCGATGACTCTCTCTCTCATTGATGTTTCTAACTCTCTATCTCTCTCCCTTCCGCTCTGTACAAAATCAATAAAATATATTTTTTTTTAAAAAGAACTTCAGCCTGGCTGGTGTGCTCAGTGGTTGAATGTTCAATTTCCAATCGGGCACATGCCTGGATAGTGGGTTTGATCCCCAGTAGGGGGCATGCAGGAGGCAGCTGATCAGTGATCCTCTTTCATCATTGATGTTTCTATCTCTCTCTCCCTCTCTCTTCCTCTCTGAAATCAATAAAATATATTGGGGATGGGGGGAAGAACTTCAAGCATCTTAAGGGATATGCTTCTATCACAACCACTTCAAATGAGAGATATGTGGATCCTGGATATTTCTCACGTGTCACAGGAGAATTAAAACACAATTCATAGAGACTGGAGAGTGGTGCCAATGATCTTTTTGAGAGCCTGTTCACATGGGAAATCCAATCCTAAATGCAGAATTCCATTCCCAATTCTGAGAATTTCTTTGTTGGTCTGCCTAAAAGAGCATGTCAGTTTAGTTATAATCTGCAAACCGAATTTGGTACATCGATGCTGTATTCCTACTATCCAAGGAAACATTAAAATAAGTTCATAAAGTGCATGAGTGTGGTATGGGTCTTGCTACTTACATGGAGTTGACTTTCTCCTCAGGGCCTTGCACCTGACCTGTCACAGTGCCTTTGTTGGTATTCTTCACCCAGCCAACCACTCCTATCTTCTTAGCCTCGCCTTCTGTGTACTGGTTCCAGGAGAAAACGAAAGAAAGTCCAGCATCAAAAGTCAGAATTCATAGCACTTGATTCTAACGTTCAACAAGCACTAAGCTGATAACTTTTTCCTAAAATTGTACAACTGAACAACAGTAATTAATACGTCTATTTATAAGAAACTTCACTTAAGTGGAATTTTTGTTAAATTCCACTTTCAGTAAAGACAAGCATGCTGTGAGAAAATAACTAATCCTGGGAATTACTTCAAAACACAGTTTTTATGATGTGTTTGGGGATTCATAAAATTCAGTTGCATTCCTTTGCATTAGCTAACACAAAATTACATTGTTAATCTGGGTTTCAAATGATGATTTAGGTATAAGCAATAGTAAAGTACTGGATTAAAATATTCTGTTGTTTTCTGAATTATAACAAATGTTATAATTCTCTATGTAAATTTACTTTTCCTATTATTCTTTTTTAAAATATATTTGTATTGATTTTAGAAAGGAAGGGAGAGGCAGATATAGAAACATCAATGATGAGAGGGAATTATTGACCAGCTGCCTCCTGCACGCCCCCTTCTGGGGATCGAGCTCAAAAATTGGGCCTGTGCCCTTGACCAGAATTGAACCCGGGACCCTTCAGTCCATAGACTGATGCTCTATCGCTGGGCCAAACCAGCTAGGGCTTCCTATTATTCTTAATAGGTTGTGTGTGTTTTTAGTTCTTTTCTTAGTTCCAAATTCACTTATGCTACTGGCAAATAAAAACCTAGAAATTTTTTTTTTTAATTTTGTTTAAATTTATTTTTAGAGAAAGAGAGGAAGGGAGAGGGAGAGAAAGAAATATCGATGTAAGAGCAAAACATCGATGGGCTGTCTCCTTACTCCCTCTACTGGGGATCGAGTCTGAAACCTGGGCATGTGCCTTGACCAGGAATCTAACTGCAAACCTTTTGGTGCACTGGGTGATGCCCAACCAGCCACACCAGCCAGGGCAAAACCTAGCAAAATTTTTATTTTGAGTCATTTTAACTACATCATACTAAAATTCTTGTGGACCCATTCTAACTACTAGAACTTTTTAAAAACATGTTCTTCTGTTTGGAAGCCAGGGTCTTCTCTACGTTCTCTCTCTACGTTCCACACAATATGAAGCAACGCAGACCAAGATGGTAGGGTGATGTAAGAGCTGGTTTTGAAAATAAGTCAAGCTCTCATAGGTAATAACGAAGCAGGAGAAACCTGACCTGTAGAGGATACACCTATCTCAAAATGTGGAGACATACAGGTGGAACATGTTTGAGTACTCAGAGGTTAGGAACAGAGACCTAGCCTAGTGTCTGCCAGCTCAGATAAGTCAGTGAAAACACAAGTCACATTTAACTTTTAGGAAAGGAGTATGATAACAAAATCAAGCTTTTAAAGGCAACAAGTAGTTTTAAAGTGTAAAAACCTGGGGACCACTACCTTATGCAACAAGAGCACGTATCATTATGCAATTCGAGACACGTGCCCTTGGGTAGAGGGTTTCTTCCATCCAGAACAAGTGGAAGATCCCATATTTTGTATTAACATACCTAATCAAAAGGTTTAACGTAACCACCTCCAGAGAGGTATTTTGAAATTCACAGAAAATATTAGCTAAAGGCTAAGAACACTGTAATGTTTTTAATATACTTTGTAAAGCCAGCTCTAATAAAAATCTCAACCAGTAATGTGTATGTGAAGAAATAAAAATACATTTTTATTTGCTGTCAAGGATGGGAAATAAGCAATAGGCCAGTACTAAGTAGAAAGCTGCTTTATGTTTGTGATTCGAAATAACTGTGGGAGAAAAAAATGCACCCCCCCACACACACACCAAAAGCAGATTGTGTTGACTTACCATCCTGAAGCAGACACCTGTATAAAAGAAAGATAAAAATAAAGTCAGCTTGTCTACTTTTTATAAAATCATATATTTCCTAACTTAATTTTCATCTATTTTATTCAATAGTACATAAATGAAATGAACAAAATTTTAATGTCTGAATATATTCAAAATGTGTTGTAAATTTTTATTTTCTTGTAAAATAAAAAGGTAAAGGGAAGATTGCTTTTGGGAAAAAATTAGTAACCTGAATATCTCATTTTATTTTAATATTTCATTCAAAGTATAATAAAATGCCAAAGAGTATATTTAGTCTATTTTAAAATGCTAACTAAAATCAAATGCTTATTGCAAGGTCAGTTGAGTATATCTGACATCACATTTACCTGTCCTCAGCTCTTAGAATTCCTTCTTTAAAGACAAGGACTAAATCCAAGTTGAAATGTAATAAAATGTTTCTGTTTTAATGTGAATACCACATTCTGGAAAAGGCAAACTACAGGGACAGGAAGCATCAGTTGCCAAGGTCTGGGAGGGGAGAGTGGAGCGCAAAGGGGCACCAGGGAACTCTGGGGGATGATGGCATGGCTCTGTATATCTCCACTGCGGCGGTTACATGACCGTCTGCATGTTTCAAACCCCATGAAACTGTTCGCTAAAAAGGGTGAATGTTAGCCCAGCCTGTGTTGCCCAGTGGTGCCCAGTGGTTGAGCGCTGCCCTATGAACCAGGAGGTCACGGTTGTTTCCCAGTCAGGCCACATACCTGGATTGAAGGCTCAATCCCCATTGTGAGGCATTATTGATGTTTCTAGCTCTCTCTCTCCTCTCCCTTCCTCTCTGAAATCAATAAAATTATTTTTAAAAGAGGTGACTGTGCCGGGACCGGTTTGGCTCAGTGGATAGAGTGTCGGCCTGCAGACTGAAAGGTCCTGGGTTCGATTCCGGGCAAGGGCATATACCTTGGTTGCAGGCACATCCCCAGTAGTGGGTGCGCAAGAGGCAGCTGATCGATGGTTCTCTCTCATCGATGTTTCTAACTCTCTATCCCTCTCTCTTCCTCTCTGTGAAAAATCAATAAAATATATTTGTTTTAAAAAAAGAAAAAAGAAGTGACTGTTACTGAATTTAAATTATATATCATTTGGGGGGAAAATTAGAAGAAAAAACTTGGGAAATCACAGGGAATTAATCAGGCAAAAGATATTGCTTCAATATACAGCAATTGAGCCTGGTTAAGAAAATACAGAAGGATTCAGTGGGTTAGGTAATTTTATGTAATTCTCTAAATGGATTTATAATAAGGGATTTCATTGGTCTCCTAATGATAGTGTACTGTAGCACCAAAAGAATGTAAAGAAAAAGAGTAGTAAAGCAATAAAGACAAGATAATCTCACAAATTGAGTTTTTGTAGGGCTATACAAATATTTTAAGTGCTACATATAAAAGGTGGAGGAATTGATCTGAAAGGGAATCTGTTATATAGATGGAAGGAAAGACATTAGCTAGCAGATATCAAAGAAAGTGCAAAAAAAAAAAAAAAAAAAAAAAAAAAACTCAAGAAAATTTTCAGACCATGTAGAAGAGAGACAAAACAGGAGAGAAAACAGCGTAACTGGGCAAGTGTACGGTCGTTCACCCTCAGAGTGAGAAGATCCTGGGAGGCCCATACAGAGTTGAAGGCTTGGTCACCACTGAACTGTGCAAATTCCCCTCTGAGTTCCTCAACAGTGATGCGCTGCCTGATATTAAGCATCATGAAAAGTAAGCGCATGCAACTGAAGTAAACAGAAAAAATTGGAAACATCTGATCCAGCTCTTTCCTGCTCCAAGAGTGGTCCATGGACCAGCAGCACCTGAGAGTATTTTGCTTTCCTTTGTGTGTGTGTGTGTGTGTGTGTGTGTGTGTGTGACTTTTCAGAAAATTGAGATATAATTTATATAATATGAAATATCCCCTTTTAAAGTGTTCAACATATACTAAATCTACAGTGATATTTAGTAGATTCACAGAATTTTGCAACCATCACCCCAAAAGGAGCCCCTCCCTAACACTTCCCTTTACCATTCATTCCCCATTCCCCATGTCCCCTTCCCTCTGGGATGTTCAGGGCCACGGCCCCTGTGACTTCCTTGGCCTTTCCCTCTAGGCTTTGGGAGGGCTGCTAGAGTGCAAATCACAGTCACCCTACAGTCAGGAGTAGGGAGAGCACAAGGGGAAAAACCTTGGCTGGGGATGCTCCTGTCAAAGAGTGACCGACTGGTGTTGGTCCTTCCCACCTCTACCTGTGAGAGAGCAGCAGTCCTTCCCCAGTTTGGGACCATACCACTTCCCTGACCTCCTATCACTCCGCACCCAAACCCCTGCAGTCCAGATCATCTTGCAGTGCTGCAACCAGCACTAAACAAGTTGTGCTCCCTCTCGACTTTATAACTTCTTTCTGGAAGAGAAAGCTTCTTTGCCCTCATGACAGTTCCTTCTTTGAGGAGGAATATCCATCACTGTGCCACCCTTGGCCACTCTCTACCCTCCTACCCTGTTTCTGATTCCTCCTCTGAGATGAGGAGTGACTAATCTAATGGGTAAATTTGGAAGTAGAACCGGGCACAGCCCAGGTGCTTCCTTTCCCACCTTCTCCTGGGAGTGAGTTACCTTCAGAGGTCATGCCTTCTGCTCTGCCCACAGGGAGGCCTGCCAGCGCCTGGTGGCTGTGTCTACTTTGGCAGTACAGATTACATCAAGGTGCACTTCCCTGAAGAAACACACCATATCCCCAAACCCTGCTTTATCATTTTTTTAAAAATATATTTTTATTGATTGCAGAGAGGCAGGGAGAGGGAGAAAGAGAGAGAAACATCAATGATGAGAGGATCATTGATCGGCTGCCTTCTGCACGCCCCCTACTAGGGGTCGAGCCAGAAACCTGGGCATGTGCCCTGACTGGGAATGTAACCTGGACCTCCGGGTTCCTAGGTCTATGCTCACCCACTGAGCCTCACCAGCCGGGCTCTGCTTTAGTCTTGGTCTTAGTAGTCAATCAATAACTCACACAATGAAGAGAGGTGCTATTTATTCAGCCTCTCAACCACAACCCCTATTTTAAAGCCTTGGAAGGAATTCGCAGCAAGAGGTGTCAGGACCTCCAGCCCATTAAATTTGTGAAGCAACAAACCACGCAGGAATTAGCATTCAAAGCTCCATAATCCACTTGGAGTTTTCCCAGAGTCTTTCCGAGAGCCTGATCCCTCGTTTGAAGCACACGGTGCAGCAGGAGGAGGTACACAAAGGAAACAAGAAGCGAACGTGGGGACGGGTTTTCTGCAGCCTATTGGCACGTGCTGGAGCAGAGCACTCAGGGACGCGGCCTGCGTGGGAGACGTTCCCACGGGCTTTTGTGGCCTCTCTGCACTGCTTCCACCTCCGCTGCTAAAGAGCAAGGAAGCTGATATGACAGGTTTCTCACAGACACGCTGCTCTGGAAACTGGGACAGACATCAGGCCCTTCTGTTATAAAAGACTCGAGCATGACATGCTGCTCAGCTGAGGCTCAATCAGCTGTAACGGCACCTCACTCACGGAAAGATGTGTCCCTGAGAAACTCCGACTGAGGTGAATACTGCAGAGGAAACACTATTTTAAATCTACAAAGGAATACTGGTATTCAAGAAATCATGTGATGTCAGCCTCCTTTCATGCAAAATCAAGTGTTCCTATTGTAAGGCACCCCTTTGTGCTGGGATCTGACTGCATGTGTCAGTTTTGAATGCAGTCAGTCAGACAGTCACCACCTTACAAAGCAGCCCTTAGTGACTGTAAACACCTTAGTGGTTAGAAAGAGCCTTCTTTATGTGGAATAAAATTCTGCCTCATTTCAACCTTTCTCCGTCCATCCACGGTCTGTCCCCTGGAGCCACACACCACGGCATCTTTCAGATAGCTAAGCTGGCCACCACTCTAAGGTTTTTTTTTCCTCCAAGTCTACTCTCCCAAGCACTTTAATTTGAGACACTTCTGAAGTCCCCACCACAAGCACAGCCTGCAGGGGATATAAAAACAAGCCACCAGCTTGACCTTCAAAATATTGTCCTCATTGTCTAAGGAGAGATACTGACATGGGTACATAAATAACGGCAGTGGAAAGCTAAATAAATGGACTAAAATAAAATCAAGAAGTAGAACAGAACTGTAAGTGAAACGCTATAGGAACAAAGATGAGAAAAGGAATTAGTGAGAAAAGGAATTAGCCACTCCTAAAACGAAGCTAGCACAGTCAAAAACACACTGGTGCATTTCGAAAGCACAGGGAAACCAACAGATGGCCACAATCCATGTGCACGGGTGCCATTAGCATTCACCTGAGAGCTGGTACAACATCAAAGACCCCATGCACAGCTTAATCATTGTCCCTCTCAAACTTTCAGGAATATGTTAGTCTAGATGTAACTGCAATGAAACAGAAAAAAATTTATAAACCATGCAGGTTATAAACCCTCTAAAAACTCAGGTGGTCAGCCCACTGATCTTCATCTCAAAGCCCCCAACGCAACACAAGTTGGGGAGGGGGAACATGGAGCTCCCCAAATATGGAGATTAAAGAGTAGAGGAAGGCCCTAAAGGTTTGGCTCAGCTGGCCTGTGGACTGAAGGGTCCCAGGTTCCATTCTGGTCAAGAGCATGTACCTTGGTTGCTGGCACATCCCCAGTAGGGGGTGTGCAGGAGGCAGCTGATCTATGTTTCTAACTCTCTATCCCTCTCCCTTCCTCTCTGTAAAAAAATAAAATAAATAAAATAAAAACTAGAGGATGGTGGGGAAGATAAGAGATCAACCTAAGGATTTGTATGCATGCATGTAAGCATAACTTGTATGCATCATGTAAGCATAACTTGTATGCATTCATATAAGCATAATTGTATGCATGCATATAAGCAAAATTCTGGGAGGTGAGGGCATGTATGGGAGTGGGGGGGGGCAATGGTAAGATATGTACACAAAATACCTTAATAAAAAAAATGGGGGGGGGGAATGTAGAGGATGGCCCGGCCCCTATACCCTCCCTCCCCACTCCCCGCTCCCCGGCTTCTCCGGCGCATGCGCGGCTCACCGCCCCACCCCCCAGCCCCGCCCCCTCGGCTGCTGTGTCACGGCCCAGCGGAGGGCCCGGCCCCAGGGGCTCCCGGCTCCCGGTCCTCTCCCCGGCCTCCCGCAGCGGGGGTCCCCTACCCTGCACTCTCCCGAACACCTCGTAGTCCACGGACTTGAGGGGCCCCCCGGTAGACATGGCGGCGGCGAGCCCGCGGCGAAGGAGCCGGAGCGCGAGGAGCGGGGCTCGGGGCGCGGCCGCCGGCAGGAGGGGGCACATGGGGCCGGGCGCGCCCCGCCGGTCACGCGCAGGCGGCGGCAAATGGGGCCGCGGGCGGGAGCGGGGCGGCGGGCCGAGGACGGAGGCCGAGAGCCCTGCGCCGCGGTCCGCCCCTCCCTCCCTCCCTCCCTCCCTCCGCCCGGACCGCCCGCCCCGGGTTTGTAAATAAAGGCCGGCGCTGTGCTCCGAAGGGCTGCTTTGGGAGGAAAGATCTGCTCGCTCCGGGCCGCAGAGTCTCTGGTTGGTGAGCGCCTGCCAAGCCCGTCGGGATTCTGAGCCAATTCTTCAGAGGACGCCTGCATCCTCCCCACCGCCTCCGTGGAGTCAGGAAGGCTTTGGGCCTGGATCCATATTCTACGTGAAAACTGGCATTATTTTGGGACAAGACACTTTTTTAAAATCTAAATTCTTTTCTTTTTAAATATATTTTATTGATTTTTTTTTTTTTTTTACAGAGAGGAAGGGAGAGCGATAGAGAGTTAGAAACATCGATGAGAGAGAAACATGGACCAGCTGCTGTGCCCGCAACCAAGGTGCATGCCCTTGACCAGAATCGAACCCAGGACCTTTCAGTCCGCAGGCCTACGCTCTATCCACTGAGCCAAACCGGTTTCGGCTAAATTCTTTTATGTTAGTGGAAACAGAAAAGAAAACGTCACTCCTGTTCACTATCATAACATTTTTGTAGTTGTGATTATTGTTCAGCTACATCCCAATTGCCTAGGGGCTTAATCACAAACAGCCCGTAATTATTGGAATGTAATTATTGGAATCGAGAGTCTAGGTTAAAACAGTTTATGCTCAGGACATTTTACTTCCTGGCGAGCTAATATGGAGTCTTAATTTAAAGCAGCCTATCTCTCCAAAGAATTTGGATATTGATCAGCTGCTGCCACGTAGAATTCCAAATCCTTTCGCTCGTGAGAATTTGCATTTCTCAACATATTTGTTGGCTCCCATACCTTTACATATGCCTCTGCATCTGGCCCTAGAGCTAAAATAATCCTCCGCAATCTGATTTCAATATTATGTGCCAGTTCCATTAGAGAACACCACAAATCATCTGAAACTTGTTTAGAATGTGGTTAAATCATTTTAAAGTAAACTATATTCTGAAAGTTCTAATTTAGAGAATTTTAAGTATATTGAGGTTCCTGGTTTATTACAGAGACCTCATAATTTGTCTCCCTCTCATCTCCCTTCCAGTTCATTCTTTTCAATACCATATCTTCAAAGTCTCTCTTCACTACATTCCAACAAAATCAAAGGCATCTGCCTTCACTAACCTCTGATTACCTGCTTAACCCCATCCTATAGGTTATAGATAACTTATAATCAAGACACTTTGAATTATTCTGCTCTCTGAACACAAACTGACCTTATTTTTCAAAAAAATTTACCCTCGGATCTACTTTATGTAAACTATCTCCTGACGCTCCTAAATCTTCCCCTATCCTGTTCGTGGCCTGTGCAAGTATTTACCAGATTTCATCCTAATTATTTAGTGTCTTTCCCACTAGTACTGTGCCTTCCAAGAAGTAAGATCTCCAGCTGGAATGAGGTCCTGTCACTATCACTAATCCTGTCACTGACTGGAAAGGTTGACATTTTCCTTTTCATAATTAATCTTTGACTTCTCCCCACATTTACCCAAGAGTACCCCTGTCAATTATTATGTAGCTTTATTGTAATTTTAGTAGTTCTATAGCAACAATTGACATTGCTTAGCCAAAAAAAAATGTACTGTGTCTGCCAACAGCAGACAGAAATTTTTATGTACCAGTTAAGCATGGAATGCCAACAATATGTGATTTGAATACTTTAGAAATTATAAGCAAATGTTATTAATATTTAAGCTAATTTTAAAAAACAGAAGGAAAATTTTATAACTCTGACACAACCTTTATCATTTTTAGTATTCTCTTCATATATTACATATGCATTATATATATATATTTATATATATATATATATTCATCTTTTCATTTCAGAGAGGAAGGGAGGAGAGCGAGATAGAAGATTAAAATATCAATGATGAATGAGAATCATAGATTGGCTGCCTTCTGCTCGCTCCCTAACAGGGATCCAGCCCACAACCCGGGTATGTGCCTGACAGGAATCAAACAATGACCTCTGAGCACACCTGCTGGGCTCTTCATATATATTTTTAAGTAGTTAAAAATTATAGTATACATTTAATTTTTATTCTTTCTTTTTCCATGTTATAGTTTTTCAAATGAATCATTTAGTAGTTTCATGATATTCTACTTTTACTGAATCTATTGGGGTGACATTGGTTAATAAAATTAAGTTTCAGACATACAATTATACATCACCTGTATATTGTACTATGTGTTCACCACCCCAAGTCAAGCCTCCATTTATCCCCTCTTTACCCTCTTTACCTTCCCCCACCCTACCTTATGGTACTCTGAGTGAATATAACCATAAATTTACCTACCAGGTCCCTATTGTTATACACTCAGGTTATTTCTAATTTTTCACTACCATAAAAAAGTACTGTGAGGGAAATATTCATACATTTATTCATTCATATTCATGTTGCTTCCTTCCCATATTATTCAGTTATTTAGAAGTCAGAATAAAAACATCAAAGTATATACGGTATGTATGTATTGTTCTTGATATATATATGGCCAAATTGTTTTTTCAAAGGGCTGTGCTAATTTAAATACCACTACGGGCACTAGATGAGTATATGATTTTTAAAAATATTTGTATTGATTTTTTAGATTGAGTAGAGAGAGAGACATTGATGTGAAAGCAAAAATCTATTAGCTGCCTCCTGCCACCCCCCTTCCCCCCCATGATGAAATAGGTACAGACAATACAGTCTCTGTGTCGAAATCAGCGGTCGCCACCCGGTGGTCCATGGACCACTGATGATCCGTGAGGTCCAAAAGATTGGCGACTGCTAATGACATGGGAACAGAGGAGGCATCACCAATAAATCTATAAATCATCACCACAAAAGGTTAGTTGGGAATGATTCCTAAAGTGATGTCTCAGAAATTTGATATTGAAGTATAATTGATTTCAAGGACAACCAAAATTACTTTATCCACCAACCTATTTCTAGTCCTGAAATATTTTTGTAACCGTTATGTGGAAAGAGCTGGATTCAACAGGATAAAAATTATTAAATTTCACAACTGAAGAGACCTCAACAAACCAACTCGATGCTTCCTTCTTGGAAGAGATACTTTATAGTAAAAAAAAGGTTAGATAATTATTACTCAACTGGATCCAAGATCATTAGACATCAGGCTGTTGTTAGCTGAGAAAGTAAGCTGGTTTCCCAGAAAAGGCTTTTATCTTATTATAATTTATCAGAAAATTGCTTAAGCATTTTTATCAAGGATGCATGTTTCTTCCCAGAGGAGATTCTGTCCTGGATTTGAACCACTTTTTCTTTATCAGAGTCCAAGTTAATATTAAAAACTCAGAAGTACATTTAACATTAAAGCTTCTTTCTTCCCCCAGCTTGATATTTTAAAATCCTGTTACATATTTCCATAATAATGTTTTAAAATAAAATTTGAACACAGATTGACTATTAAATTCTATAGAATTATCTTTAACTTTCTCATGTGATAATAGAATTATAGGTATATTTTTTAAAGGCCTTATCTGTTAGAGGCCTTAACTGAAATATATAAGGATGCCATTACATATTTTGCTTTAAAGTCCTTGGGAGTTACCTGGATGGTTGGCTCAGTGGTTGAGCATCAGCCTCTGAACCAGGGGATCAGGGTTCGATTCCTGGTCAGTGCACATGCCCGGGTTGCAGGCTTGATTGCCAATGTGGGGTGTGCAGGAGGCAGCTGATCAATGATTCTCTCTCATCATTGATGTTTCTATCTCTCTTTCCCTCTTCCTCTCTGAAATCAATAAAAATATAGTAAAAAATATCAAAAATAAAATCCTTGGGAGTTGAGGACAGCACAGTTTAGATAGAATAAACATACTGAATTGGTGGTATTTATTAAGCTGGGTCATGGGTACATGGGGATTCATTATACTATTTCTAATTTTGTACATGTTTGAAATTTTTATGTAAAGTTTTAAAATAAAATAAATAAAAGTCCATTTTCATTCTATAAAATATGTGACCAGTAATCCTCAAAACTGTCATGGCTATGAAACAAAAAAAAAAAAAAAAAAAAAAAAAGAAAAAGAAAAAGAAAGCCTGCAAAACAACCCAGAATTGCCCTAGCAGTGGTCAGCAAACTCATTAATCAACAGAGCCAAATATCAACAGTACAACGAATGAAATTTCTTTTGAGAGCCAATTTTTTTAAACTTAAACTTCTTCTAACACCACTTCTTCAAAATAGACTCGCCCAGGCTGTGTATTTTGTAGAAGAGTCACACTCAAGGAGCTAAAGAGCCGAATGTAGCTCAAGAGCCGCAGTTTGCCGACCACTACCTTAAGGAGACAGGATAACTAAATGTAAGTGTATTCTGAATGGGATTCAGGAACGGAAAGAGGACTTCAGGTAAAAACCATGAAACTCTGAATAAAGTATGGATGTTAGTTAGGTATCAATACCGGTTCATCATAACAAATGTACCGTATTAATGTAAGATATTAATGATAGGGTGAACTTCCTAAACTATCTTCATGATAATTTTGTCAATCTGAAACTATTCTCTCCCTCCCTCCCCCCCCCCCCTCCCTCTCTCTCCAAAAATGTCTTTTTTTAATGTTAGCACATGTGATGGGTTCTGAAGTGGCAACTTCCTGGATGTGGCAGTTTTAAAACCAGCAGCTTCTCAGTTCAGCATTTTGCCTGATTGCAGAAGAATCCATAGCTTCCTTGATGGCCCAAGGAAGAGAGAGTCAATCCTGAAACATTAGCCTCAAAGTGTTCTCCACCCCAGTGTACATTAGACTATTGACTATGCACATGTACATGCCCAATATGTGAATTCAGTATGTGAATTCCACAATCACTACAGTATTCTTACAAGCAACCTAGACGCTGGTGATGAAAAGCTAAAGTTAAGAACCACTGGTCCAGAGACTCTTTCATTAGTCTTCACAACAACTTCAACCCATCTAATACCCAATTGTTAAATCCATGTCTGTTTAAATGTCTAAGATGGATTATTTTTTTCTATAACTGAACCTTGGCCAATGCCTGGGGGCAGAATCTTCACAATCAGAGTAAATCAAAGTTTAAGCAGAATGGAAGTTCAAATATGCCATCCCTGCTGTCAATAAAGGAGCATTAACATTGTCAGTGCTTACAAAGAAAAGAAATAAAGGTTATAAGAAAGAACAAGCTAAAACTGCTAATAAAACTAAGCCTAGGGTTTTGAAAAATAAGTTTTTGTCAAAAGACTATAGCATAATGGCTTAAGTATCGATAACATATTATGTATTCAATAAATCAGCTATATCCTGCTCATTTATATTTATTGTTTAGTGCTTTGCAGCTATAATGTTTTATTTTTTAAAAAATTGCTGATGTAACAACACTAAAAATAACCCTCCCGATGCCCCGTTTAAATGAACCATAATTTCTAGTCTACTGCTGCCACCTACCAACTATCCCAAGGCAAGGCAGGTCATGTGAATATTACTATTCCAATCTTCCAGCAAAGTCAATGCTATTATACTTAACTTTCCTCTCATTTCAGTGTCATACTTCAAACATACCTGGGATGCATGCTTAAACCCTTAAATGCTAAGCAGTTTAAGTGTTAGGGGTCTTTACTCAACAGATCACTTAAATATGATAGTATCTTGGTCATCGGTTACTATTAGTTATGGACGTTATAGGAAATGCAAACTTACAAGGAAATTCATTCAGTAAATGTTGATTGAACTTCTCTATAGTAGGCATTATGGGTTACAATATACTTATCTACTGCAGCCTTTAAAATTAGACTTTTTTCAGTTTTTATTGATTTTTTAGGGAGAGAGGAGGGGAGAAGGGGAAAGGGAGAGAAAAACATCAACTGGCTGCCTCCTGCATACCCACTACTGGGGATTAAGCCTGTATCCCAGGCATGTGCCCTGACAGGGAATCCAAACGGTGACCTCTCAGCGCATGGGCCAATAGTCAACCAACTGAGCCACACAGGCCAGGGCAAAATTAGCCTTCTTCAAAGGTCATGAGCTTCAGAGACAGCTTGTTCTATAAATAAAGTGATGATTGCCATAGTGAGAGTGACTCAATTGGTTGAGCCTTGGCCCAGGCACCTCGAGGTCACCAGATCGATTCCCAGTCTGGGCACATGCTGGGAACCATTTTGCCAACAGGCAAAGAAAGCTCGCTTGAGAATAACCACAACAGGGAGGGGAGCCAGCTGAAAAAGAAAAACCAAGTGCTGATGTCATTGTTTGAGCGCCAGGATCTAGCCCTTCCTGAAAGCAGTCACTCCCAGTAGACTTTTTAGTTCCATGGCTCATATATTCACTTCTTGGGGGGGGGGGGGGGGGGGGGGGGAAAGCACTTAAATCAGCTGAAATTGGGTTTCTAGCATGGCAATAAAATAAGCTCTGATAAATGTAGAATTATATCAAGAGGCCTCCTGAACTAAAAATGGTAATAAAACTAACTTAGAGTTTTGAAAAATAGAGCTGCCTGCAACCCTATCTCCCTCCTTAGAAAAAACTTGTCTGCAATAGAGTAAGAATAGCACATTCTCTGACATCAATTGAATTCCTGAATCAAGTCAACCCTGAGGCCAACCTCCAGATGAATAAAACAGTAAGTCCCATATTTTGCTTAAGCTGGCTTGTATTAAATCTCTGGCATGTAACTAAGCGTACTATCTTAGTTGTATTTGTCCTAACAGGAATGAGATATCAAGTTCCCTAAAATAAAAAATAATAATATCCAGTATTACTAATGTTGTGCCAAAATGGGGACTCACACATTGCTCGTATTGGATACAAACATTTTGTAAAGCACTTTGACTATAGATCTCAAAAAGCCTTAAAAATTACTTGGAGAAGGGAAAGAAGGATAAATAAATAGAACACAGGGGATGCTTAGGGCCATATAGCTATTTGTATAATACTCTAATGGTGAATACATAGTATTCACATAGCCCTCTGGCCACATAGCTCTCTGAGGAGGTGAGCACTACGTTACTCACCTTGCCCTGGAAGGTCGCCCTTTTCTGGAGATAACTTCTAAGAAGGCTTAGGCCCAAGTACGTTGTACTTTTTAAAAATCCTCAAGAGCCCCCTAGGATCTACAAAGTCCAAACTTCTTGGCATGGTATTTAAGGCTTCCATTATGTGATTTAGATACTGTTCCAGACTCATTTCCCATTCATTGGGACTCTTTTTTACATTTTGAAAATACTAGTCTGTCCCTCCATCATTGTTCAAAAAATTGTCCCTTATGAATAGGTTGAGGCTGGAATGGTCAAATCAAACCACAGTTTCATATATCATTCCTGACATAAAGCAAATAGAAAGCAAGTTAAAATGTGACATGGTTTGTACAATTGGTAGAGTGGAAAAAATGAGGATCTGTTTCTATGTAACACAAGAGATGTATTTCTGGGACTAGCACAGATATTCTAACACTGACCCCATAAAGAGGAAACCAAAGGGTAATTTTTGGCTCTACACAGCGAACTGAATCTGAAAAGCCATGTTTATGTAAATGGTCATTTTAATTTTTTTTTTTTACAGTTTTAGAATAAACTCTTAGGCAAATCACAGAAGACTGAATTGTGATTACAGAAAAGAATATGTTATCCACCTAGAACACTTAAAACAAAATTTGCCACTGACAAAGATTGGGAAGTAAGTAAAAGGGAGAAGAGCAGGTGAAGGGGACCATCCAAGTATAAATGTCCTCAACAAGAGATGCTCTCTTGGTTGGTGGAACAGATAGAGGTTCAAGGTCTGAAATCAAAGAGGTGACTGGAATAGAAAGCAGAGATCAGCCGAAACCGGTTTGGCTCAGTGGTAGAGCATCGGTCTGCGGACTGAAAGGTCCCAGGTTCGATTTCGGTCAAGGGCATGTACATTGGTTGCAGGCACATCCCCGGTAGGGGGTGTGCAAGAGGCAGCTGCTTGATGTTTCTCTCTCATTGACGTTTCTAGCTCTCTATCTCTCTCCCTTCCTCCTCTCTGTAAATATCAATAAAATATAAAAAGGAAAAAAAAGAAAGCAAAGATCAGTGACAAAATTATCTTGGGAGGAAGGAGGCAGAGCAAGAGGGCTAAATTTGCAACCATTGCATCTAAATCAAGAAACAACACATTTAGAGATTTCAAGGTAATCACAAAAAGACCTAAAACAGAAACTGTTAAAGTCATTTCCTCTGGAAAATAAGTCAAAAAGACACCATGAGGAAGCAATCAGTCAAATCTAGAATATGGCACATTCCACGAGACAACTGACCTAGTTTCTCTAATCAATGGCATGGGGGGAGGGGAGGAGGAGTTACAGAATAAATAATACTTAGGAGAGAAAACAACAAAATTCAATGTAGAAACTTCATTTGGGATCCTTATTAGAACAGTTTTGAAACCTTCAGAAAATTTGATCATGAACTGGATATAAGATGATATAAGAAAATTCATTTTGATATAATAATGGCATGGAAGTTAGATTTTGAAATATCTTTTGCAGTGAAGTATTTCTAGGTAAACTAGCATGATGGATTTGTTTTTAAAATACTGAAATGTAGAGGGATAGAGAAACATAGCTGGCCAGATGTTGATAACTGTGGAAGCTGGGTTCATGGTGTTCAGTGTAGCATTTCTCCACTTTTATGTATGCTTGAAAACTTCCAACTTAATATACTGTCTTGTTCTTATTTATTTTTTTCAAGCAGGTTCCTCTGAGGAGTGAGAAAGGGTGGGGAGCAATAGGGCCAGGAAGATTATTTTACATTTTTTATTTACTGAATGAATATTTATTGAGTCCCCGCAGTGTGTGAGGCACTGTGACCTAGTGGAGTTCACATTCCAGTCAGGGTAAAGGAAAAATAAACATGGACAGAATAAGTTCTAATGTGTTAGAAGTTAATAAGTGCTACGAGGAAAGGAGAGAGCAGGGTAAGCAGGAGCAGGAGTGAGGCCAAGGTTACAGTTTTAAATAGCACGGTGCCTGGAAATGGCTCATTGAAAATGTGACATTTGAACAAAGACTTGAAGGAGATTATAAACCCTTCTGAATTGTTGTTTGTAAATTATGTCCCTGGATTACTTTGATAAAAAGAATTTTAAAAGATTAAAAATTAAATTAAATCTCCTTCCTCACTCCTCCTTCTCTCCATATCAAAATCCCTCTTTCTTCTTGGGGCCAACTCCAAATAACCATTCACGAAGTCTTTTCATCCGCAGCTAGAAGCTACTGCTCTTTTGTGTTCTCCTGTACAATTGCTAGTGACTCTAACAGGTATTTCTTCCACCTAATATGGCTCTTTATAGCGTTACTAAGCATCTTCACTTATACCTCGTAATAATTTTAAGTGGTTTTGTTTCAATATTATTATTAGTCCACCTTACTGCGTGAGAAAACTAAGGCTCTGAAAAAATAAGTGATTTGCACCCGAACAACATCCGAATCCTAGACCATATCTTCTGAAGACATTCTGACTCCTCTGCCTCACTCCACTACCTCTCCATAATTAGTTGTTTCTAAGAGTCATTTCATGTTAAAATTATAGTTGTATCAAAGTAATACTACACATGATAGTAAACCAGGTAGTTCAGAAAAATCTTAGCAGGGTCCGAAACCGGTTTGGCTCAGTGGATAGAGCGTCGGCCTGAAGACTGAAAGGTCCCAGGTTCGATTCCAGTCAAGGGCGTGTACCTTGGTTGCAGGCACATCCCCAGTAGGGGGTGTGCAGAGACAGCTGATCGATGTTTCTCTCACATGGATGTTTCTAACTCTCTCTCTTCCTTCCTCTCTGTAAAAAATCAATAAATTTTTAAAAATAAATAAATAAATAAATAAAATCTCTATGGCTCACAAATAAATGTAATTGAACAAAGAAAACATGTGTCCTGCCATTAGAACTGCAAATGTAATGGAGAAGTAAGATAATGCATCGGCTTCACATGGCTTGCCATAGATGTGGTCTCTGTCTGGGAAGCTAATGCACTCATAGATTAGTCGTCAAGAGAGGCATCATTCTCAAATTGATCTCTGGCTTGTGGTGGCAGTAAAACATTGTTTTACTGGCAATAACCATAGGAACAGGAACGGATCCTGTTGCTGGGAAGGGATGGCAGTGGTTGCCTTGACAACACAGCATGCGAGCTCCTAGTTTCCTCCATAATTTCCCTGAGAAGACTGTGATTATGTATCAGTCCTACATACGAACTAGGTTTTGCCTACAAGATGAGGACTGTTAACCCATAACTCAATTACTGAGAGTGTGTCAGTACCAGGAAATTTCATCTAGATCCCGATAACAAACTGTGTAAAACAAGCTTGAAGACGTGAAAGGCCAGCTTGATGCACTGGTCATGGGAACCGTAGGAAGGTCTCACCGAGGCCCAGGGAACCTGGAAATGGACTCAGTGGCCTTTGAGGCTGTGGCTGTGAACTTCACCCTGGGTCCTTCCCAGAAGAAACTCGAGAGATGTGATGCGGGAACACTTCAGGAACCTGGCCTCAACGGAAGTCACATGATTGAAAGGCTGTGAAGCAGAAAAGGCTAATCCATGTGGAGAAAGCTGCAGCCTTGTTTCAGATCTCAATCGGAAGAAGAAAACTCTTCTTGGAGTAAAACCCTGGGAATACAGTGTGTGTGTGGAAAAGTCTTCATGCAGCATTCACCCCATCAAAGGCACACCAGCTGTCACACTGGACACAAGCCATCTGCGTATCAGAAATATGGAGAAGAGCCATATAAATGCAGCGTATGTGGCAGAGCCTTTGTTTATCTCCAGTGTTTTGAGAATCATGAAAAAATATTGCAACGGATAGAAAACATAAACGTAAGGAATGTGGGAAAGCTTTCATGTGGCTCCAAACCCTTCAGATACACAAAACAGCACATACTGCAGATGGTCCTTATAAACGTAAGGTGTGGGGGGAAATCTTTAGTGGTTAGACCAAAGGGTCCATTTCCAGTCAAGGGCACTTGTATCTCAGTTGTGGGTACTCTGGCCCCTGTAGGGACAATTGTGGGAGGCAACCAAACCATGTGTCTCTCTCACGTTTATGTTTCTTTCTCTCTCCCTTCCTCTTCCTCTCTCTCCCCCTCCTCCTCCATCCCTCCCTTCCATTCACTCTAGAAATCAATGGGAAAAAATATCCCTCAGTGAGGATTAAAAAAAAAAAAAAAAAAAAGGTTTAAAGTATCATTGTTCAAAAAAAAATTTGAAATGCCCTAAAATCTTATAAATCACATATGAAATATGACAAAATTTTCCAAATTGACAAATCCACACAATTTGCATGGGATTACAAGTATGCTGTAAAACTAAAATTGCCGAGACCGGTTTGGCTCAATGGATAGAGCGTCGGCTTGGGGACTGAGGGGTCCCGGGTTCGATTCCGGTCAAGGGCATGTACCTTGGTTGCGGGCACATCCCCAGTAGGGGGTGTGCAAGAGGCAGCTGCTGATCGATGACTCTCTCATCAATGTTTCTAGCTCTCTATCTCTCTCCCTTCCTCTCTGTACAAAATCAATAAAATATATATTTAAAAAATTAAAAAAAATAAAATAAAATAAACTTTAAGTTATCAAAATAAAACAAAACAAAAAAAATTTTTGATCAACCCTGGAAGGGGAAACATTGGATTCTCTACAATAATAAAAAATCTCTCTAATACTACTTTCTTATAAAAAGGACATCAAAGAAAATGCATCCCAAAAAATAGAAGGAAAGAACCATAATAATGTAGTAGGCAGGAAATAAACAAACAAACAAAATATTGCTGACTTGAGGATATTTGTGACTTATTTAGCTTTTCAAAATTCATGGTTTGGTGTGATTTTTTCATTCTAATAAAATATTCACATTTGAACTTAATTTTGCATTTGTAATCTTGTGTTCTTTTTCATAAAGAGAACTCTCAAAATTGTATAAGGTATAAGCCACTCCAAATCTAAACCTGGTCAGATTTCAATGGGTTTTTTTTTTTTTTATGAGATTCACTTGACAGAGGCTAAACAATATCACCAAAGACTTCTTTTCTTTCCTTCTCTCTGCTCTGACACCTGTGGTGAGAGCATCATCCTAATGCTGGCTTCCTCATTGTCACAAAATGACTGCAGCAGTTTCAACACTCATCCAGAAGATAGTGACAACTGGCTTTCTATTGTTCTCTCAGAACAATTAAAAACCTTTGTAAGCACAAACGCCTAGTGATTACCCTAAATCGGTCTGAGTCACTAGTTGGTTTAGTTTGGGATGACCTAAACAACTCACGGTGTCGAGGTGATGGAATTACTGGCGTGGGGTCAATCTCCACCCAGAACCTCCTCGCTGTGGGCAGTGAAGGTAAACCCCCTGGCTGGGGAGACAAACCACAATGTCCAATGGAAGACATGAGAAGGGTGAGATGGTTATTCATTTATTCAAAACCATCTCTCTAGAACACATAAGGGCTCAAGTATCAAGTATTTATGTCAAGTATCAGAAGTCAGGAAAACAAAGATTGAACAAGAACTAGATACTTTCTATCTTTTTCTAACTGGGACAGGCTCTTCATTTTAAAAGACCATTTTGGGTTTGAGATCTTTTATTCTAACTACAAAATTAACTTAGAATCTATAATAAATTCCACTTTTTATTCAGTAAATATTTAACACATGCCTACTGCCTACTCATCATGGAGTGGGATATAAAATTTAGTTTCTGATATCATGAGTTACAAAGCTTATCAAGATGTCTTAAGTAAAAAATTAAAAAGGTAAAATGTTTAAATAGCTAAAATAAATAATATCTGTTCAAGATGGCAATAGAAGAGATACTCCAAGATAATACAGATGAGTTGTACAGGTAATAAAGCTACAGGAGTTTAAAAGAATTATATATATATATATTTGTATTAAATACAATATAAATACACATGTATATGGAAGCTATTCCTTCTCACTGAGAAAGTAAATGCCTGGCATTGTTCTAAAGTGTATACTTGACCTTCCACTTTCAGTCCGGATTTGCTAACAATGATTATACAAAGGAAACAGATATAATTATGCACTTTGGCCCATAGTGTTACTTTCCGTACTCAGTTCTCTTGTAGGACAACAAACTTCCCTGTGTTACAGAAGAGACAGAAAGCAAAAGAGATGTACTGAAGTAGGCTGTGGAGGGAGCATTTACTGAACACAGTCCTATTCTGCATGTCTTGACCTTGTCTCTTAGTCTCTAGAGAAAGTGAAGTGGTACACTGTAAAGAATATTAATCCAGGAGCCAGAAGACTTGGTTTCTATTCCTAATCTGCTTCTAGTTTACCTGACACCTTGGGATACCTGTCACTCTTCCTTCACAAGCCATTTATCTATATAGTTGCCACTTCTTTGCTCAGAAGCCTTTTTTCCTTGAATAGGCTGGTTTTGCCCTTTGTTGATAACTATTTCCCCCTCTGGCAAGCCTCGCCGCAATATTCCATGCACTGAGAATTGTTTAACCTCTGTCACTAGCTCCAAGGTTAGCCTTTGGATTCATTCATTGCACAAATATTATTTTTGAGCACCTATTATGTGCCAGGACAGCGTTTCAGATAAAAGGTTGAACAAAAAACTTGTTTGCCTTCATGGAGCATTCACAGAGGAGGTTATAGTGGAAAAGGGGAGTCATAAATGCAGGCCTTTTGTTCTTTAAATTCCTAGGCGAGTTAAAGTTAGTTTAAGTAATTCTAGGACTTCGTCAACTCTAAAAGTCTCTTCTTCTGCTTTGACTTTGTTCTATTTCATGGAAATGTGTCTTAAATTTTGACAAGATAGAAAACCAGAATATAAGTGTGATAATAATAACTCAAAGTGAGGATAGGTAGGATAGGTTTTGTATACAAAGAAAAGCATATTATTGAAACCCTGATTTATATATGTATATGTGTGTGTTTAATACAATTAAATACTGTTTTATTTCCAAATAACACTTAACTAGAAGACCCTAAAAACCTAGCTTCAGGTTCAGAGTTCAACAGAAGTCATTTATAGAAATAATTAGATCTTTATGCTCACAGAGGTAAAACTAAGACAACTTTCAGGACTCAGGATAGGCCACTGCGAAGTCTTTTTCACACTCCAGGGGGACCCATATTTGACCACTCATGACATGCCACCTGGACTCCAGCCCTACTAGGTGCCTGCTTTCCCCCTTTCCTCCCTCCCTTACCCATCTCCAGGCCCACCAGTTCTTCAGTTCTTTCTCCAAGACACTTGACTTCCTTTTCCCACTGGTTCTGGAAAATGAAATTAAACTTAGATCTTCCAACTGAGTTTTTATATAAAAACCTAATACCCTTCTAAACTAGCTAATATTTTCTGTGTTCAATGTCTGCAAAAAAGCCATTTTTGATATTTTTAGTACATTGCTGATTGGATAGATAATTTAGACATAGCCTGGGACCTAGTGTCAGGGACCTAGCTTTTAGTCCTGTCTCTACTGTTGACTAGCAGTGTGACCTTCCTTGAGCCTCTCAACCTCTCTAAGCCACCATTCTGCAATCTGCAAAATAAGGGAGTCAGACCAGATATATTATTATTTATTGCTAATTACACAAGTGGTAAGAGTCTATATTCTTCATATCAATGTTTTATACAGTATAATTCAGATATGTTTAAAGTCCTCTTAGACCTTCCCCTATTTTCTCAACCCTTGTTCCCTTTTTATTTCCCCATTATTATCTCTTTGGAAAATCTTCTTCAGAACTTTTTTACACTTACATAAGTTCCCTACAAGGTTTAATATCTTACATATAGAAAACTAAGCAGCCTTTGTGTAAAGAAATTATAGGTTAACTTGTGTTCAATGTATGATTTTCCATATGGGAACATTTTCATTTCTGGGCCTTAGTGAATATTTAAGAAGGAATGCTAAATCTAAATTCAAAACACTTATTAAAATGCAAAACTCACAATGTCTGCTATGAGGAACTCACAAAATATAAATGTAAATAAAAAAGAGAAATGTCAACATGAATGACACTTTAAAACCTTTAGTTTTGTAAAAAGTTCAGGAAAAAGGAAATTTCTAGAGGTAAATATGTCTTTTTATTATTAGAAATTATTTTTATCACCCCCATTATTAACTCTACGATAGCCTGATTAGTTTGTCAGGTACATACTGTTCTATTTATATGAAACATCAAGAGATCTGCATTTTTTGGCAAATTAATAATGCCATTTCCTAAACTTATCCAATCTCTGAGAAAATGAGAATACCCTTTTGGATGGTTAATTTCATGAGTCATCTTGGCTGGTTAAACATTATTCTGTTTCTGTGAGGGTGTTTTTGAATGAGATATTAAGATTTCAGCCTAGCCAATGTGACTTAGTGGTTGAGCGTCAACCCATTAACCAGAAGGTTACAGTTCGATTCCTGATCAGGGCACATGCCCAGGTTGTGGGCTCAATCCCCAGTGTAGGGCTTGCAAGAGGCACCTGATAGATGATTTTCTCTCAACATTGATGTTTCTACCTCTCTCTCCCTTTCCCTTAAAAATCTTATATAATAAAAGGCTAATATGCAAATTGACCAAACAGTGAACAATGGGTCGCTATGATGCACACTGACCACCAGGGAGAAGATGCTCAACACAGGAGCTTCCTCCTGGTGGTCAGTGTGCTCCCACAGGGGACCATCGCTCAGCCAGAAGTTGGGCTCATGGCTGGAAAGCACAGTAGCAGTGGCGGGAGCCTCTCCTGCTTCTGTGGCAATACTAAGGATATCCGACTGATGGCTTAGGACTGCTCCCCGTATCAGTTGGACATCCCCAGAGGGCTTCTGGACTGCAAGAGGGCACAGGCTGGGCTGAGGGACACCCCCCCCCCCATACACACACACACACACACACACACACACACACACACACACAGACACCAAAGTGCACAAATTTCGTGCACTGGGCCTCTAGTATATATTTTATTTTTTCTAGTATATATTTTAAAATTGGCTATAGCCAATAGTGTGGTAGAGTGTTGGCCTGTAGACCAAAGGGTCCCAGGTACGATTCTGGTCAAGGGCATCTACCTCGGTTGCAGTTTCCTCCCCAGTCTGGGCTCTGGTCAGGCCTGTGTAGGAGGCAACAAATCGATGTGTTTCTCTCACATTGATATTTCTCTGTCTTTCCCTCTCTCTTCCACTCTCTGAAAATCAATGGAAAAATATTCTCAGATGAGGATTTAAAAAACAAAACACTTAATACCACATTTCTTTTCGTATAAGTATTTTGTAGATATTTTGACAAGGTTGAACAGATTACTCCTGATCCCCAGTATGTGTCTTCTATCAACATTTGATTAATTTTTCTCATTATTTCAACTGTTTTCTTCCACAAATTAAACAATAACAAAAACCTCTTTAATTAGAAATATATTTCTACTTAATAAAACTGGCCAGATTTGCTTTAAAAAATACATGGCCATATTTATGCTCTCTTTACATATTATAAATAATGTTTTATATCAATAAGAACATTTAAAGTAAAATTTTATTACATCACCTAACATGGCTATACCAATAAATGCATGTACTAGCAGCCTCCTTCTCAAATAGCTTGTGTGTGATTACTTATTGTGTTAACTACAACTAAGTAAAATTTTAGTTAAGATGCTTTGGGCACATGTAACAGAAAACAATTAGTGCAACTTCTATAAAAAACAAAAAGAGAGGATTTATTATAAGGACACAGACATCTCATAGATGCCCCAGAAAAGAACTGGAAGTAAAAACTAAAAAAAAGTCACTGGAACCCAGGCAGTTATCTTCTTTGAACCTAGTTTATCTTCCTCTTCAGACAAAATAGCTTGCTCTTCTCTATTCACCTGGGAGGGAAACAATAGTCACGGCCAAACTCAGGACTAAGCAAACCCAGTTCCTCTCTCTAATTCAACCAAACAGTAAGTCATCCCTCCTCTCTTGGAATGAAATGACCAAAGAAGCAGAGGAAAGCCCAGGAGTTGTAAAGAAATGCATGTCTTATCAAAACCGGTCTGGCTCAGTTGGATAGAGCATTGGCCTGTGGGCTGGGCTCAAAGGTCCTGGGTTCGATTCCAGTCAAGGGCATGTACCTTGGTTGCGGACATATCCCCAGTAGTAGGGGGTGTGCAAGAGGCAGCTGATGATGTTTCTCTCTCTCTTATCGATGTTTCTAAATCTCTATCCCTCTCTCTTCCTCTCTGTAAAAAAATCAATAAGATATAATTTTTAAAAAAGAAATGCATGTCTTTCCACTTAGAAATATGTTACAGTGTAAGAATAAGTGAAACCAACTTAATGACTGTTTCATTTGAACAACTTTCATGCGAAAATATACCTGTCAAGTGAAATTCTTCCCTATGGGTTATACAAACAGAGCTAAAAATATTCATTGCTCAAGATAAGCAAAGCACTTAAGCTAATAATAAAACAATGGTGCTTATAACCTCTATTGGGCAAAGGCAAACAATTTAAATGTGAAAAGAGTCACTGAGCTGATAATTATCTGTTGTTTGTTAGGTTTTACTTGAGGGTTTGCTAGTCCACTGTCTGGAGATATCAGTAAATAGGGAATGTCTTGCATAGAAAAAAACATATAGCTTTCAGATATGAATTCAAAGTTGTTTTTTAAAAAAGTATTTTAGGTACAGTTATAACACACATTCCCCCTTAGTGATGAATAATTGCTAGACTGAGCTCTAGGAATGCCTGAAATCCAACTTTCCCCCAGCAGATAACAATTCATGTTACAAGTAGGCTCTCTCTAAATATATTCTTCTAATCTCATCTTTCAATATTATCTGCTAAATTTAACCACAGATCCTTAAGTTACACTTCTTTGCCCATAAATGGTGTTAAGCAAAAGTATTCTAAAGAAGGGAAGTGCACTGTGAAAGGTAGAATTAAATCCTAATTTTATTTCTGATTCTCTCTGACATTGGAGGACTTATTGCAGCTGTTCTGTAAATTTTATACAGTGGCAGTGCCTCACAGCACTGATGTAAGAACAAAATAAAATGTGAAAACTGAACAAATATAAAAATTGCCATGATGGTTGGTACTGGTTATGGGAACACAGATATCATTTGCCTAAGACTTGAGTTCCAGAAGTTCAACCAGTAGGGCAAGTAAATCATAATGATATCTACATTTTTATAATGCTTTGTTTATAAATAATTCCTGCAAATGTTGCTCATTTAATCCTTACAAATATTACATAACAGATGTATTGCCATCAGAGGCTCTGAGGTGTCAAGTGATTTGTCCAAGTTTATTCTACTAGTAGTAAATCTAGGGTTCATAGCTAGATTCAAGCCATGTCTTTTGACTCCAGGCCTAGCATTTTCCCTTTTTTAAGTAATAGAGCTTCTCTGATGTTTAAAGACACAGAATAAAGAACAAATGTAAGTCAGAGGATTTCGTGGCACAGTCGTTTCATATGGGCCCAGTGACACATATCTGGGTTTAAGTTAGAATTTGTAAACATGGACCTCAATTCCTCATAAAATGGGGTCAGCAGTACCTACTGTACATGGTTCGAGTGAGAAATACACAAATACATGGGATGTGAGGGTGTATAAAAATAAATTTTTTAGTGGTTGGCAAAGTAATTGGTACAAAACAATAGAAAATTTCATGACTTTGAGGAAAGTCGTAAATAAGTCAGATTTGGAAAAGGTATCAAACATGGCTTGACTCACATTTGAGGCCAGGTAGCAACAAATATTAGTTACCATTCTAGGACTTTAGGTCATGTGATAAGTGCTGATGGTAGTGGATTTTAGGTAATGATTCATTCAACTGAGGATACATAAACAAGCCTAGAAGGACATTGAAACAATGTTCTTACACAGGAAATAAAATAGATAATTTTCTCATGAATGGAGATACTGCATATCACGTTCTAGCTACTGCCTGTTAAATGTTTTATTCACCAGTTATGTGTAAAGAGCAAAGCCCATGCACGACAGATGGCAGCCAAATTTGATTTCTCTAAAATTGTTTTCTTCCCACGCATCAGAGCCCAGGGAAGTACTGACTCAGTGTTGCAGATGAGGCCTCAGCATGGACTACTATTTCACAGTGTGACTCAGAGACCGACTATATTTCTCCTCGTTGATGAGAGCCAAGCATTAAAACATGGACTGAATTCAAGGTCTAAAGGCAATTTATATGCAATTTGGAAAAATCCACAATGGCAATCAAGGTTGTAAAACAAAGTAGTTAGCCCTAGCCGGTTTGGTTCAGTGGATAGAGAGTCAGCCTGCAGACTGAAAGGTCCCAGATTCTGTTCTGGTCAAGGGCACATATCACAGTGGCAGGCTCAATCTCCAGCCCTGGTTGGAGCAGATGTGGGAGGCAACAAATCAATATGTCTCTCTCACATTGATGTTTCTCTCTGTGTCTCTCCCTTTCCCTTCACTCTCTCTCTCAAAAAAGAAAAAAAAAATTAATGGAAAAATGTCCTTGAGTAAGGATTAACAAGACCAACCAAACAACCAATAAAATATAAAAACAAACCAAAGTAGTTAAATTTATGTAGCCAACACCAACCAATTCAGGAAACAGGAAACTGCAAACAAACCCTGATGCCTCTATTTTCCTTTATCCCCAGACATTCCAATCATAGCAGGTTCACTTGCTAAACAACCCTTATGTCCATGCACTCTCTCTGTCTTAGTCTAAGCCAACATCATCTATTTCTTGGTCTCCCCACGTTTAAAAAAATATATATTCTTTATTGTTTTTTTACAGAGAGGAAGGGAGAGAGATAGAGAGTTAGAAACATTGATGAGAGTCATTGATCAGCTGCCTCCTGCACACCCCCTACTGGGGATGTGCCCGCAACCAAGGTACATGCCCTTGACCTGAATCGAACCCTGGATCCTTCAGTCCACAGCTGACGCTCTATCCAGTTTCAGTGGTCTCCCCACATTTAAGCTAGACCCCCTTCATTGCAGTCTGAGAGGATTCTGCAAATGCAGACTTCATCCTGTTTCTGCCATCCCAGCCTTTCCTGCTGCGTAAAAGCCTTAAATGGCTTCCTTTTGTTCCTGTGATAAAGGTCCAAATACTTAATATGGTCATTAAGGCTCAATGTTCTCAGTTACTACAGTGTATTTAGTTATCAGGGTTCTTAGTTTCCAACAAGAAAAGTTTACTTAAAGAGCAAAAACAATTTATTAAAAGAAAATGGCCTCTAGGAAGAAATGGAGTCTGTCTGGCCCATTCAGACAAGAAAGAAGTTTACAAAAGGATGTGACCACCAGAGGCTGGGGGAGGGGGATGGTAAAGTGAGGAAATGGGTGCTGCAGCTTGCACTGCTAACACCCTAGAAACCACTGCTGGGGACATTGTCAAGTCTGCCAAGAGGAGAGAATTCTTCACTGTTCTGCTCTGACTCCAGATCCATACGCTGGATTGTTCCTGATAGAAGGGCCTCAATAAATATTTCATAAATTAATGAAGTAATCTTCAATATGGAAGACTGTGCTTTAAATAGTCTAATACTTGTGCCTTTAATAACTAAAATAGGGAAATTATGGTTCCTATTTCCTTATCAGACAGAGTCTTCCCTAGTTTCCTTTTTGTCTAATTAGTAAAATGGCCTGTTATCATAAAGTATCTGAGACACTGCCTAGATTGAATTAAAAATTTTGCCGGAAGTTAATTTTTCTAGGTAATTTTTTTTGAGAGCTCATTCTATGGCATATACGTAGAAAGCTAACATTAAAAAAAAAAAAAAAAAAAAAAAAAAAAAAGTTAAAAAGAGAAAGCTAATGTTCTCAGGCTTCATGACCACCATAAAGTTTAAACCAAAATACACAGTAAGCATTTCAGTTTAAATCTTTTCCCTTGCCCTAACCGATTTGGCTCAGTGGCTAGAGTGTCGCCCTGTGGACTCAAGGGTACCAGGTTCGATTGGGGGAGGGGGGGGGGCGGCGTATACTTTGGTTGTGGACACATACCCAGTGGGGTGTGCAGGAGGCAGCTCATTGATGTTTCTTTCTCATTGATGTTTCTGACTCTCTATCCCTCTCCCATCCTCTCTGTAAAAAATCAATAAAATATATATTCAAAATTATTTTTGCCTTTGTGCTATATTAAAATATGACTTAAAAACAGGCATAATGCCATGTGGTGAATAACATATGGTACCTGACAGTCCCTATTTGTATGAAAAATATGCTAATGAGGCCTATCCATACAGAAAGAAAAAGCGAAGTCAGATTTGTTTTTTCTATATGGGTTTATCTGGATTCAGCATCTAAAAATACTGATTTCCATCATCACGAAGGGAATAATGTGGAAGATGAACAGAAATGGCTGGTGTGCAAGGTCAGTTACAAAATAACTCACCAGAGGAAGACAGGCGTAACCCATGATGTGGCTGGTCACAGTCAAGGTAATGTTAAGGACCAATAAGAGGCGTGTAGAGAAGCCCCTGTGCCTTTTCAAAGGAGTCCAAGGCTCAGCTCTACCCAGGCCCACAGAAATCATGCCTACCTATGGGAAACAGACTCAACATCCTCCAGATGTTATTTCCACTCATGGATTGTGTTTATTTGTCTGTTTTGGGGCTTATGCTTGTTTTTACTGGCCAGAGCTCTATCAGGCCTAACGCCCCCTCTTTATAACAAGCATTTTATAATGTCGCCTGCCTCTGCTATCCTGAAATAAAATGCACGGGTAATATAATTTACCCAAAACATTTGTAAGCCAACACAATGATCTATACTAATAAAAAGGTAATATGCAAATTGATCAGGACGCCCTAACAGTAACAACTGAACAGCAGGCTGCGTGGAGCAACCAGGCTGGCAGGGGGTTAGGGAGGGATGACCAAATGACTGATCCGCAGGCCGTGTGGGGTGACCAGGCTGGCGGAGGAGGGGTGGCAGTGAGGGATGACCAGGCTGGCAGAGGGAGGCAGTTGGGGGTGACCAGGCCAGCGGGGGTCCGGCCAAAACCGGCAGTTGAACTTCCCCCAAGGGGTCCTGGATTAGAGAGGGTTCAAGCTGGGCTAAGGGGACCTCATTCCCCACCTTCCCCATGCACAAATTTCATGCACCGGACCTCTAGTCTAACTATAAAACAAAGATAACTAAAACACGCTTATAATAAAATAATATATATCAGAATGTAAACTGTTAGGCACTCAGAGGCTCGAACCTATGGGTACTATCACTGTGAATCCAACAACCACAAGTTTGATCAGGTACTGGACATGCACATACCATGGGCACTGTTGGCAAAGCCAGGAGTTTTCAAAATAAGGAATGCTTCTTAGTAATGTTCCCAGCAAACAAAGTTTAATCTTCTCTTGGCTCACATAGTAGCTACATTCCTAGAGCTCTTGGTGAACTTAAAAATACATAGAACTTTATATAAAACTAGGGGCTCAGTGCATGAATGCACTTTGAAAGAAACTGTGGGCCGTAAGGCTGCAGTGGGCACAAGAGCAGGTCTCAGCCCCTCGGTGCTCCTCCCACCACAGCCCCTGGTCCCCTGTCTGCCAGCAGCCCACTCCCACTACTACTGCTCAGACCCGCTGATGGTGCGTAGCAATTGGGACCAGCACCAGCAGCTGGTGTGAGTGAGGCCAGCACTGTCAGCGGATGCTAGTGGCAACTGCTACCCTGATAGCCCTTCAGGAGCCAGGGGAGATGGAGAAGCCCTCAGGGGCAATTGTGGTCAGCAGCTGCTTGCACCTACTGATGGAGCTGAGTGACTGGGGCCAGTGCAGGGTGACACAGTGGGTGTGAGCACAGGGCAGGACCGTAGCATGCAGGAGCAAAGAATTTTCTGTAACCACCAGAGGCTCAACCCGATGATAGCAACCGGTGCCCCACCTGGGTCTGGTGCTCCTGCTCAACTACTCCACCTCCCGCAGCAGCTAACACTGCTGCTGCCTGCTGCTGACACTGCCATGTTCTGCATGCACCCCCTGGTGGTCAGCGCACGTCATAGTGACTGGTTGTTCAGTTGTTCCACTGTTCAATCTATTTGAATATTAGCCTTTTATTATATAGGAGGATGGAGTTAGAGTTGGGTTCTAGGCAAAGATCATTATAAATGAGTTTTATATCTATAAGAAAGTCCTTAGGACATTCAAAAGTCTCATTCAATTCCAGAACAAATTTTTGCTTTATAAGTTTGTTTTGTACATTGCAGAACAGCTAGCATTTCTAGTCCTAGCCCACTAAATGCTAGAGCACCCTCCATTCATTTTAAGAAGCCAAAATGAGTCCACACATTTTGAAAGTCCCCCATGGATATACAGTTTCTCCTCTGTTGAGAACTACTGAGCTGAAGGATTCAGTAATCAGTTTTCTAAGATATTATCACTGTGAAGCTATCAGTATGTGACATTCTAAACCTTGCTTTGGCTGTTACAATTCTTTCCAGCAGGCTCAGAAACAAAATCTTTCTTAACTTAAGAAAGAAAGAAAAAAAAAAGCTTATGAGAACGATACAGGAACAGCTCACTGAACTGAAGGATGAGCCAAACAAGTGTATCATTTAGGATTAAGTTCCACTAAACATGACAGAAAAAACATAGCCGTGGCTTAAACAAGATGGAATTTTAATTCCCTCTCACATGAACTGAGCCTGGGGACAAGAAGTCGAGAGCTGACATAGTAGCTCTGCCCCAGGGGCATTCTGCTCCTCGCACACACCTGAGGGTGAGGCCCTGGTCCTCAAGGTCCAAATTGGCAGCAGAATGCAAGAAAGGATGAAGAACCAGGAAAATATCAACTATCTTCTAAGGAAGGTTCTTAGAAGCATCATAAGGCAATTCCACTTATACCTCATTCTCCAAAACTTGGTCACATGGCCATGCCTAGATTCAGGAAGGCCGAGAAAACGGTTATTCTGGGTGTCCATGTGGCTGGCTGAAAATCCCATTACTAAAGAAGAGAATGGATATTGGATGATAACTAATCATCAATGCCTCACTTGGGAAAAGGGAGAACCAGGGCAGCTCTGCAGTCTCAGATGACAACATAGTGTGTGCATATTCAGTGTTGATAGCATTGGGGGTTCATGACTACGTTATGCTGCAGCCCAGCTGTGCTCTTGGCTGTTTAGCCTTCCTTGGTATAGTTAGCTGAATAATGGCTCCCCAAAGAAAGCTACGTCCTAATTCCTGGAACCGGTGAATATGTTCCCAGACATGGTAAAAGGAACTTTGAAGATGTGATCAAATTAAGCCTCATGAGATGGAGAGATTATCCAGGATTATTGAATATGTTTAAAGTCATCACAGGATTACTTTTAAGAGGGAAGCAGGAGACCAGAGGGAGAGCTGTGTCCATGTAATCAAAAGGTTGGAAGGATGAGAGGAAGAGGCAGCCTCTAGAAACTGCAAAAAGGCAAGGAAATAGATTTTTCCCTGAAGCTACCAGAAAGAATAGATTTTAATTTTATACTTCTGACATCCAGAACTATAAGAAAATAAATGTGTTTGGTTTTGAACCACTACATTAATGGTAATTTGTTACAGCAGCAGTAGGAAACTAATACACTTGATAACTGATTATTCTCTGAGCCTGATTCTAAAGCATTCTCATAAATTTCATGAACTCCTAATAAATATGATCTCAGTAAATCTCTTTCCTGTTGAAGCTAATCAGAGTTGGTTTCTATTATGTCCGACAAAGAACCCAGCCTGGTATAATCATAGACAATCCCTGTAGGGGCTACAAGTCAGAAAAGTCAGCACCATCAGCAGCCTTTATCTCTTTTACCCAGGAGTCATATTCCCATGAGATCACTTGCCTACTCTTGTGGTCAGAGGACTAAGGCCCGATGATTGGCAGCCCCATCAGAAACAAGGACTAGGGCAGGAACATGTCACTCAAAGTAATAAGGCAGGAGCATTGGAGATCTTGCTCCCTGGCATGTCAGTTTGGCTCAAATAAACTCATTTTTTAAAAACTTAAGAAGGCAAGTACTTTCATCAGAGTAAGTAGAAAAATAATAATGGCCAGTCCAAAACCAACATATTTTTATTAATTTAATATTTCAGATACTTATCTATTGTATATGCCAATTGCCAACTTCCAGTTAAATATGGCAGATTACCTCTTTTTTTTTTCTGAAATTCCACCAAAAAAAAAAAAATGACTTAAACCTTCAGGGCAAATAGGAAATGAATAATGACAGACAAAAACAACAAATTTTTGAAAGCTGGGAAACAGATGGAAGACTGGTAACAGATATTACTGAGCAAAAAATAAGCTAAAACCTAAATACCTACAGCTATTCTGAAAAATTTAAGGACTTAGAAGCATGAGAACTTTCTATACACAAAAAGAAGCATTTTGTGCCTCATTATTAAATGTGGGTAAATAGAGAATTTGATAAAATTCTGTCTTGTAATACATAACATGCTTGAGCAAATAAATTAGTATACCCTACTTACCTCTGGAGAAAATTGTTAGGTTATTAAAAATATATGTAGATAACCAATAACTATGAGATATTTGAAGCAATTCTCTAATATCAACAACAAATCCTAGAGAAAATAAAGATAATGGAAGAAGCAGAACAAAACTATTGAAACCTGTAATTGATATCATCAGAGAGAAAAAAATTATATTCATGAGACAAGAAGAGAATGATTTTTTTTTTAATAATCAGAAGAAAATATTTATGGAAATTAAAAATAAGGTCTTGAAACAAACAAAACAATAAATGGGTTAGAAGATAAAGTCAAGGAAATATTCCAGATTATAAAATCAAGAGATAACAAAGACGGCAATGGAAAGTACGGGGGTGGGGAGGGAAATAAGAGGCTTAAAGGTTCATTTCAGAATGTCCAACATCTGCCTGATAGGATTTCCCGAAAGAGAACAAACCCGGAAAAAAAACACTGCAATGCAGACATGCAATTTCAGATCAAAAGAGCCCACTAAATATCAGCCCACTGAATAATAAAAGACTTATACCAAAGTCATGGAATAAAAATATAAGAATCAAAACTTCTAGGAAATTGGGGAAGGGATAATCACATAAAAAGGATCAGAAATCAGAACAGACATCAAACTTCTCAATAGCAACAGAGTTCAGAAAACAATAAAGCAATACCTTTCCAGTTCTGAGGGGAAATCATTTTCAACCTAGGATTCCATTCCTATCCTTAAATAACAATCAATGGTGAAGATAAACACTCAAGGACACCATGGCACCTTTTCTCAGGAAGTACTGAAAGATGGATGTCAGCAAAATAAGGGATCTAACCAAAAAGAAGAAAACATGGAAGCAGAGAAACATGGAATGTCCAACATAAAAAAAAATAAAGGGTCATTGGTTCTAGGATGACGATCTAGGCAGTAACAAGTCCAGACAGAGCAGGAGTTCAGAGATAATCAATTGATTATCTGAAATGTTAATTGTAGTATTGATAAGTATCTGAAAATCTAATAAAGCATTTGGTTACATTGATAGGAAACTGGTATTATGGGAAGCTAGGCAATTCTTAACTCCAAAAAAAACAAAACATTGTACAAATGAAGGGAAAGTAGTCAGAGTTTACCAATGACCCAGCTTACCCATGATCAATACTTACATAGTAAATACCAAATAGTGGGTTAACTAGACATTGGAATAGAATTATATATTTTTTTCTTATTTTATTGGTTTTGTACAGAGAGGAAGGGAGAGAGATAGAGAGTTAGAAACATCGATGAGAGAGAGTCATCGATCAGCTGTCTCTTGCACACCCCCTACTGGGGATATGCCCGCAAGCAAGGTACATGCCCTTGACCGGAATCGAACCTGGGACCTTTCAGTCCCCAAGCAGACGCTCTATCCATTGAGCCAAACCGGTCCCGGCGGAATAGAATTATATTAAGAGGATGAAGGGAAGTATATGTCTGTGGAGATTTAGTAAAGTTTAAAATTTATAAATCAAGAAATAGCAGTAGCTATAGGCATATTATATCAGGAAAAACTGCCAAAGATTTAAAAGCCTCAGCTGGGGGCAAGGAGGTAGCACTGCCTTTTTCTTTCTTTTTTAAAATATAAACTTTATAGTATTATTTAATATTCTATAGACCTTACTATTTTGATAAATAGTTATAGAATTAATGAGAATAAATTCAGAGGTTTTTCACATTTCAGCTTTGTATCTTGCATTAATGCCTACACTCCATTTAGTGCAAATTCTCTTATGAGATCCAGCATCTGCTGACTTTAGTTAATCATTGCTCCCTATGCCTTGTTGCTCCTCAGCAACCAACATTTGAATTTTTAAAGAATTACACACAATAGGAGAAACATTCTCTTCTATATTTATAATTACTGAATATCTCAAAACATAAAATAGGATTTTAAAATATTTGTTTTCCAAAGGTTCATTTATTCCCCGAATTACTACACCACCTCTGCTTGGCACTTGAAACCAAATGAGAAGCCTCCCTTGCTTTGCTCTACCTTGACCTGGTTCTCACTCAGTCACCTTGAAGGTTGTGACTTCATTACATCATTCATGGCCTTCTCTGCTCTAATTACAAATTTATATAATTTCACCTTAAAAATTACCAAATATTCAGTGTTGACAACAATATTGGGCATATTTTTGCTAACAATGAATTTATGTATTGCAGAAGTTTATAACCTCAGGACCTATGCACAATCTAGAATAAATACACATTTTCATAATAAAATGTCCTTTTCTGAGAGATGGAACAAAGTCTGTCAGTGACTAAGTGACAGTGAATAGCTATCTTAGAATTGAATTAAATATAGTAGATTCTGTATGCAATTCCTTTTTTTCTTTTTTAAGTATTAATTTCTTTACATTGGCATTTCCTCCTCAAAATGTTTCTAATTGATAAATTCTGCCATGAGAGGATATTTTATATATCAAAGCTTTCTGAAGCAAAGAGGACATATTCATTAAAATTCAGTTCAGGAAAGGTCTGGGGTGGGCCGGAGCCTGGAAGAGAGGGCAATGGGGGGAAATGGAGGACATCTTAATACTCTCAACAATAAAGGTAAATTAAAAACAAGCACAGTACTTATGTTGAAGACTTACTTTATTAAATTGCTAATTTTAAGAAAGCAGTTGGGGGGGGGGAAAGAAAGCAGTTGAGAAGCAAATAAAATATTCTTAATCCACAGTTTTTCACTTGCAATTATGACTTTGCCAAAAACAAACTCTGGCATTTGTACAGATTTAGAACTGGAAAACAAATATGAGAATTCTGGCTAGAAAGCAAAATGTGAGAACAGTAAGAAAAATTTAATCACAAAGAAAATCCAAGGGTCAGGTTGCATAGTTGTCTCATGAAATCAATTAACCTAGACAATATAGTTTACGGTTCAAGTAGAAATTCATGTTTTTGTGCCAACCCATGAGATAGAGGGGAAAACACACTAGAAAGCTACTTTACCTGAATTATTTGGATAACAACTATAATTTCCATTTAATTTTGCTAATTGAACTAATTTTTTAGTGTAGGGAAGGTTTGGGTAAAGCATTTGTCATAGACTGCTCCCTAGTATTCCTAACATAAGAATCAAAAGATAATATGGAAGAAAACTGTTCAAGTATAGGTGAAAGGTGGAAAATAAAATGCCTTCAGGCACAACATGCAATATAGATTCTGTTTTCTTTTTTGGGGGGGTTCTTCTACTTTATTTTTTATGTTCTTGTTAATCCTTGTGTGAGGAAATTTTTCCATTAGTTTTTTGGGGTTTTTTTAGAGAAAGAGTGGGAAAGGGAGAGACAGAGAGAAACATTGATGTGAGAGAGACACATTCATTGGTTGCCTTCCCCACCTCGAACAGAGCCTGGGATGGAACCTGCAACGGAGATATGTGCCCTTTACTGGAATCGAACCCAGGACTCTTCAGTCTGTGGGCCAATGCTCTAGCCAAGTTGGGTAGGGCATACCTACTGTTTTCTTAACAACAACAAAATTCTGGATCTGGATAAGCAGAAATGCTTTTTGACGCAAATAAGTAACTTGAATTGTCTCAGAAAATCCAGAATGTGTCATTGAAAGTATACATCATTATAAACACAGGAGAGACACCATTCAATCACAGAATACAACGGGGTTTCCTTTTATGCTCATTTAATCATCTAGAATTCAACTGCACATTTTCAGCAATTTTTTAAAAAATAGAAATGGAAATGTAAGTAGGATAGGCAAATGTGCTTTTATTAAACTCAATGAGCATGTCCCCTTACTGATGGATACAACCAAACCAACATTGCTCTATTGATGTTGACAAACATGTGGAAAGAATGTATGGTTTTATTTATACTGCATCCCTGACCACAGGCAAAGAAGTCAAGCATCACTGGTGTCACCGACCACGAGTGGCAATGCCTTATTTGCTGCTTATTAGCTCGACCATGACTAACTCCACTGGTGGCTTGCCTGGCCCCACTCTAAGATAACACACTAACCCTCTTCAAAATGGTCAAGATGATGGAAGAGGGCCAGTTTTTTCACTCTGCTCCCTGCAGAGCCTTCCCAATATATATATATAATCAGTTATATTAATCCAGAAAGAGCACACACCCAATATATATATAATCAGTTATATTAATCCAGAAAGAGCACACACCCTATATATATATATATATATATATATATATATATATATATATATATATAATCAATTATATTAATCCAGAAAGACCACACATTTTGAAAGTAGAGGAATTTGGATTTGGATAATTTACTTAACTTCTCTAGGCATCAGTGTCTATGTCTATAAAATGAGAAAAAGTAAAATCTACATTATAGTTGACCCTGGATCAACACAGGGATTAGGAGTACCAAACTCCCAACAAGTCCAAAATCTGTATATAACTTTTGACTCCTCAAAAATTTAACTACTGCTCTGGCCAGGTAGCTCAATTGGTTAGAGCATCATCCCAACATCTCAAGGTTTTGAGTCCCATCTCTGGTCAGGGCACATACAAGAAGCAACTAGTGAATGCACAAGGAACAAATAGATGTTTGTTGGTTTGTTTGATTGATTGATTTATTATATATATTTTTATTGATTTCAAAGAGGCAGAGAGATATGAGAGAAAATCATTGATTGGATGCCTCCTGCATGCCCCTTACTGGCGATCAAACCTGAAACCCTGCATTTATCAGATTATCTTTAATACCTGAGTGATGGAGTTAAACTCAAGGTTAAACATTTTAGAGAGAGGTGGGAGACCAACTTTCCCTGCATATACAACTGTAGAACTAGCCTTGGTTGGGAGAAAGAACTCACCTCCCACACCGTGGGGGCAATTTTGTCTTCCTACCAATTGAAGAGTTTTCTTCCAGAATTGTGCCTCAACTTTTCTGGGAGAGTTTTTTTTTGTTTTTGTTTTTTATCACATGGTAGCCAAGTTATTTCCATTAAATAGAATGGTCATTGCATATTTAATATATTAAGAACTTAAAAAAAAACATTTTACATTTAAAAAATTAGTTCTCAACTTCAGAAATATTTTTAAAAGAACAAGTACTGCCAAAGACTACTTTTAATTATAGTAATAAGCAAGAAACTAATAGGGGGTATTCAGTCAAAATGTAAGAAAATGCTTCTTTTCCACCTCACTTCTACATTTTATTCCTCAGCCCCCAACATAGTCTAATACAATACTAGCGATTTATTCATGACAAGGTGATAATTAGTATGTAGAACTAGCAAAATAGGTCTTGTGATTTTTGTTTGATATGCAATTTCTTTGGTTGGGAATATTGCATCAAATAACAGTATGGCAAATAAAATGACTTGGCAAGCCCACACAGAAAGGGAAGTATTTTCAGTAGCAAGTTGTCTTTATATGGGCATATTTCTACATTCTAAAATAATATCGCTATTATCTTGGTTAGGGTTCATCTCTTTTAAATCTATAAGAAATATGCAATGTCTGAATGTGTGTGATGATTCACAAATTTGAAATAACATCTACTCTACTTCAGTTCTGGCACTGAATGTGTCAGTGAGGCCTGAAATTAAGAAAATTATCTTGCCGGGACCGGTTTGGCTCAGTGGATAGAGCGTCGGCCTGCGGATTGAAAGGTCCCAGGTTCGATTCTGGTCAAGGGCATGTACCTTGGTTGCGGGCACATCCCCAGTAGGGGGTGTGCAAGAGGCAGCTGATTGATGATTCTCTCTCATAGATGTTTCTAACTCTCTATCCCTCTCTCTTCCTCTCTGTGAAAAATCAATAAAATATATTAAAAAAAAGAAAAGAAAAAAAAAAGAAAATTATCTTGCACCCAGCCAGTGTGGCTCAGTGGTTGAACATCGACCTATGCACCAGGAGGTCACGGTTCTATTCCAGGTCAGGTCACATGCCCGGGCAGGCTCAATGCCCAATGTGGGGCGTGCAGGAGGCAGCTATTCAATGATTCTCTCTCATCATTGATATTTCTTTCTCTCTCTCCCTCTCATTTTTTCTCTGAAATAAAAAAATACACATTAAAAAAATTATCTTGGTCCATCTTGCCACAAGGATGGTGACATCAATATACACATCGAGAGTAGAAACGTCTTGGCAAAAATGAGTTCAGAAAACAGTTCTACGCCAGCACTGGTTGTGCCGTGTCACCTAGATCTTTGTCATTGATAATAACACCAGTAACATCTACTGAATACTGCTCTATTCTTTCAATCTTTGCACAATCCTGTGACATAGGTACTATCATAGTACCTATTTAAAATACATATATATATATATATATATATATATATATATATATATATATATATATATTATTGATTTCAGAGAGGAAAGGAGAGGGAGAGATAGAAACATCAATGATGAAAATCATTGATTGGCTGCCTCTTGCATGCCTCATATTGGGAGTGGATCCCACAACCCAGGCATGTGCCCTGACCAGGAATCAAACTGTGACTTCCTGGTTCTTAGGTTGAAGCTCAACCACAGAGCCATACCAGCCATGCCACAGGATCTATTTTACAGATGAAGAGATGTTAAATACATCCCTGAGATCACACAGGAGTTCATGAGAGACTCCCATTCTGCCTGGACACAAACAACATTTATTGCTCAGTCAATCTTTTTGCTTGCTGAGCTTTCACATAATGTTCAACAGCAAAAAATACCCATAATTTTATATTTTTAATATCAAGCCTTCTCTTTGATTGATCCCTAAGACCTCCCTTTCAATTAATCTGTTTCTTCTTTAAACAACAAAACACCAAAAAACCTGAAGCCATTTTCCACTGTAATTTTAAGCATAGAATATCACAGCCATGCATTGCTCCTTCCTGCTATGACTGCTTGCAGGTGCTTCATCCTAATGACGGAAAAGGCCTCAAAGTCTTGTAATTGTAGGGCCCTGATTAATGAACTCTGCCTCTCAGGATCTTCTTTTGAAGATCTATCCAAACCTTTCATTTGGCACCTTCATTCAAGTGGAATGTCTGAAGCTTGGTGGATGGCGTGTGTCAGTGTAAACCTTTTACTGTCCAGCACAGGCCCTGAGAACAAAGGGAGTTTGTTTGCAGAGGGTACAGAGTAATTGGGACATGAAATGTACATTTCCAGGGACAGGACTGGGCTGAGGGTGTATATCTGTGGAGGAACCAGGGGGTGAGGGGGAGGTGCTGGAGGTGGAAGACAAAAGACAGAGAAAGCATGATCTCTGCCCCTGGTGGGGACTGCTGTGTGATTGGATGTCTAGCCCTAGACTCTCCCACCCTCACATCCTTTTTACTGTGATTTCCTTTTCCACAAGAAATGTTGGCTATTTCTGTATTTGATTTCTTCCTAATATGGATCAAGGAGGAAGAAATCACAGGCAACTGCCACCTGGGGCTTCACACTTTAGGACTTAAATGTGGACTCCTGGGATTGCTGCCTCCCTACCTTTTATGGATAAGGTTGGATGAGATAATAAAAATTTGTAAACTTGCCATAAAAAGAATAAGGCACAAGCAAGTATCTAGGTAGTTCTCAATCATATCAGACCTACTATCCCCTTTTTTATAATGAAACATTCCCTTCACTGTCTTGAAATGAAATTCATATATGATAAATCTACCCAAGGACACACAAAAGTTTAACTAACATAAGGCTTTAAGTGTAATATAAAGGAGAAATAAAATTAGAGTTAATGTTTATGTTCAAATAATTATAAATAGGTTTTTCACCCACATCAGTGGCCTGAAGGATATTTGAAAGCTGGACAGGGCCCAGTCGGCATGGCTCAGTGGTTGAGTGTCAACTTATGAACGAGAAGGTCATGGTTCAATTTCCGGTCATGGTACATGCCCGGGTTGTGGGCTCGATCCCCTGTGTGGGATGTGCAGGAGGCAGCAGATCAACGAGTCTCTAAAAATACTGGTATGTTTTTTAAAAAGAAAAAAAAGAAAGCCTTAGCTGGTTTGGCTCAGTGGATCAGCATCAGCCTAAGGACTGAAGAGTCCCAGGTTCAATTCCAGTCAAGGGCAAATGCCCGGGTTGCGAGCTCGATCACCAGTAGGGGGCATGCAGGAGGCAGCCGATCAATGATTCTCTCTCATCATTGATGTTTCTTCCTCTCCCTCCCTCTTCCTTCTCCTCTGAAATCAATACAAAAAACATTTTAAAAGAAAAAAGAGCCAAAACCGGTTTGGCTCAGTAGATAGAGCGTAGCCCTGAGCACTGAAAGTTCAAGGGCATGTACCTTGGTTGTGGGCACATTCCCGGTAGGGGGTGTGCAAGAGGCAGCTGACCAATGTTTCTCTCTCTATCCCTCTCTCTTCCTCTCAGTAAAAAAATCAATAAAATACATATAAGTTAATTAATTAATTAATTAATTAATTAAAAAAGAGAGTCGGGCAGGACAATTTCTTTGTTCTATGGAATTGTTTCATACACCTGTCAATCCTCGCCCCCAGCCACCAGTTGGTATGCCTTCAATTATTATGATAACCAAAAATGCTCCCACAACCCACAGAACACATCCTAAAAGGTGATACTGCCCCTGTTGAAAACCACTGTGTACCTCTGTTGGGAATTCCACTGTATCAGCACAAGATACACTTGTCATTCTCCCCGGCGAAGAGCTCCAGGGCCTGGCAAGCCTGAAGTCACCAAGTGTGCCTTTTCTATTTGGATACAACTATATTTAGGCCACTAGTTTTAAAATAGTACACACTCACACACCCCTTATTCATCTAGGTCTCTCACCACGGTGAGTGATGAGGCTTTGGTCAGGGAGTGGCCATGCTATGCATGTACTGATAGTTATGTAGAGTGAAGTAGAAGCATTTATTTTGTGCCATATTTAAAATGTAGGAAGGTGGAAATGATGGGTGTGTCAATGTGGTGAGTTGCTAAGAAGAGCTAGTTGGCTTTGTACGTTGTTTCCTGGTTCTGGCTGACCCACAATTAAAAGAGACTCTGAATTGTAAACATTTTTTCCCTGGCCAAGGACAGGCACTAGTATTTGCTTCTTTTTCTGCCTGCTGAATTCAAAATTGAGGCCAAACAGGGACCCTAAGGGAATAAGTCTCCTTACCAATATGCCCTTGACATACATCCCTAGTTAGGATCAATTGAAATATTTACCAGACACTTATAAAGATACTGCGTTCTGGCCAAAAAGGAGAAAAAAATATGTTGTGGAAACTTCTGTAAGTCACCCACCAGCATTTACCAAGAGATCAGTGTTTTGCTGCCAGAATAAGCTAATATTTGAATGGAAGATGAATTTTATACAATCTAAGGGAATGCTTAAATAGCAACATCCCTCTACCCAATGAACTATAATATTACATTTGCCCCTTTTCATCCAAGAGATCCAAGAGTACGTTTGCTAGCTTAACCCTAAGTCTGGTTTCTGGATGGTAGCCCATCCTGTATAATAAAAGCCTAATATGCAAATCCACCAAACAGCATAACGACTGGTGGAATGACCAGTCACTGTGACGTGTACTGACCATCAGGGGGCAGACACTCAATGCAGAAGATGCCCCCAGCCTGCAGGCACAGGCCAGTCACGGCAGGTGCCAGCAGGGCCCCCCACCCTACCCCATTGCCCTTCTGGTAGCCCCACGGAGAGAGGTGACCCGCGGTGGACGGTGGGGCCAGCAAGCCAGTGGTGCCAGGCTGGGCAATGTGGGTAACCAGTGGGCCACCCTATCACCCCACTGGTTGCCACACAGATTGGCCCTGATCACCGGTCAGGCCTAGGGACCCTAAGAATTTCGTGCACTGGGCCTCTAGTTAAGTCTACATGTGTTTCAGGAAACCCTGAGGACAGCTACGTGGCTCAGCTTCTTTGCCCTGAGAGGCTAACTAAAGCTCAATCATGAGATTCCAGCAAAGCAGGTTTTAAGAAGCCTATGTGATCAATTGCTATTCTTGTGTTCATGCAAACTATCCGGCCAAATTGAAACTAGACTTAATAGAGTAAATAAATTGGTCTTAATTTGACTCTAATAAAAATGAGGGTAATTTTAGAGGGGAAAATTGTGTTTCAATAGGCTATATAATGCACAATTGTGAATACTGGATTCTAATCAAGTAATTGTCTTCAAAGTTTTCTTGTTGTTCTAGCTTTTGCCGCAATAACTCTGTCTGTCTCCACCAGGTTACAAGCTGTACTAGTTCTCAGAGAATACCACCTCTAGACACCATTGCCACCTCCTTCTGTGACCGGGCCTCATTGTCTCTCTGACAGAGAGCAAATGCAGTCCAGGAGGATGAGACTTCTCACCTGAAACTAATCTCATAGATATGAGATGTTAGAAATAGCAGTGGGGAATGTTAGGGGCAGAAATAGAATATTGGGGACTAGCTATAATAGAATAAATAGCATATTGGGGACTAACTTATAAGAAGTATTAACCATGCTCTGGTAACCATGATTGCTTTGTTCAGATTAAAGAAAGCACATTCTAACCTAGCTGGTGTTTGTACACTCCTGAGACATGGGAGTCAACCTTGAATGTGGTCCATTCTCATTCAAGAACTGCTAATTGATCAAATAAGATGAAGTTTGAGTCTTGGCCATTGAATATAGCCTGCATTGCTTATTCCCCATGCCTGTAATACCCATTCTGCTTGCCCATTCGTATTTCTTTGGCCTACTTCCCCATTTTTGCCCCACCCAATATAAGCAGCTGGCTTATGAGAGGGTGCAGAGCAAATTTTCATGGATGACCTACTGCTGTCCCATACTACTGGCATTATTGCAATAGATGTTCATATATGATTTAAAAAAAAATAACAAAGTGGATTTGAATCTATGAATAGGAGAGGAAAATTTATTCCAAATGGATGTATTCATTTGATTTCTTTACTCAGCTTAAATCTACATATATTACATTGCATGTGCCCTCAGCTCCCTGATCCCTATGACACTTTGAGATAGTCACTTGATTATGCTGATAGATAGCACTTTAAATTATGATAATAAATCTCAAGTAGGCCTTAATAGGGCTGGCAATTATTTCCCTGGTCCTTTTATTCTCCCACTCTCCCAGGTGACATTTCATGCTTCTCCACCGTACACAAATTCAAATGCCCCCTCACCACCCACTGTCATTCTCTGTGATGGCCTTGCTTCCTATTTCACTGAGGAAATAGAGTGAATCACAGGACAGCTCCTACAAATACCCACACCTGCATCAGGGCCCCTGTCCTGGACTTGTCCCACATGGCCAAAGATGAACTCTATGCTCCTAGAAAAGGCCACTTGCTCTACTTGTAGACCAGCTGCCACTTATTCCGACCCATTCAAGGACATCACTTTAGTAAATCTCCTCTCAATTCTTTCCTTTTTACTGGAATTTTTCCATCAATCTAGATACATCATTTCTTTCAATTTTGAAAAATCCTCTCTTGACCCTACTTCCTCCTCTAGCTACTACCTTCACTTCCCTCCTTTTTGGGGGTTATCTATATCCATCATCTCTAATAATATCTCCCTTCCCATTCTCTCTTAAACCTTAAATAATCAGGTATTTACCAGTCCATTCCAATTAAATTGCCCTTATCAAGGTTACCTAGACCTCCCTATTGCTATATTCAATAGCCACAACTCAAGCTTCATCTTATCTGATCAATTAGCAGACTGTGATCACTCTTTCCTCCTCGAACCACTTTCCACTTGGTTTTCAGGAACAGACTTGCCTGGTCTTCATCTTACCTCTGTGGCAGTAGCCCTTCTCAGTATCTTTTATTGGCTCTCTTCATTTCCCTGACCTCTCGAACTTGCAGTATTCTGATTCCGTCCTTGGACCCCTTCTTTCTCTACACTTGCTTTTTTGGTGATTTCATCTAGTCTACTGGCTTTAAATACCATCTAATCTATGCTGTGTCCAGTCTGCATTTCACACCTGAACTCCAAGCTCACATACCCAGCTGACTTCTCAATATCTTCACTTGGATGACTAGTAGACACCTCAAATTTAACAAGTCTAAAACTGAGCTGAATCCCCTGGCAATGGGCAAGGAGATACCTGATTGGTGGTGTTGCTCTTATATCAATCAGGGGCAAAGCAGATGTACAGTCCTCAGTTCATCCCAGTTTGATGCCTCTGGCAGTGGTCAGAGTTGTTTCCTGCCTGAGACACATAAAATTATAATTCCTAGGTCTTGGAGGTGAAAAGATCAGAAACAGTGGTATCATAATAAATGGATTATTAATATTAACTGAGGTGTAGGAAGGGATGTAGTTTTAAAATGTTTGTGTAGATGTTGTGATTACTCACTGCTGTCTCTTTCCTAGAACTCAGTCCTGTTGGTATAACTCCCCCCAAAACACAACAAAATAAACCACTACCACCACCAACAACAAAAAACACCTAAACAAACAAACAAAAAAGGATGTCTTTAAAAAGAAACATGGGAGAATCTTGCAGAAAGCAATGCAGAGTATGGCAGAATGTCTCCAGGAAATGAAAAGGCACCAGGCGCTGTTCTCTCAATCTACCTTATTCTATGCTTTCCTGTCTCTTCTGCTTACTCATCAGTTTGCCCAAAAGGACTCTCAGTCCTGACTCTAGATAACTGCTGCTTCAAGCATCAACTACGTCTTACTGCAAGGTCTTAAGTCTCAGTTCAGCTTATCAGGAAAAGATCAGACCCATCTTTGGACTGGTCCTCAGGATAAGGAGTCCAACTCTGGTTCAATCATTTGTTAATATGGCAGAGTCTTCACATAATATTTCAGTGCTGAAATGAAGGAGCGTTGGAAACAGCAGGCAACTTGGCCAACAGGATGCTAAACTGGAGAGACTCTCAGGTTCAACTGAGGTCTCTATATGTCTAGCACTTCTCATGCAGGTGTTTCTCTGAACAAGTTAAAACACTGAGAAACCAGTTCTGCCAGCCTTAAGCCTTCATTCACTTCCAGACTACACGAGTTGGTGAAAAATTCAGAGATTGAAAAAGAGATTGAAGAAGCAGGTGCTGAGGTCTGTTCCCAGCTTTTCTGTGCATTTCCTCCCCCCACCCCCTGTGCAAGAGATTGAAGAGGGGAGCTCATATCATTTCAAGAGAATCATTTGTAGAGCAAGAATCACTTGAGAATTTGGGGGTACATGGAAAATGGTATCTCACTTTGAAAAGTCATTTTTAGACTTTTGCTACATCAGCCAGGGAAAGAAGAGCAGCAGAAGGGAGGGAAAGACAGGAGAAAGAGATGCAGTCCCAGGGGTAAGCTGCACTCACACTGATGAGAGGTTTGGGGTGGGGGAGACCTGGACAAACTGGGATCCTGAAGGAGGAAACTGGCCTGTATTAAAAGGGCTCTCACCCCTTTTAAGGGCAACGCCACCTCAAACTTCTAACATGGACTAGACTTTTTACTATTTGAGAATTACTGGAAAAGTATGAGATGGGCCCAAGATTTTATCCAAGGTGTGTGAAAGGTGATTCCTCAGAGCTAGTTTAAATAGAGAATGGGAGTGGTGGCGGAGGGGGTCCCACCAGCACCCTGCTAAGTATAACTTGTTCTTTAAACCAGTTACAAATGCAAGATTATGTCACTCCAATGGTGTTTGCAGATTCTAGGCGCTAACTAAGTGGAGAATAGTCCAGCAAATTGAAAACAAAACTTGGAGTTGAAAAAATATATATATTTTTAATCCTCACCTGAGGATATTTTTCCATTGGTTTATAGAGAGAGTGGAAGGAAGAGGGCAAGACAGAGATAAATATCAATGTAAGAGAAACACATGGATTGATTGCCTCCTGCACACACCCAACTAGGGCCCTGGGGCCAGGGAGGAACAACCAAGGTCTTGACTGGAATTGAACTCTTGGGTCCACAGGCCAATTCTCTATTCACTGAGCCCAACTGGCTAGGGCTGGAGTTGAAAATTTGTTTGTCAACTTACACTTCTTTCTTGAGATAAAACAGTGCTTCGTTTGTGATTTAGAACCCGACAAAAAAACTCTCTAGAAGCTCCAAGGAAGTAGATCTGTAGAAAAGGGACTTATGAATAAAAAAAGAATGACAATGACAGAAGGAAAGAAAGAAATATTCTCACTTCTATAAAGCTGCACATGGTTTCCTACTGAAAATTATGACTGACTGGAGAGTGGAGAAGCTAGCTGAATAGTAAGTATCATGTAAAGTAAGTCCTCACTTAATATAGGTTCTGCGACTTGAAGCAAAATGGTATAAGGAGAAACTAAAACCGTACAATAAATGGATCCGGCCTGCCTGTAACTACTCCAGCCAATAAACCAGAGACAGGGTTGAATCATATTATGTAAGCATTTATTCCAGTAATGCTGGCAGTATGCTGGAGAAGCAGATCATCCATGAAAATCTGCTCTGCCCATCCCCCACCCCCATAAGCCAGCTGCTTATATTGGGTAGAAGGACAAAGATTAAAAGGGGAAGTAGGCAAAAGGAATAAAAATGGGCAATATGGTTACAGATTACAGGCAATTTGGGCTGGGGAGTTGCAAAGGGCTCCATAGACTCTTTTTTTTTTTTTTTTTTTTTTTTTTTTTAGCAACAAAGTTGTTAATCTTTCCATGATAATAGTGTGTATGAAGAGGGCCACATGCTGACCTGACAAGCTCAAGAAAGGTCTGCATGGCTGTCTTGCAAACTCAGAGACCTAAAGAAACCACAAAGAATGGTCTGAAATTAAACTTTAATTAAAAGCAGTTATGGTGGGCAGTTAAGTCCTAGGTGATATCTTCACTGACAAGGTCAACCTTTACCTTAACTGAGCCTATCTGTCTTTTTGCATCTATGATAACATATCCTTGAAATGTCTGGGTAACTTGTAACTTCCCTTTTTCTGGAACCCCTGGGGCACAACCTGAAGTTCCACAAATTTCTTCATTATCATGTTAATTGTTTCTGCATCCACCTAAGTATGTATCTATCATTTTATTTTTTATCCAATCCCAGGCCCCCCCATCCCTGGCTTTGTTTTCTTCCGCCTCTCTAGTCTATGACCAATGGATTTCTCGTAACCCACCTACATCCCTCCTTTGACTGCAATGTATAAATATTGACATAACCCACCATTCTCCAGAGCATTATCTCAATTCATTAAGGTTCTGCTTCCCGGCAGTTTGGCTCAAATAAACTCACAAAAATTCTTTGAGGTTTGAATGTTTTTATGTTAACAATAGAGAATGGACTAAGGAGGATGGACCACAAATACAGGTGAACTCCCAGGTCATGGGGAGTATACTCCCAGCCAGGTTAGAATGTACTTTCTTTAATCAGAACACAACAATCACAGTGAACAGAGCATGGCTTCTTAAAACTATAGCGAGTCTCCACTATTCTATTTCTCCCTCCCACCCCTAACAAAACCAATTTTACCATACACCAGTTGACATAAACAAGAATTAAATTCCTATGGCACCTCATCGATGTTGTACCAAAACATTATCCAAGGACCTGTATTTTGAGGCCATCAGGTAAAAGAAGTAAGACCCCAGCCCCGCTCTGATCATGAACACAGGAACCCAGAAGCTGAAGAGGGAGGTCAGCCATACAATTGCAAAGGTCTGCATTCCCCAGTATGCTCCACCCTCAGTGAAGTAAATTTCTCAGATTCCGCTGGAATCATAAATTCTTAACCTGTGTCCCAATGTATGCCTTTGTTTACTAAACATTTCTCATGCTAAATCCTAAGTTAATACATTCCAAATTTTGTTTCTTAGTGACTTTTAGAGAAGAAGGGGAGGGACAGAGAGATAGAAACATCAATGAGAGAGGAAGACATCAACTGGCTGCCACCTGCATGCAACTCAGGTATATGCCCTGACTGGGAATTGAACCATCGACCCCTTCATTCCTGGGTCAACACTCAACCACTGAGCCATACCGGCTAGGCCACCAAATACCTTTTCTTATCTCTTCTATCTCTCCTGCCCACAATTGAGTGTGGCCATGTGACTAGGTGTAGCTAAGGAAACATGAACAGAAGTAACAGGTGTTACTTCACAGCAGTGAGATAGATCCCCTTGCATCAACCCCTCATCTCTCCCTTTCTGTTTCTCTTTTGGCTCAAAGACTGAGGCAGCCTGGATCAATGGGTCTCAGCATACAGCATAGTTATCTACAGCAGAGTCCGCACCAGCAAGAAATAAATTCATATTTTAAGTCAGCATTCTTCTGGTTTTACAGCATAAAACCAGACTACTTCGACACTTGCACACCTACTTCCTCTATTAATTATCCATTTTTCTTCTGTAGGTATATTCAAGTATCTCCTATCCAAAAACAGAAACAAAAAACAAACAAACAAAAAAAACCTTTCCTTGAGCCTACTGTTTCTCAAATTATCATCTATCTCCCTCTCACTTCTGGAAGGAAAATCTATATTTGCTACCTCCGCTTTCTCAGCACCCACTCACTCCTTAGTTCCTGGGGATCTGGCTTCTTTTATCGCCATTCTTTGGAAATTATTATATTTTTTTTAAGATCAATTATCTACTTGCTAACCCACACTCAATCCTGCCGTCTCTGGTCAAGTGATTTTCATTTCTTTTTATGACCACAGACCCATTTGAAAATTAGATAAAAATTATGGATCTTATTCTCAGAAAAATAACGTATACATGCATACAAACTTTTCATAAATGTCAAAATTTTTGTTTGTTTGTTTTGTTTTATTATCATGCTCTCCCAAAGCCCACCCATAAATAGCCCAATCATCTCTGTGCTTTGGGTAAAGAATTTTGCTCTGGTATATACTTAAGAAAGAAACAGAAAGCAAAGAAGTTTATTCATTCCCATAAAAAAGTCACATGGAGTATTCTTTCACTTTCCCATATATTTTTCTATGTCACCCTAAAGTTTTGTCTCCTCTATATTTTTTGCACTTCTGTAAACGGTAATGTAATTTGCATTGCCATCTATTCCTCTCTCTCTCTCTCTCTCTCTCTCTCTCTCTCTCTCTCTCTCATCTCTCTTCATTTGATTATGGAGTACTTGCAGAGTAAAAAACAACAGTGTGTTTCTTATACCAAAGGAAATGACAGCATAGCTGGGAAAGAGGCATGTTTACATTAAAACTTGAGTAATAAGAATATGAATAATTGGGAGACACATTGAACTATTTCTAAGGAAGGGTCAGACACTGCTTTTTATAAGGTAGGGAGTGTAAACTGAACCTTGAAAGATGAGCTGGTGTTTTGTTTTCTATTAATTTCAGATGGGAAGGGAAAGGGAGAGAGAGAGAGAAACATCAATAATGAGAGAGAATCTTTGATTGGCTGCCTCCTGGATGCTCCACATCGGGGATCAAGCCCCCAACCTAGGCATATGCTCTGACCTGGAATTGAACTGTGACCTGGTTCATAGGTCTTCGCTCAACCAACTGAGCCACAACGGCCGAGCTGGGCTGGGTATTTGATATGTAGATAGGAAAAATGATATGACAACTAGAATAGGAAGCATTGTGTGAGCAACAAATAATATGTAAATACTAGAGGCCCAATGCACAAAATTTGTGCAAGGAGCGTGGCACTCGGTGGTTGCCTCAACCCTTGCAGCCCTGACTTCATCTGGAAGGTTGTCCGGAAGGATGTCCAGCTGTCCAGTCTAATTAGCCTACTATGCTTTTATTATTATAGATAAATGAAATGTTGAAGTAGGTTCCACATGGATTGACCAGAGAGAACACAAAGTTAGATAAAAACAGAATAGTCAGCTGGGGCCAGTCTTATGTTAGTCTTGAGTACCAGGTTAGAATGTCTGGGCATTAGTTTGTGGGCGATTTTAAGAGGGAGACACTGAATAAATATTTTTGAGCAAAGGAATGACAGCATCAAGTGATCTTTTAGGAGATTAAAAGATCTCCTATATCACATGATCTCTCATTTGTGGAATATAATGAACAACATAAACCGATGAACAAAAATAGATCCACAGACAGAGAAACATTAATCATAACTTCAAACCTCAGGGAAGCTAGGGGATGGTGGGGGTAAGGGGAAGAGGTCAACCTAAAAACTTCTATGCATGCATATAAGCCTAATCAATGGACACAGACAACAGGGGTGGGGAAATGAATGAGAGGTGGGGGGTAATGAGAGAATAAGGACACATATGTAATACCTTAATCAATAAAGAAATTAAAAATAAAAAAAAAGATCTCCTAAAGGCTAGAAGAAGAGTTAGGAGACTGTCTCCAACAACCCATAATCTGAACGTGTGAGCTGCAGAATTGAACTGCTTGAGGAGAGTGACATTAGCAACAACAGCAGAACTGACGTAGCAGGCGTGAGGACTCCTGGCTTGGATAGCCCTTCAGCTGGGAGAATGTGGTTAGCTAATAACAGCTCTGGCTGCAGCACCTCCGGGTCCTACCACAGCAGCATTCAAGCTGTGGCCACCGTCCTCCCGGGACAACCGCCTATGACTGAGCGTGGCCATGTGACTCGGGTCTAGCCATTTCTGTCTGGCAGGACTTCTCTACCAGGCAGCCTTTCCCTCGGAGCTTCCCATTGGCTCAGACTTCCCTAGACCTCTATCAGAGTCTGAGGCTCTCCCTGTCCAATCCTGTTCCCTCCCTTTTCTTCCACACGTGGCCGGTCAGCATCGGGGTCTGCAGAGCTTTCCCGAATTAATCCTCCTTCCTCCCCCTTTGCCTCTCATAGGTGTCCTACCACACTCCCCCCAACTCCTAGGGGGCGGGGAGGATCTTTGGAAATACAAAAAATTACACATTGTTCAAGTAAAAATTAAAGTGATAGCCTGAACTGTGTCTAATAAAGGCATTTCTAATTTTATTTCATGGGCCAGAAAACTAAGAAATGTGCTAATAGTGATTTTGGGATTAAGAACAACACCAAGGTCACACTGCAGATTTGAATGAGATTTCTGTATCCGGAAATCTTTTCTCTGGTTTAACTTGAGATTAAGTACAAGATGAAAGTAGCTATTTGGACATATCTTTATTTAGAGAAACTGATTTATTTCAAAGAGAACATTTTCATCTCAAGTACTGCAGCTGGGGTTCAGCAAATATGAGAGCCAGTGTAGATGCTAGAACTATGTCTTTCAGATGGCAAAGATCCCTGGAGCTTCTCTGAGATATACTTTATGTCTGTGTTCACGAGACACTTCTGCAAAAATGGAAAGATGCTCCTGTTGTGGCAGTGTTGAAAAAATATATATGAATATAAAAAGGACTGTCTCAAAATACACCAACTCTATATTCAGAATTTAACGGAAACACTAGATGACAGACTAACACTATCAGCTAAACACAACCACTCTTCCTGTTTTGTTTGGTGGGGGGCTTATAGTGCAATGTTAGAAGATATTTTGTGTGTGCATTAGGCTGGGGGAGAGTAATTGGTCACTGAGTTTCAGTTGTTCAGGGGTAGAGTAACTTGGGAATGGAACTGTTACACTAAAGTAGCTTTGAGCTAATATGTAACTATTTGGTTAAATGTCTAGTCATTTCATTCTTATTTTTAACTGCTACCCAAGGCAACAGTTTCCTTGAAACATTTCAATAATATAAATTCAAATTGTTGCCTCTCAGTCGTTAACCCCTGCCTAGCATTGCCTCTCCCCTGCCAGCTTTCTACTTCACACATTTGCTGTCACAAGTTCTTTTCCTCCTTGGTCTACAAACTCCCAATTTTCTACTTTTTCCTCACACTATTTGTATCTTTCTCACAAACCTCTCCTCTCAACTGAGGACACTGCCTCATACTTCCTTCATAAAACAGAAGCCATCACAAGTTAGCTCATCATCCCATTCCCAAATCTATAATTCCATCTGCATCTGTACATTTTTTCCTTCTTCTCTCCCTTTTAATGAAGGAAGCGTCTCTTCTCCCATAATGTTATTCCTGCTCTGAATCCAATTCCTCTTTCTCCACATCATTATCTCTCCCTTCCTAATAAGTTATTCTTTTTATTTTATTTTTAAATATTTTTATTGATTTCAGAGAGGAAAGGAGAGGGAAAGAGAGATAGAAACATAAATGATGGGAATCATTGATCTGTTGCCTCCTGCATGCCCCACCATGGGGACTGAGCCTGCAACCCGGCCATGTGCCCTAACAGGTAATTAAACCATGATCTCCTGTTTTATAGGTTGACACTTAACCACTGAGCCACACTAGCTGGGCTGATAAATTATTCTGATCCCAAACAAACATGTGTTAGTATTTCTCATCTATTTAAAAAAAAAAAATGTTTTCTTGCCCTGGCTGGTTTGGCTCAGGGAATAGGGAGTTGGCCTGTGGACTGAAGGGTCTTGGGTTCAATTCCAGTCGGGGGCACATGCCAGGGTTGTGGGCTCAGGCCCTGGTGGGGGGCATGCAGGAGGCAGCCGATTGGTGTTTCTCTCTCATCATTGATATTTCTATCATTGATGTTTCTATCTCTCTCTCCCTTTCCCTTCCTGAAATAAAAAAAAAAAAAATCAATAAAAACATATTTTAAAAAATGGTTTCTTGAGTTATAATATCTTCAAGCTACATTTTGCTTTCTCTCACAGAAAACTTCTTGACTTCTTGAAATATCCTCTTTATTCATGCTCTACACTCCCTCACCAAGTCACTTTTTTTTTTTTAATTTTATTTTATTTATTTATTTTTTTTAAAAAATCCTCACTGGAAGGTATGTTTTTACTGATTTTAGTAAGGGGGGAATGGGGGAGGGCGAGGAGGGATGAAGGGAGGGAGGGAGGAAGAGAAAGAGAGAGGTGTATAAGAGAAACTTCAATCCATTGCCTCTTGTATGAGTCCCCATTGGGTATGGAACCTGCAGCCTAGGTATGTGGCCTGACTAAGAATCGAACCAGCAACATTTAGGTGCATGCAATGTAGCTCCAACCAACTGAGCTACACCAGCCAGGGCACCAAGTCACTCTTGAATCCTCCCCAATCCGGTTTCCTTATCCTGCCATGTACCTGAAATTGTGCCTGCCGCGGTCAACAACGATCTCTACAGGGTAAGGCAAAAGTCAGTTTACAGTTGTGAGTATGCAAAACACAGTTTATTCTTGTCATTATTTATTATTTTATCATTCTCCATATGAGCAATTGTAAATCTACTTTTGCCCCAACCTGTATAATCAAAATCCATTGGCCACATCCTTACCTTACTTGATTCTTCAGCAGCATCTCTCTCCCTGGACACGTTCTCCACTCAGCTTCTGTGCTGCCACCTGCGCAGAATAGTGAAGACAGCAGGCCTGAGATGGTTATCCTTCAAAGGAGCTTACAACACTGGCCCTGCACTAGCATTTGGGAACTTGACTTTCAGCAGTGTTCCCATGGTTCCCTAACAGAATGATGGCTCACTGTGCCTAGACCCATGCTCAGCAAACTGCGACTCGTGAGCCACATACGGCTCTTTGGCCCCTTGAGTGTGGCTCTTCCACAAAAATACCACGGCCTAGGCGAGTCTATTTTGAAGAAATGGCGTTAGAAGAAGTTTAAGTTTAAAAAATGTGGCTCTCAAAAGAAATTTCCATCGTTGTACTGTTGATATTTGGCTCTGTTGACTAATGAGTTTGCCGACCACCGTGCCCAGGCTATATAAACAGTGTGGTTTATGCTAAACACCTGCTTTCCTTCGGGGAACCTGGACTTTTGCAGGCAGAGGGTGCCTACACGATCGGACCCCAGTAAACAATATTGGGCGCCGTGTTTCCAATGGGCCGCCCTCAGCAGAAACATCACAAACATGTTGCTGGGCATCTTCATTTCTGGGGGAAGAGCATGCTCTGCGTGGCCGCTCCCTGGAGCAAGAAGATGTAAGGAAGCTGCCATGGATTCCTCCCGATTCCAGCTCTGTTTTCCCTTCCAGGCCAGAGCTGTGTGTTACTCCATCACTGTGACCCATCTTACTGGGAGTACAATTACATGCTCATTCCAGCGAGCCTCCGAGAGACTGTCTGTACGGAGAGCACTAACCTGCCCTGGTTTTCCTTCTCTCTTGCTCCTTTGTTGGTTTCTCCTGCTCTGTCCCACTTGGAGGCCTCAAGGCTTTACTGTCCTCTCTTCTTTATACTTCTTTTCAGATCTAATTTAGTCCCTTCACGTTAAATATAATATCATCTACATGCTGACAACTTCCAAATTTCTATCTCCACTAACTCTAAAAGCTGAAATCCAAACGCCTACTTGAATCTTCACTTAGGATCTTGTACTGCGGTTGTTTGTTTGTTTCTTTGTTTGGTAAGGTTTTTCCATTTATGTTCAAAAAGGATTAGTCTACAATTTCCTCACTCCGTTTGGGGGTCAAGTTTGAATTAGCACTAGTTCCTAACTGCAGACTACCAAGGCATATTTTAAACCTTCGTCATTCACCTCTAAAGCACCTCACTGTTCACCACTGGCTCTCTCTTCAATGTGCTGGTTATTTTTGTGATGACAATGGCAGTGACATCCAGAGTTATCTTTGTAAATGACAAGGCTCCTCATGTGATGCCCCTGCCTCATTGCTTGCAGGATAAACCACAAACACCTTGGGAAGGCATGCATGACCATTTGGAACCTGGGCTCAGCTTTCCTTGTTGTCTCTTCTCTTGCCTTTACCCACACTTTCTGTGCTCTCACCACATAGTAGCCATTGCTTCCTAGCCTACGCAGGCCTCCTGAAAACACCAGGGCTTTCTACATACTGATGCCTCCGCCTGGAGTATATGTATCCACCTGACTTCAGGATTCTAATGACACTGCTCAGCTTCTCCCAGATATTTGGTGTCTGCCCACAGCACTGTATTCATATAACTGAAATAGCTTTGGGGATAAAAATCTAAAATTCTTAACCCAACTCACAAGGGACAGTATGATTTAACTCTGTTTACCTTCTCAGCCTTATCTCCTCTCCCCCTCCCTCCCTGTGCACATAGGTCTTTTCAGAGCTTCTCAAACAAGCCAAGTTCTTCCGCCAGGTCGAACTTCCACTCGTACTGTTTCCAATTCTCCTTCAGAACACCTCATTCGCCAAATGCTACTTCCTCAAGAAAGTCTTTCTAGGCCCCCCTGTTCTACACAACCAGAGCCCTCTTCTTCCTATGAAAGGCTTTAATAGAATTATAATTAAATACCTGGAGAATGAGTTGTTTGATGTCTGCCTGCTCCACTAGATAGAGAGCTCCATGATACCAGGAATTAGACTGAAATGGATCTTTTAGGGGGAAAAAATTTTATGTTAAAGTTTAAATTGTGCATATGTTTAGCATATACATCTCTTTTCATCTGAACCTGTCTATATTTTATTTACACACACATAGAAAGCATTGTATGAATAGCTGTAATATAAAAACTGTTAAATTAAGGGGGGAAATGACAGTTCCATGTTTGGATAAAAGCATTACTAAAACAGGGGCAACAGAAGCCTCATGGTAAGATGATGACTCAAAAGAACGAGTTTAGCAGAAGCTGAAATTTATAGCTGAGAGCGACTATAGAAACATAAGCCACCATCCTCCAAAATTAACAGAATTATTGGATGAGGTATTAAGTATTTCCATCTGTGTAAGGGTGTTTGAATTATAATCAGTCTTCAGTTAATGTCATCAACAGGTTGTGCCTTTAAGTGAACCAATATTAAAAAAACTCACTATTTCAACATAGGCTAACTGATATAACAAGAGTTAAGTTCCTATGGTATCTTATCAACATTATAACTAAAGGACACTGAGGACCTGCAGTAGTTTCATCTAGAGATCTTAAGTAAGAAGATTCCAACAGGCATTTAGTTAGAATTTTATCTGTTTACTTGTTTGTCAATCCACTAGACAGTGAACTCTTTGTGGACTAGTACTGTATAATTCATTTATGATCTCACCCTTGTATCCATTAATTCTGTAAATATGTATTGACTGCCTTCTGAGTGCAGTCAATACATATTTACAGAATTAATGGATATATATTTCACTGTGGAGAATTAAGGATTTAACAACAGATCAGATACAGATGAACAAAATATCCTCAGAACCATATCTAGCTGGTTTGGCTCAGTGGATAGAGTGTCAGCCTTCAGACTGAAGGGTCCCAGGTTCAATTCCAGTCAAGGGCACATGCCTGAGTTGCGGGCTTGATCCAGTAGGGGCGTGCAGGAGGCAGCCAATCAATGATCCTCTCTTATCATTGATGCTTCTATCTCTCTTCCCTCTCCCTTCCTCTCTGAAATCAATAAAAATATATTTTAAAAAATATTCTCAGAACCAGAAACAGATCTGATAAAGTTATTGAGAATGAGATAGAGAGACAAAGATTTGAGAAATACAGAAAATATAAAGATCAGAATGAAAAGGTATAGATGTCTAATAGGAATTCTAAAAGGAATAAACAAAAAAGTTGTGAAAAGATAATGGATGAACATTTTGACGACTAATAAATTATTTGAATCCTTTAAGAAACACAAATCCCTTGCAAGATTAATAAGAAGCCCACATCAAGTTACATTGCAGTGAAATGGCAAAATGCCTAACAAAAACTGTAAGATAATAATGGAAAAATCCATTCTTTTAGCTATGATACCTTCCTTGTTAAAAACTGAACTCCATATTTGAACTTTAGTTCAAATGAACTGAAATGGATAATATGACTGGATAAAAATGATTTTTGGATGACATATTCAAAACTTAAAAATCATACAGGGACTAGAAGAAGTCCTCATTTCTCAGATCCAATATTCGGGTGTCTTTTAATAACTGCAACAGCAAGAGTCTGGATATTTTATTATACTAGAATGACTCATTTTTAAAGATTATGCTCTGGCAACAGAGATTCATTCACTTGCCAATATATCCCCAGGTCTAACTACATCACATATAGAAAAAAAGTAAGGCAGGAGATGCATGAAACTAGCAACCTATCATTTTGTTCACTGCTGAGAAGTGAATTATCAAATAGTGGGCTAATAATTACATCAAAAACAAATATTTGATTGATAACTATCCCTGCCAATTCCTCCACCAATATTTTCCATGAAGGGCTATTGTGTTTTCTGGATCTTCTAAGAATGCTGATTACAGTCGGCTTCTTCAAGGGTCTGATAAGAAGCCAATGTCTCCCTCAGGGTCTGACTGAGAGAGTAATGGGCTGTTAGCACTGGCAGAGTATTCTGAGCTCCAAGAGATACAAAATGTTTGGAAATTGGTCTGATGAGAAAACTGACTTCAGATTTTGGATTACTGTCTTCAGGGATGAGAAGACTAAGTCACCCAGAGAAACTGAAGGTCTCCCTACCTTCTCACTTCAAGGGGTTTCAATAGTATTTTCTATTAACCTTCACAAGAATAACAGAAAGAGACTTCATCTCTTTTGCTCCAATAATTTTTTTAAAAATATTTTTTTTATTGATTTCAGAGAGGAAGGAAGAGGGAGAGATGGAAACATCAATGAGAGAGAATCATTCATTGATCAGCTGCCTCCTGCACGCCTCCTACTGGGGATCGAGCCCACAACCCCAGGCATGTGCCCTTGACCAGAATCGAACCTGGGACCTTTCAGTCCATAGGCCAATGCTCTATCCACTGAGCAAGACCAGCTAGGGATGCAATAATTCTTTTTTAAAATATATTTTTATTGATTTCAGAGAAGAAGAAGAGGGAGAGATAGAAACATAAATGATTAGAGGGAATCATTGATTGGCTATCTCCTGCTTGTGGGGATCAAGCCAGCACCCTGGGCATGTGCTCTGATCTGGAATAGAACTAAGACCTCCCAGTTCATAGGTCAAGGCTTAACCATTAAGCCACACCAACTGGGCTCCAAGAATTCTTTATTCTTTGCCAGTACAGACATCCACTCCCCAGAAACTTGGCTTCACCTGGAACTGCTTCTTTGAAATAATAAATCCAAAATCCCTGTTCCTCCAGGTCCATGCTCAGGCTAATCCTTGTACGAAATCAGGATCTGAGTCCCTTGACTTCTACACTCTCTGCCTACCTGTCCTTTTCTTTCTTCATTTTGACTTGGTGAGAAACAGTCTGCCACCCAATACACCTTTTTTAGTGTATTGATTTTTTAAGCTGGTCATTTTTTTAAGAAACAAAAGACTCCAGAAGAATCTTTGACCTTCCCCCCCCCTAAATACCAAAAAAAATTTAGTAGAGGACCTGCTCCAGGAAGAGAGATATTATTATAGATAACTATAGTTTAATCTGAATTAAGGGTGATAGACAGATAAGAACCTAGCCAAGTCTTTAATCAAAGTCCTCTCTGTGTCCCATTGTTAAAGATGGTCCAACAAACAGGTGTTTACCAAACATTTGCTTTTCATCTCCATGTGAATTGCCTTCTCCTTTGAAGCCTCAAACCACAACCCTAACCACCTCCTGAAGGCCTCCTCCCCTACTCCAGAATGGCATATAAACCTCAACTGCCCAATTTGTCTTTGGGTCCCACATTCTTAAGGAATTCCATAAGTACATACCTAAAACTGTGGTCATTCTCTCCTGTTAATCGTTCTCATACCAATTTGATTATTAGACCAGCCAGAATAACTTAAAAGGGTAGAATAATGTTAACCATTATCAAATATTCTCAACTCAGCTGAAACCGGTTTGGCTCAATGGATAGAGCGTCAGCCTGCAGACTGAAGGGTCCCGGGTTCGATTCTGGTCAAGGGCACATACCTTGGTTGCGGGTACATCCCCAGTAGGGGGTGTGCAAGAGGCAACTGATCGATGATTCTCTCTCATCGATGTTTCTAACTCTCTATCCCTCTCTCTTCCTCTCTGTAAAAAATCAATAAAATATATTTTTTAAAAATCAATAAAATATATTTAAAAAATACTTTTAAAATATTCTTAACTCAATTATCCCTATTTAGAGAAGATAATCCAATGAGATCGTGTAAGTAAAGCACTGGTGAGAGAAGTGCTCAGCAAATGGTAACTAACACCACTGCCTTCACCACCACCAGCATACATAACATTCCCTTACTCCTCTGTCATTCTATCAAACCAGCCTGTAGGTACTCAACCTGGGTTGTTAAACATTATTGGAGAAAACCACTATATTGTGCAGACAGATGATGGTGTATTATACTTCCAACCTTCAGTATCAAACCATTCTAATTCGTTTTTGAATTTTGAGACTACTCTAAACCTCCCTCAATCTCCTACCCATTCTCCTTGCTTCACAGAAAACAAAATACAAAACAACAACACCACCCCCCCCACCACACACACACACACACACACACACACACACACATACCAAAAAGAGGAACCATTGGAAAGAACTTCTACAACTTACAGCTACCAAATCTATAAACCTTTCTGAATTTGCACCTCCCTTCCTTGCTTTTCTCCTCCGGCTCTGGAAGTAAACTGGATAACTACGAAGGGCCAGACTCCACATTCTCTTCCATTCTCTGTCATCTTCACTCTCCTATCTTCAACCTCTCTCTCCACTGGCTACTTCTAGTCAATATTTAAACATTTAAATATAGCCCACCTTCAAAATTTCCTTTTTTTATTTTAGCTAACTCCTTATCTCTTTCTTGTTCTTCTTTAAGTTTTTTTAAAAAATATTCTATTGATTTTGAAAGAGAGGAAGGGAGGATAGAGAAATAGAAATATCAATGAGAAACATCATCGATCCACTGCGCCTGCATGTTGCCTACTGAGGATCTAGCCCAAAACCTGGGTGTGTTCCCTGACCTGGAATCAAACCAGTGACTTCTTGGTTCCTGGGTCAATGCTCACCATTGAGCAACACCAGTCAAGTCCCTCCCACCCCCCAAGTTTTTTAAAAACACAATCCACATTTGCTATCTCTATTTGTTTACTAGTTCTTCCATTTTTCCATTGTCATTGTAATCTGGTTTCCATTCCTACACTCCACTGAAATTATTCTTTTTATATATATATATATTGATATGTATTTATTGATTTCAGAGATAAAGGGAGAGGAAGAGATCAAAACATCAATGATGAGAATCATTGATCAGCTGCCTCCTTCACGCAACTGGGGATCAAGCCCACAACCTGGGGATCCAGCCCACAACACGGGCATGTGCTCTGACCAGGAATTGAACCGTGACTTCTTGATCAATGCTCAATCTCTAGCTATGCTGGCTGGGCCACTGAAACTCTTCTTAGCTGTCTTATCAGTAATTCCAAGGAACCCTTCTCAGTTCTCATTCCAGTTGACCCATCAGGACCTTTTGTGGGGTTAATCACTTCTTCCATCTGAAACACTGTTCACAGGAATGCCACTTTCCTAAACCTCCTCCTACCGCTCCCACTGCTTCTTGGGCACTCTTCATGGTCTCTCTCCTTTTTCTCTCTCAAGCCCTGAGTTCCTCAGTGTTTGGTCAAGGACTCTATTCTTTTCATGCTTTTACATTAATTAAACAAGGAGATCATTAGACAGAGGTGGCACTAATGCTTTGGCAGCCTACTTAAGCAAACCAAAACCTAGGTGTGGCTCAAGGTTATGAAATCTAAATACAAGGACAATCACAAACAGCCCACTAGGCTTAAAGCTGTAGCCAATCAAATAGTTTCCTTTATTGGCTTCAACACCTCTACTGTCTTTGCCCTAGCTGGCTCATGTCACTCCAGGTTTGGCACTGCCCAACTGGAATCAACTGCTGCTCAGATAGACCCTGGTCGGGTAGCTAAATTGGTGAGAGAATTGTCCCAACACACTAGGGATGTGGATTCAATCTCTGGCGAGGGCACATGTAAGAGTCAACTAATGAATGCATCAAGAAATGGAGCAACACAACAACTCCATGTTTTTCTACCTCTCTCCCCTTCTTCTCAAATCAATTAATACAAATTTAAAAAAGATTGTTGCTCAATAAACTCTTCAAAATTTTAATATGCCTGTTTAACAATACTCTGCATCTCATTGCTTCCAATTCGTGCATATGCTAATCCCAGTTTAGATCACCCTCCTCATCCATTATGTCAAAATACTTAACCAGCCGAAACCGGTTTGGCTCAATGGATAGAGCGTCGGCTTGGGGACTGAAGGGTCCCGGGTTCGATTCCGATCAAGGGCATGTACCTTGGTTGCGGGCATATCCCCAGTAGGGGGTGTGCAAGAGGCGGCTGGTCGAAGACTCTCTCTCATCGACGTTTCTAACTCTCTATCTCTCTCCCTTCCTCTCTGTACAAAATCAATAAAAAATATATTAAAAAAAAATACTTAACCATCCCTTAGGCATTCTACCTCCAAAGCTGTTTCTGCCGGGTCCTCTCAGGAAAAGGCTTCCCTCTTTGCCTGGCTTCCGAAGCCAGAACTCCTGTCTCTTCCCTCTACCTAACCCCTAATGTTCAAACCGCCATCAAGCCCAGGCCTTCCTATTTGCTGAAATGGCTCTCAAATCATCTCAATTGACATCCAGGCTATCGTGTCACATCTGAAGATGTCTGCCAGTACCCAACCTGGTCTGTTCTAAATCCTTCTCATTCAGAGTGATTCTTCAAAAAATGTAAATATCATACCATCCCTACGACTAAAATCTTCCAGACATTCTTGTTGCCTGTAGGAAAATGCTCTAAAAAAAATCCCTAACAGTTCCTCAGCGGCCTCAATTCTCCACTCCCTTCCCTTGCCATTCTGGACTATTCTGAATTCCTAGAGTGAGTGCAAACTTGAGGCCACAGAGCTGTCCCCTTGGATCAAACATAGAGTTCTCCCTTCTTTTCCTAACCATCTCTGCATTAACCCTTCCATCCAATATATGTATCCGCTCTACTAACGGACCTGACACCCCCAAACCTCACCCCACTCCACCCCAGTTTGAACACCTCTTCGGGTGTTCCCCGAGGCATCCCGTACTTATCTAGCAATTACCAGTATTGTGTTGTAATTGCTTATTCCCTGGGCTATAGCTCTGCCTGACTGACTAGATCCCTGCAGGGCAGACACCTGGATCTCTTTAGTTCCATCTTAAAGGTCAAATAGAAGCATTTGGCACACCCCGTAGTCCAAGGACTATTTGTTGAATGAATAACTAGTCCCTTCTTTGGTATGAGGGTGGCTGACGATGAGGGTTTCAAGGGGTCAGAATAAACCAAAAAAATAACCCCAAAAAACACACCTATAAGTAATCACGTCGGGGGAACGCGGCGCGGAAGACAGCCCGCTGCCTGGCCCCTGCGGCTCCGGGGAGGCCGGGGAGGCGGCGGCGGCGGGAGGGAGCGCGCAGCCCCGGCCCGAAGGGACAACAATGGCTTGGAACTCGGCCTCGCGCTTCCGGTGGGGCGGCCGGGCGCTCCGCCGGTGAAGCCCGAGGCAGGGTGGGGGCTCCGAGCCGGGCCCACCGGAGGAAGGCGCGGCCCCCCGCCCCGGCTCCCGCCCAGGAGCCGCCACCGTCCCCTCCGCCCCCTCGGCCGTCGCCCCGCCCCGGAAGTGACTTGCGGCGCGTCCGGAAGCTCCGTCCGGCGGCTGCAGCGTCACCAGCCGAGCCGGTGCGGGCCGAGCAGAGCGGCCGCTGCCGCGCCGCCAACGAACCGGGAGCGCGCGCGCGGGGCCAGCAGGCGCGCCGGCCGGGCGAGGGGGCCCAGCGGTCGGGGCCGAGGGGCGACGGGCCGCCGGCGGCCGCAGGGCGACGACGACGCCGCCGCCGCCGCGGAGGAGGCGGAGCCCGGAGAGGGGTGGGGGCCCGGGAGGGCGCGGGCGGGCCGAGGGGGCGGGCGGCGGGTGTCCCCCCGGCTCATGGAGCCGGCGGAGCTGGCGGGCGGCGGAGACCCCCCGGAGCCGGGCGGGCGCCCCGGCCCGGGCCCGCCGCGGTGCTTCGTCCCGCAGAAGGAGATCGTCTACAACAAACTGCTGCCCTACGCCGAGCGCCTGGACGCCGAGTCCGACCTGCAGCTGGCCCAGATCAAAAGCAACCTGGGCCGGGCCGTGCAGCTGCAGGAGCTGTGGCCCGGGGGCCTCTTCTGGACCCGGAAACTCTCCACGTAAGTGCGGCCGGGCCTGCGGGGTGGGCGAGGGGCCGGGGCTCGGGCAGGGCGGCGGCGGCGGCGGCGGCGGCTCTTTGTCCGCTCCCGGTGGCTGCTGGCTGGACCAGCTCTGCGGGGAGCTCTGGAGCTTGTGTGTGTGTGTGTGTGGGGGGGTGTCCCCCCCTGCCATCGCCACCGCAGCCCGGGACAGCCACTCGGCCCTCCTCCCGGCCACTTTCCTGCGGGACGACTCACCAGCTTCGTTCTCACCATCTCTCCTCGTCTCGTCCTTCCCTGCCTGCTTTCCGCCCTCCCTGCGGGGGTCCCCGGGGAAAGGGAGCAGCGGGTCCCCCAAGGGTGTTTGCTCCTCGGACTTGTGCTCCCTCCTCCTGTGTGGGAAGGGGTGCAAGGAGGACTCGTCCTTGGGGGGTGGGGGGTGCAGCTCTTTGACTTCTCGATCCTCCGGTTGTTTCTTCCCCTCCCTCCCCCCGTGATCCCCGCCGCTTCCTAGCTCTGCTTTCGCGTCTGGTCACTTTCTGAATGGGAAGGAGGCCGAAGGGAACTTCTAGTTCTACTTTTTTTTGGGGGGGAGGGGGGGTGCTTGATCTCTGTGGGTTTGGTGGGAAAGACTGGTTTAACACCAGTCCTCTTGGCACACTTGTGGGCTGTCTCCTGGACGTTGGTGTTGAGAATGGCGAGGCTCGGGACTTGGGGGGAGTTGTCTCTTGCTCCTGCTTGGGAATGGACGATGCTGATGAGCAAGGTAGATGGAGGAGAGAGCTGTCAGGCTGTCCCGGAAGGAAGGCACTGCGAGATCAGGCGTGTGTGAATGCCGAGTCGCTGAGAAGATTGATTGCCGAAATCAGTTTCAGGAGTTCTTTTGTTACTTTTTATTTGTTTCTTTTTTTGGCATCACCTGGCTGCGACCTAAGAGTGCAAGCAAATTAGGGGAACACGGGTAAAAGACAGTTGCTGGAGGCAGGTTAGAGACTTGTATTTGCTAGGTGGGCGTCTTCACTGTGGCAGAAAGAGTTTTTTGTTTTTTTTTTTTTTTTTTTTTTTTTTTTAAGGGATTTGGCTGCGTCTTGTTTAGTTAACTGGACACGAAATCTGGTAACCATTGCGTGTTCGTGCATTGGGGGGTGTGAATGGTGGAGCACATAAGACATGTCACTTATCCGCTGTTTATCCAAATCTGCTGAGTGAACTGGGTAATGACTCAGGGTTTTGTAATGAAGTAGTTTTTTACATTTCCTCCCAGGATTCTGACTGTGGTTAGGGAGTCTCTGACAAATTTCTCCCATCCACTTCAAGTGGTTGTGGTGGTGGTGGTGGTGGTGGGCGTAATTACCTTTTTAATTAAAAAGCAAAAAATAAAACACTTAAGTTGCTCTTTTCAAAGAGTGACCATAAAATGTCAAGGTTAACAGCTCTCATTTTGCTTGGAAAGTCAAGTTTATGATGTTCAGATCCATGGGGGGTGGGGGGGGCGGGAGGAGGGGATGGGGGCGGGGGCCCAACTTGGAGAAGAACCACTTTTAGTCAAAATAGAATGCTTTATAAATTATTAGAATTAATGTGATTTTTCAAGTGCGCCTCCTAGCTGTTTGTGACTCAGGCACAGTAAAAATCGTTACTCTGTCAGTTGCAGTAATTCCTCACTTGAATCACTCGGATTAGATTTGCCAGAGAAGAACCATTTGGGGTACACAAACAACTCCTTTTAAATGCACAGTATATAAATATATCACTGTGTGAATGCATGTCTAATTTGGATTTCTGAATCTAGAACCTACACACGCATAGTGAAGCATTGTTTTCTGACATTTACTGTTACTAAACTTGGCAAATTATCACCTAAGGTTTTATTATTTTTGGCTTATTTAGGTATAAGTAGCTTTTGCCTAGGAAAGGCTAGAAATACATCCGACACAGTCCTTGGTGTTTAGGGCAAGATTGCAATTATATGGCTTAATAACCTATGAACCTGAAACGGTTTATATCTAAATTACCAGCAAGAAATGCTATCAGAATTTTATTTTGGGACAGTGGTTAAATGGTGAAAACTGATTCTTGGGATTTCACTATGAGACATTTTGAACTTGGTGGGACATGTGATCTTGGGTGAATTTCCCCCCCCTCTTAAGTCATGTTAAAGGTGACCTGTTTATATCGGTGCTTGTTTATTAAGCCTTGTATGTGTTGCACAAGTTTACATCTAAATGATGCCAGAACATGTGACACAGCTGAGTAGTGATCATATTTAATACTTTGTAGAAGAGTGGAAAGTAGTAATGAAAATAAAATTAATTTCTCCCACTAGCTCTGTGACTATGCAAAGTTATTTTAATCATGTGTTTCAGTATTCTTGGAAGAATTAAATAATTCCTGAGAAACAGTGCTCTGTAACTTTATGATATTTTTTATCTGAAGGGAACTTCTACGTTCTACTTTTTGGGGCCTGCACAATCTTTGTGGATTGATTGAAAAGATTGGTTTAAAAATCTTGTTAAAGGCTTATCCTGTAGAGCTTCAAATAAGCCAGTGTGTATCTTACTCCAAGGGCAGTGAGCAGTTTGTATCAAGTACCTTCCTGAAGAAGATCTGAATGTCAGTGCTGTTCAGAGGCACTGGGAGTGGGTCCCTAACCAGAGTGTACACCCCTAATCTAGCCATCACAGGCCTGGGTGGGGCGGAGTTCTGGTATGAGAGGCACTCAGGCTCTCCTTTTTTTTTTTTTTTTTTTTTTTTTTTTACTTTTTACCTCATTTTAGTGGTTGTTGTAATTCTGTTTCAGTCCATTTCAAGACTTCTGGGTCTGTTTAGCATCTCAGAAAGCTTCTGTGTATTTAAAAATTGGTCCTGTAATATGACACAACTCCTTGTATACAGTTTAAAGTATCAGAACCTGTTGAAGAGAGATCATGTAGCATAACCTGTCACAGGGCCATTTTCTAAGAAGTGAGGAAACAGAGAAGCACACACTAGTTTGGTGGTCTTTGGAGAACATAGGAAAGATAGCTCGGACGCTGAGTGGAAGGTATTGATGATTCCTGGTATGGCCAGTGTAGAGAATGGAATTGAAGAAAGGTAAGCTTGAAACTTGCCTTTTTCCCCTTGCCCTTCTGGACCTTTCATGAGAGACTCTAAGGTCTAGTCCTAAGACCTCAGGTTATCTGTACCGGCTTTGCCACCAACATTATCTCAGTCTTGCCTCACCTCGTTTAGCTTTAGAGTCCTCTTTTGGAAAATGGGAGTTTAGACTACTAGTGATGTTTCAAACTTAATATCTAGCAGTTGTCTTAAGCAAAATCTTAAGCACAGATTTGGATTCCTCAGGCCAAATAAAACCACACTGATTTTTTCTTTTCTTTGTAACCCTTCATTGAACCCCTGGTGTCTACTTAGAGCACCAAAACATACTGTTTGAAAAGAAAGAAAAGTAAAAATCACTGGACTAGTCTCTAAGGGCCTTTCCAGCTAGCTCTCTGTTACTTTCATTTGACCTGAAGGAAGGGCAAAAGGAGGAACAATTAGTGAATGGGCTACTATTTCCTACAAGCTTACTCCATTCATGATTGGTTCTTTCTTTCACAGAAGTTTTATTTTAGTGAAGTGGGCTTGGTGTATTATGAAGCAAATTTAGATGTCTTGTTTGTTATAATAAAATGTTATGTTCGCTGTTTTACAATGAAATTACTGTATTATACTGAGGAATCATTTCATTTGTTAATGAAACTAGTTCCCTTGTTTTATTATTAAGAACAGTCTGTAGTCTTCCTCCTGGACAGGAATTGGATTGTCCCATTTGAAACCACATAATGTATTACATTTAGTCAAGATATGAGTTATCAAATAAACTGACTGCCTCTTGTGGAAAGTAATAATGTGAACACTGGAGTGCCCAAGTTCATACTATCTCTGTTGGGGAAGAAAGTAGAAATGCTATCCACTGAATCTCAGTTGCCTAGTAACATGCTGTACTTAATAGGGTATCTAATGTTTGAGTATTGAAATTACAATAAATACAAACGCTTTTTTGTTGTAAAAGAATCTTGAGATCTTGACAGATTACCATATTTGTCAGGGAGAAACAGTTGGAGAAAGTAGTAGAAAAGATTTGTTTTTATTAAATGGCCACACTCCAAATGGGAACCAAAATTTCTTTGTAGTGAGAAAGCTGTTTTTCCAAAGAAAAGAACAAAATAAGTGAATTAGTGATTTTTGGGGACATGAATTTTTCTGATAAAGTTGTCTAATAATACACACAATGAGTATCTTTCACATAGATTTTTTTAAAATTAACACTATTTTTTAATTTTTTAAAAATGCTCTCTGGAGGATATTTTTCCATTGATTTTTAGAGAGTAGGAGAGGGAGAGATGTTGAGAGAGAAAAACATGTATGTGAGAGAGACGTGTTAATTGGTTGGCATACCCCCTATCCCTACACATGCACACATTTGATTTTTCATGGCAGTGTCATACTTGGAGCCTTTCCCTTTTTCCAGGGACCTCTCTTAATTATTCTTTCAAAACACTTTATTAGCTTTCAGTAGTTAACTGTGTTTCTGCGAGAATCTCATTTGTCAGTATATATGATTTGAACAGCTTTCTAATATTCTTTTTGTTTTTTGCTTAGACATTTTTTTTCTGTTATGGAAACTGTCAAGCATACACAAAGGAAGACAATAAAATGAACTCTATGAACCCATCATTATCAAAGTTAAAAAAATTCAGCAATAATCCATTGCCAATTTGATTAATCCTTTTTTTTTTCTTCAAAATTTGTGATTTTACTTTTAAGTTTTCATTTCATTTGTGTTGTTTTGCCTAAGATTGACTGCAGGCAGACTTCATGGACAGTTTTTAAAAAATAGCTTACTAATGAACATTTTTATATTATGGCATTCGTCTCCTCCCCACCCCCCAATTTTGGAGCTGTGGAATAAATTCTGGGCTAACAAGGACTCCCTTGAATTATCTTCACTTTAAAACATAGACACTGATGTTGATAGGGTTAATAGATCTTTGGATACAAAGTTGTGGTCAGGATTATTTTCTGAGGGCCTTGTGTGAGTGGCACTTTTTGGCTGTCAGTGAAAGGCTTCTGCCCTCAGGGAGTTCCAGTGTGCTCTTGCTCTTAGTCACATTTTTGTTTATTTGGGACAGACTAGTTAAGGTGTGTAACTCCATCAAGAAATTTGGGAGAATATGAATTTTAAAGTTACTTGCTTTAAAAAAAAAAATTCATTCTGACCAGTGTATTTTAACATAGTACATTGAGAAAAGGAAGTTAGCAAAAGAAAAAAATAATAATAAATAAAAATAAAAAATAGTACAGCAGTACCATAGTTCTGAGATCGGAATATATTTAAAATATTTTTTAAAAACATTAAAATTTTTTTAAACATTATTTAAAAACATTTGTTTTTGCAGTGTTTTAAAAAAGTTTTTTTGAACTGCGTATTTGTAATTGAAGTGAAATGATGGTAGATTCTTGTTTTTAAAAGGATGCTTATGTGTTAGTAAACAAGTGCACAACTTGTAAACCTGTCCTCATTGTGGAATCTAAATGTTACCTTTCTATTAATATTATAGTAAGCAGACTTATTTCTGGTGAATCTTTTTCTCCCAATACAAAATGCAAATCTGTTTTACTCTAATCTTTGCAGAAAATTAAATAAAAAATCTGTTTCTTACTGTGTAAACAGCAAGCTGAGGACAGGTAATAAAAGCAACAGTGAGCAAACAACAAAAAACCTTTACATTACTGAGATCACTACTGGAATGTGAAAAGCAGCACAAACTATAAATGTTCTCATTTGGCAGCTTGAGGTTGGTCACTTCCATATTTGGCCTCCGCTCAGCATTTCTTTCCTTTTAGTTCGCTCGCTCTTGATCCGTTGTTCCTGCTTTTCTATTCTTTGTGTACACATCTTCCTTCTGCTGTGCGCTTTCTTCAGATCAGCATCTTCCGTCCGTACTTACCGCCTTTCCTCTCCTTCCAGCAGTTAATGCAGTATCATATACATTCATAGGTCCTCAGGAATATTAGAATTAACTCCTTTTTGTTTGAAAACTAAAAGCATTTAATACTGGGTTCAAAAGAAAGTATATTTTTAACCAAAGAAATGGAAAAGCATTTTGGTTATGGAAGAAATTGTTTCATAACCAACCCAGATTTAGAGAAGAAAGCCGATTATATTGGTTGTATCAGCAAGTTTGACTGATATCTCACTGTATGATTAAATATTTATTATTAAAAATGTAGTTAGATGAACTGTAGAATTTTGGTAGCGGTCATCACCTGTTTCATAATACCTAGACCTCAAATTTTAGAGTTTGAAAATATAATAAAGGCTTTCCCCCTTTATTATATTTTTAAGCCCTGGTTGGTTTGATTCAGTGGATACAGTATTCAGCCCATGGACTGAAGGATTCCGGGTTTGATTTGGTCAAGGGCATGTTCCTAAGAGCACCCACTTCTGCCTCTCAAGCTCAGTGAGACTGTCATCCTCGGCTTTGCTCAAGTCGGGAGTTTTCAAGTTACATTAATGGTACTTTTAAATATTAAAATGAAACACCATCTCATCATTAAAACTCATGTACACATCTACTGGGTTCTATAATGTGCCAAAAAGTTCTTTTTCAAGGACAACAAAGGACAAATCCCTGTGATGACAAATGTTCCTAAATTTGTTGTGTGAATCAGTTATACTTGTCATAGATGTTCAATGAAATGTTTACTATAATAACAAAAGGAAAATAGTAATGCAAGGCTAGAACCATGTATCAAATATATATTAAAAATAAATAAAATTATTTATTGATTTTAGAGAGAGCAAGGAAAGGAGAGAGAGAAATATCGATTTGTTTTTCACTTATTTATGCATTCATTGTTTCTCCTATGTGCCCTGACCTGGGATCAACCCCCTATAGCTTTAGAGATGACACTCTAACCAACTGAGCTACCAGCCAGGGCAAGGCCATTTCTCTTGCTAAGAACACTATTGCAGCTATGAAATAGGTTTGAGAATAGTATTGTACTTTAAGTAAGTTGGAGAGCCGAAACCGGTTTGGCTCAGTGGTAGAAGCGTGGGTCTGCGGACTGGAGGTCCCGGGTTCAATTCCGGTCAAGGGCATGTACATTGGTTGCGGGCACATCCCCGGTAAGGGGTGTGCAAGAGGCAGCTGGTCGATGTTTCTCTCTCATCGACGTTTCTAGCTCTCTATCTCTCTCTCTTCCTCTCTGTAAAAATCAATAAAATATAAATAAATAAGTTGGAGATTGCTTAAGAATTGTTAAAAATGCTTTGTAATCTAATGGTATGCAGTCTAAATGAAATGTGTTGGTAATCTTTGAGCTGTTCATTTTGTTGTCTGACAGTTTCTTTTTTTAAGCGAAGAATTGAGTTGTTTTTAAGAGCTAGACATTTTAGGAAGGCAGCGTTTTGCATATGAGTGTTTATATTTTGGGCAGATTCCGGAAAAGTTTAATTGGGACTGCTTGTGTTCTGAGGGAAAGTAGGTAACCTCCCAGAGATCCCAATAAATAAAATGTCAAGTTTCTGTCAATATACCAAACCGAGGCCTCCATTATGGGTATTGAAGAAGAAAAATTACCATTTTAACAAATCCAAGAATGATTTAGAAATGTAATCTTTAAAAATTCATAATTTAACAAATATCTCAAGGCTTTCACATTGTGTTTTTTTTTGTTTTTTCCTTTTGGGGATCTCACTGTTGTTTTTTAATCTCTGTTCATTTGTGAGTGTTTAATACAGACTTTTTCAAATTGTGGATTATGACCAAAGGGTGTGTGTGTGTGTGTGTGTAATTTAGGTCTTGACCCAGTTGTTGTATTCTTGGGACGGTTTTATTGTTGGTTGGTGCACTAAATTAGAATTATTAGACTGAATTTGGAAGTAATAAGGGAGAATGTTTTTGACTTCTGTGTGTGTGTGTGTGTGTGTGTGTGTTTATTACTGTGGGTTGTGGCCAAACAATATGAAAGCTTCTGATTTTACAGGTGTTTTTTTTTTAGTTTAGATCATCATAGCACTACACGCATTTATCTATAATAATAAAAGCACATGCTAATTAGACCGGACATTCTTCCGGACTACCTTCTGGACGAAGCTGCGGTGGCATGAATTTCTGGCATCAGGCCTCTAGTTAAGCTATAAAAGATATTAGGGATGAAAATGAAAAGTTGCAACAGTTTAAAAATATTAGTAACCTGAGGTATCTTACAAAATGTCAGTATTATAGACACTACCTGCCATATGTTGAGGGTTCAGAATGTACTAACACTATGCTAAGGGTTTACATTCATTATTTCATTTCATTTTCACAAGCAACCCTATGAACTGTAGGTATGTTTATTCTCCCAGCTTTATCCCTGAAGAACTGAGACTTAAGCAAGGTTATGTAATAACAGATTTGCCTGGTGACCATAGACTCTTGCTCTTAACCACATGGTCAGAGGAAGGAAAATTCCTGGGCTGCCAGCAGTCAGACATCCCTCTCACAGTCCAGGGCTCTCACAGTTCTGGACCCCTGGCTCCTTACCTCCCACCACTGCTGCTGTGCTCGCCAGTCATCAGCCTGGCTTCTGGCTGAGCCAGGGGGCAGCTCCCCCATTGAGCATCTGCTCCCTGGTGATCAGTACGCATCATAGCAACCAGTTGTCCCGCTGTCGGTCAATTTGTATATTAGCCTTTTATTGTGTAGGATTGCTTGTTGCCAATTCCTGACTTTTAAATGACACTCAGTAAAGCATTTTAAGAAATGGATGCCCACTTAAAGAAATGCATGACTCCAGGGAGAACCAACTGGGGAGAAATGAATAGACATGTTATTATTAGATGTTAGTAGTGATGACCATTACTCTAAAATTGTCATGTCAATTTGAGTGTCAGGAAATACAGTATGCTGAAACTCCACGTGAGCATCGTTCAGTCTGAGGAGGATGGGGATACAGAGAAATGTACACCTCAGACCTCCTTGACCATTTGGAGCCTCCCATTAGAAATACTGTATTTGATAAGGTGAGAGGCCTGTTTTCTAACGTGTTTTAAAGGCAATTTGCTCCATTTGGTCAAATATTTATTGTTCGTTTGAAAGTGTTTAAAGATAGAATTAGCTCTGGTGAGCTTGTTTGTATACTTGTATATTCAATCTGTTGAAAAAAATGTTTCTGAAAATGTGTACCTTGTTTCATCTCTAGTTAGAGCTGAGGGTTAAATAGATGTAGAGAGGTGGTCCCTGCCACCAAATATCTTTCAGTCATCTAAAGAAATACAGTAATGTGTACATACACAACTATGGTATGAGATAGAATATGAAAAATAGTCAGAGTTTGGTACAAGCTATTAAGGGACAGAGGACAGAGGTAGCACTTTAGTTTGGGAATGAAGAAAGACTTCAGGAAGGAGGGAGTCTTAAAGGATAGATCGGTTTCTAAGGATATGAACAAATAATTATATATTAAGCAAACATCTTAAAATATAATTTGCATATAACTAATTAAAGAAATATAAATTGTAACAGATTGTATTAATATTACATTTTTAATGACTTAAGTAGATTTTTGAAAGCATGTATTATGCTCTAGTGTTAATCTGCTAAGTGGTGAGACATCTGGGAAGCTTATAAAAAACAATTGGGGAGAAGGGAGTCCTAATACATGGTGACAGAGATTTCACTTTGAGTGGTGGGCACATGGTGCAATAGACAGGTCTTGTCACATTGAATTCCTCACCTGAAACCTACTACTATATGTTCATGTTGAACAATGTCACCTCGGTAAATTTAATTAAAAAAAAAAACAACAACCTGGGACCTAGAGCCCCTCCTCCCCATTCTAGAATAATTAGAACGTTTTTCGTGTATGTTAATCAATTGTTCATTACCATAGCTTTGTGAGGACACCCAAGTTTTATGTATGTACTTAGGAGATCAAATGACTTGCCCAGGAGACTAACAGAGCAGTTTGAAGTCTCAGCAATCTCGTAGAACCATGTTCTTCCTGCTTGCTTGGCTACTACGTTGAAATCAATAAATCTATCTATATCCAAAGTTTATTATAATGTTGAGAGTTGCAAAGCAAGCCAGAATGGAAAGCTAAGACATCCTCCATTTAGATAGCAACTAAATTGCCTTTGTTTCATACCAGCAGTCACTTGGAGTTAATATTCTTTATTGTTGTTTATTTGTTTGTGATAGTATATCCCCTTTCTTGATCCTCAGGCTGACCTCTTTGGAGGGAAGATGGAGGAATAAGAAACATTCTCTTGATTGATTGCCACAGAAGTACCCTGTTCTTGCTCTGTTCCTCTGCCTGGAGATGTCTCCTGAGCCTCTTTCCCCAAATCCTTAAGTTATTTTGGCCTTGGGTTGCCCATTCAGAATGATGGCAGCTTTCTAGTCTTTTTTCAGTTCAGTGATCTCTATTTGGTGAAACTTTGGCTTTGATAGAATCAAAATTTGCTGAAACTGGTTTGGCTCAGTGGATAGAGCGTTGGCCTGCAGACTGAAAGGACCTGGGTTCGATTCCGGTCAAGGGCATGTACCTTGGTTGTGGGCACATCCCCAGTAGGGGGTGTGCAAGAGGCAGCTGATGGATGTTTCTCTCTCATCGATGTTTCTAACTATCCCTCTCTCTTCCTCTCTGAAAAATCAATAAAATATATATTTTTTTAGAAAGAATCAAAACTTTAATACTTCATTTGTCCCCTTATTTCTGTATATTTGGTTTGCCAAGTATGTGTCTCCTCACATCTAACTTGTAAGTTCTTGGCCTAAAGGAACTATTTGAGTTATAACTGTCATCTTATACCTGTCATTTGCTCTAGAAATGCTGTTTGAAAAGAAGAGAGGTGGGTTTATGAGTAAACTTCTTTAAAAAAAAAAATTTTTATTGGTTTCAGAAAGGAAGGGAGAGGGATAGAGAAAGATAGAAACATCAATGATTAGAGAGAATCTTTGATCAGCTGCTTCTTGCACATCCCCTACGGGATTGAGCCAGCAACCCAGGCATGTGCCCTTGACTGGAAATGAACCTGGGACCCTTTAGTCTGCAGGCTGATGCTCTATCTACTGAGCCAAACCAGCCAGGGCAGAAAACTCTTCATTTTAACATTCCTTTACTGTTTCTAGCAGTTAGAAGCTGTTATATGCATTTTCAATATTATATGTAATGATGAAGGACTTAGTCAAAGTAATTAATTCCTGATCTTCTAATTTTCTTGGCTAATTTTGCCTTTATTTTTTATTTTTTCTATTTGGTGACACCTTAGGAACAGAAAAAAAAGACTGGAACTGACATAGCTACAGCAAAAATGTGTGGTGTTTATTTTGGTAGAAGGAAGAGTTGAAGTTACTGTCTGAAATTAAAATGTGAAGTTCAGGGATTTCACCGATCATGGTAGTTTTTCTTTCTGTGGAATATTTGTTATTTAGCCTTAACTGTCAGGTATTAAGACATTAAAAACAATCCTTATCTCACAATTTATTCAAATATTTTACATATCAGTCAATTTTATTTTTATTTTTAAAAAATAATTTTTAATTGATTTTAGAGAGGGAGAGAGATAGAAACACCAATGATGAGAGAGAATCATTGATTAGTTGTCTTCTGCATGCCCCACAATGGGATAGGCCCACATCTGGGCATGTGCCCTTGATTGGAATCAAACCTGGGACCCTTTAGTCCATAGGCAGACACTCTATCCACTGAGTCAAACCAGCTAGGACAATTTTATTGTTTTAAAAATGTAATTACTGCACTTTTCCTTTTTTAAACAATGTGCTTTTTTAAATTTATTGATTTTTTTTTTTTTTTTTAATAGAGAAAAGAACAGAGAGGAAGGGAAAGAATAAGGGGTGGGGAGACAGGGAAAGAGAGATCCATTTATTTATGTGTTGCTTCTGGCATGTGCCCTGACTGGAGATTGAACCCACAACCTTGGCATATCTGGGCTGACATTCTAACCTACTGAACTACCTGGCCAGGGCTCCTAAACATTTCTTTTAGAGAAACTTCTAACTTGTTGTTGTTGTTGTTGTTGTTGTTGGTATTAAGAATGATTAGAACAATATTCTTTCAACCACCACTGTTTTTTTCTGGGTACCATACAGGAAGGTTGTTGCTTTTAAAAAACACTAGATTTTCTTATGTAGTCTAAAACTGTTTTTAGGTGGTTGTTTTGGATGTTTTATGTATAGCCATAGCAATGACACCATACTATTCTGTCTTTTGTTACCTAGTTTACTATTCAATCTAGATTCAGAATAATGTTAAATAATAATGGAAGGATAATCATTGTTGTGAACCTGATTTTAAAGGAAGTGCCTCATGGAGGGGGGAATGCTTTAAGTTTGGAGATTGCCTGTTTAATCAGATTCATATGCATATTTTTAAATTTTGTTATACTTCTCTATTTTCTAACTAGTGGCCTGGTGCAGGAAATTCGTGCATGGGGAATGGGGGTTGTTACTCAGCTCAGCCTGCACCCTCTCCAATCTGGGACCCCTAGAAGGATGTCCTACTGACAGTTTACAGGGATCGGGCCTAAAACGGCAGTAGGACATCCCTCTCACATTCCGGGACTGCTGGCTCCAGCTGCTCATCTGCCTGCTTTCTTGCCCCTAATCACTTTGTCTGTCGGCCTGCTTGTTCCCAACTGCCCCCCTCCACCCCCGCCACCGGCCTGTTCTCCCCCAAATGCCCTCCCCACCAGCCAGATCACTCCCAAACTACCCCCCTCCTCCTGTCAGCCTGCTCACTCCCAACTGCCCTCCCTGCTGGCCAGCTCACTCCAAACTGTGTGCCCCACCCCCACCCCTGCTGTCCTGATCACCTACAAATAACCCACCACCCCCAACTGGCCTCCCTGCTGGTCTGCTCACCCCCAACGGCCCCTGCCTTCCCATCCTGGCCTGAAATACTTTTAAATGCTTTCAGTTAAAATATTTGAATTCTGGTGTGTGGTTTTTGTTTGTTTTGTTTTGAGGAAATAACACTTAATGGTTTTTTTCTTTACAAATACTCAGAGAATCATGCAAGGATACAGCATTGCTTGCAATTCCAGGCCACAAATCTACACACACCTTTGCAGCTTGTCCTGTGAGGACAGAATCTTTCATATCGCCTTTATTGTTTACTCTGACCCCCTTATTTTCAGAATAAAGGAACTCAGCCATCTTTTCTCTGGGGTGACTTTCCTTGTTGGATTACTACCCCTGGGTATACTACATTCTTCTGGCTTTGTAAATTTTCAAGTTAAAATTCCATTCTTTTGTCTTTTGAATGGAACTACCCCAAATAAAACATTTACTTAAGATTAAATATCATTGCCAAGTGTCTTGCATGTTTTATAATTACAAAGTCTTAATGTCCCTCTGAAATGATGCTAATTTTACTTTATTGATGGATATAGATAGATTAGAAATCCAGTGACTGCCTTGAATAAAATTAACTGGTAAATGACAAAGCTTTTATTGAAAACTAATATTTTAAGCCTCTAGCCTAGGGGTGTCGAACTCAATCAGAGAAGGGGCCAAAATCTAAAATCCAGCCTAAATCTCGGGCCGAATGGTTTACTGAACAGTCATAAACTGTCATTGTGATGGAAACGCAGCGGAGTGCAGTGATGACAGCGCGGTGCGGGCCACATTGCAAGGCCTGGCGGGACGGATTTGGCCCGCGGGCCTTGTGTTTGACACATGTGCAAAACTAATTCTTACAATCGTGTTGTATAATTTTATATTTTACTTTAAACTTCCTTGTATAATAATGTGCAGTAAACTATTGAGTTGTAGAATAGAAAAAATAACATTGACAGTATTGTAGATTTTCTTTAGTAATTACTGTCCCTGGGATTCCACAGTCTTTCTTTATATAAGATTAAAAATTGAAACATTTAAGCCCTTGCTGATTTGGCTCAGTGGTTAAAGCGTTGGCCTGCAGACTAAAGGGTCCCAATTCTGGTCAAGAGTACAAACCAGGGTTGCCTGCTCAGTCCCCAGTGTGGGGCATGCAAGAGGCAGCCAATCAATGATTCTCTCATCATTGATATTTCTTTTTTTTTTTTCTTTTTAAATATATTTTATTGATTTTTTACAGAGAGGAAGGGAGAGAGAGTTAGAAATGTTGATGAGAGAGAAACATCGACCAGCTGTCTCTTGCACACCCCCTACTACTGAGGGCGTGCCTGCAACCAATGTATATGCCCTTGACTGGAATCGAACCTGGGACCTTTCAGTCTGCAGACTGACGCTCTACCATTGAGCCAAACCGGTTTTGGCTCATCATTGATATTCCTATTTCACACTCCTTTTCTCTCTGAAATCAGTAAAAAATATTTTAAAAAGAAATGTTTAAAAAAAATAAAAAACAGCCAAATGCCCCTTAATTATATTAAAAAAATTAAAATGATTGATTAATACACTGTAAGGTGGTTAGGAAGCAGTTCAAAAGTGCTTTTGTATTACCTTTTACTATTCTTCCCCCTCCCCTTTGTGGGAGGACAGTTTAATTAGTCCGTTCAAAGGTTCAATCATGGCTGTTACCAAGGTTTTTAAGTATTTTGAGGCATCTAACAGTATTTTTTTTGTCCTAGAATATAACATAAAAATTAATTGGAAAAAGGAATGAACCTAAATATATAGAAATCCAACTGGAATAGTTTTTAAAATGAAGGTTCTTAGTCTTCATTCTCAGTATTGTTTTTAAATTACCTTGTTTTGGAAACAGCTTGCTTTTTTTTTTTTTTTAAATCCTCACTTTGGGATATGTCCATTGATTTTTAGAGAGGGAAGAAGGGAGGAAAGAGAGAAAAATATTAATGTGAGACATAAACATCAATTGGTTGCCTCTCAAAACAAAACAAACATCAATTGATTGTCCTGATTGAAGATCAAACCCACAACCTAAGTAAATGCCTTGACCAGGAATTAAATGGGTGTGTGTGACATGGGTGTATGTGCTGATGCTCCAACAGCCACCTGGCCAGGCGAAACGACTTTATTGCATATAATACTCGCAGTATTTTTAAGAAATGTTTTTTACTGCTTTTTAGAGAAAGAAAGGGAGAGAGAGAGAGAGAAATAGAAACATCAAATATGTTTTTATTGATTTTTTAGAGAGAGAGGAAGGGAGAAATAGAAACACGGGTAAGAGAGAAACATCAATGAGCTGCCTCCACTTGCACGCCCCCTACTGAGGATGGAGCCTGCAACCTAGGCATGTGCCCAGGTGGGGGAGGGGGAGGAAGGGGCAGAGGCACTTTTTTTTTGAGGTAACTTATGACTAAAGGCCAGTTAAGACCATGTAACAATAAGAGCAATATTTTTTGTCCTTTTCTTTGGGGGTGGGGGTGGGGCGTTAATTCTCACTGGAGGATATTTTTTCAACTAATTTTTAGAGAGAGTGGGAGGGTTAGGGGGGAGAGACAGATAGACATCCATGTGAGAGACCTGGATCTATCAGTTGGGTGTGTGTGTGTGTGTGTGTGTGTGTGTGTGTGTGTCTTCACCAAATATGCACCCTGACCCAGGGCTGGGGCTCGAACCTGCATAGCAGATAATGTGCCCTTGATTAGGAATCGCACCCAAGACCCTTCTGTGCATGGGCTGATGCTCTAACCACTGATTAACACCAGCCACTGCAAGATAGCTATGTTTTTCATTGCTTATTAAATATTGATGAAACTTGAAGCTTTTTGATTAAAAAAAATACTTATTTGGCAGTCTTAATGAAAATACAGAATAATTCTTTTCCTCATGGCAAGTAGTGGATATAAAATGATTAAAATCAAAGACATCTGGAATAGTTTTACAGTACATATATTTTGTGGCAAGAAGTATACATTTAAGTGTGCAGTACAATATTGTTAACAACATGGACCTTGTTATACAACGGATCTCTAGAACTTTTTCATCTTGCATGACTCAAACTGTATACCCGTTGAACAACTCCCTGTTTCCCCTTTCATCCCTATCCCTGGCCACCATGGTTCTACATTTTGTTTCTATAATTTTGGTTATTTTAAATACATATAGGTAGACTCCTGTAATATTTATATTTATGATGGGCTTATTTCACTTTTTAGCATAATGTCCTCAAGGCTTAACTATGTTGTAGCATATGACAAAATTTCCTTCTTTTAAAAGGCTGAATAATATTTTGTTGTGTGTGCATGCTACATTTTTTAATTCATTTATCTGTTGATGGATATTTATGTAGCTTACACATGGCTGTTGTGAAGACTGCAGCAATGAATGTGGATGTGTCACCAAACCTATTTTTAAATGCTCTATTGATTTTTTTTCTCTTGCAGATATATTCGACTTTATGGGAGAAAATTTAGCAAAGAAGATCATGTTCTTTTTGTCAAGTTATTGTATGAGCTGGTATCAATTCCAAAACTGGAAATCAGCATGATGCAGGGATTTGCTCGTCTCTTGATCAACTTGTTAAAGTAAGTCAATTTTTCTGTGATTTTGGATTTTTTCAAGATTTTAGGAAATGAGAACTTTATACGTTTATTTACTTATTAAATATGTTTTTATTGATTTCAGAGAGGAAGGGAGAGGGGGAGAGAGAGAGAAACCTCAATGATGAGAGAATCATTGATCAGCTGCCTTCTGCATGCCCCCTACTGGGGATCAAGCTACAACTCAGGCATGTGCCCTTGGCTGGAATCTAACCCAGGACCGGTCAGTCAGCAGGCCAATGCTCTATACTAGGGGTGTCGAACTCAATCAGAGAAGGGGCCAAAATCTAAAATCCAGCCGAAATCGCGGGCCGAATGGTTTACTGAACAGTCATAAACTGTCATTGTGATGGAAACGCAGCGGAGTGCAGTGATGACAGCGCGTGCGGGCCACATTGCAAGGCCTGGCAGGACGGATTTGGCCCGTGGGCCTTGTGTTTGACACATGTGCTCTATACACTAAGCCAAATAGGCTAGGGCGAGAACTTTATAAGTTTATATCATGTGTTAATTAACCTTTTAATTAAAATTCTATGAGGCTTTCTTTTCTCTAGCCCACATTGAACTCTGTGTTGTCTGATTGTTTTATTTATACTAATTATCTTTTCTTATATAGGTTTTAAGATCCTATAGGGATCATTTATTCTTCTGCTTATCCCAGGGCACCAATCACAATGCTGGAAACTTTAAGTGAAAACAGTTAGTGGGAAAATAGGAAATTTATCTATAGTGATGGTAGCACAAACGAAAATGCTTTCTTTTACCAATTGCTCTTTGAGGTTTGAGCAGTAGCAAGAATCTGGTGCATTGCTCTTCCTACTACCTGCTATATTATATTTTGCCAGCGGATTGCTGTGGATGAGGAAAAGCAAACCCACTGTGATGACAGCAGCATTTAACAATTGTCCTCCCTGAGTAGTATGTGTAATATGTACACACCTTTGCACACATTCATATGTATGTGCTTACTTTTCCTAATTAGAAAAAAGGAACTTCTTTCAAGAGATGATTTGGAGCTACCTTGGAGACCACTTTATGACATGGTGGAAAGAATATTATATTCCAAGACAGAGCACCTGGGATTAAATTGGTTTCCTAAGTAAGTATTTCCATCTAAAGAACTTCTTTGGGAGCACTGGGGGGCTTTTAGGGATTTGATCTAAGTTGAGAAATACTAGGTTGAGATAATGTACATTTTATTATACTCAATTCTATGTAACTTAACTCCTAAATAATTTTTACCCTCTCTAAACTATATCTGAAGCTGTACTTAAGAATTTTCCGCCAAAATATTTCTAACAGCTAACATCACTATAATGGTCAAAGAAAGCAAGAGGTTTTGTTTGAAATCTATTATCTTGTCATTAAAAGTAATCCATATTTGGCATTCTTCACAAAACATTCGCATGTATTTTAATTCTTTTAAGTAAAATGAATGCCTTAAGAAGAAGAGCTTTGCATATTCCATGGGGCACACACACCCAATTGAAGTAGCATCAATTTTAGTGTTTGACTTTCCTGAGAGCACAAACTATTCAGTGTACAGTCCCTAGTTTATGTTATTTTCTGCTAGTGTTTAGGCATACTGAGATTATAAATCCCTGGCTGATTATGGCTTCTTGTACATGCAGCATGTCTCTTCCAAATCTCTAATTTTGGTATGTTTTGTTTTTATTCTGAATTAACGGCTCTTTTAGTTATTTTCCTTTTTCGCTTTTATAAATTCTTTAATGATTCTTTAATGATCAAGTCTTTAATGATCGATTTCTGTGGTTTCACTCTCAATCCTCCACATTGACATTGTCTTATTACTTCTTGTAGCCTCCTCAGTTCAGTTCATTTAATCTATGATTAATCCTCAGGCTTCACTTAAATGAGCAGTCATTTTTGTAGAATTTTTTGAAAATCATGGCAGATGGCAGATTTTAAGAGCTTTTTGGGTAATAGATAAGTAGTAAAATGATATAAATGGAAAGAGTAAAAAAGAAAATGACCATAGTTGATCCTAAACTTAGGCCCTAATTGGATTTTGGAGAGTGATCCCAAATAGAGTGGTCATTTATTTCCTGAAGATTTCATGTATTAAAACAAGGAAACTCATTTTTCAATCATAAAACTAGAAAATTCATCATGAAACTAAATAGTACCATATTCAAATGTTTGTATAAATAATATGAAAACCCCAAGTTTAACATAAAAGCTGTGTTGTAAAGATTCCTTACGAGTTTTTGTTTGAAGGAGCATGCCATAGACTGGATTGGGTGTTTATAAAATACGAGCCCATTGAAGTTTGTACTAGAATCACCATTTCATAGATTTCAGGGACCTCTAAACTGTGTTCAAAATTAGCTCTCTTTCTGAGAATTTCCTGGCTGATTCTTTTTGGCTATCTCTGAAAGTCTTTGGTAAATGAAGACAATTTCTTCTTCCTTAATAAGTCATTTCCTGCTTCTTCATAACCAAGTTCCACACTTCTTGCCCTGGCAGTTGTACCTTTGCAAAGGCAGCCACTTCCTCTCAGTTCCTGTGTGGCTGTTTTCCTGGAAGTGTTGTTGGAGCTTATCTCTAAGTGTCAGTCAGTGCTTATAGTTCCTCCCTGATTCTTGATACTGTGCTTGTTGCCTTGCCTTTCCCTGAAGCTTCACATCATCCTTGCCCCTTTGTGGAGACCCCTTTCTTAAAAGTTTTACCGTGGCTATTCTTGGTGTTTTAAAGAAACATTTTGTCTGTGTTGAAATTTTTGTATGTTTAAAGCAGTGATTCTCAACTCTAACAGACTCAGCATCCACTTTTCTATTTTGTAGTTAACTATTTTAAATGAAATTTATAAGTAGTATAACCTATCTATGCTCATTATCTACACTCAGTGACACAAATATCAACATTTTCATCACAGAAGAGAAATAATAGGAAAGTCATTTATTATGAAAACAATACAAGGTGGGGCAAAAGTAGGTTTACAGTTGTTTGTATGGAAAATAACACAATAATTAATAATAATACAAGAATATGCTCTGTGTTTCATATACTCAAAACTGTAAAGCTACTTTTGTCCCACCCTGTATGTTTGAAACATGCAGATTATTACATTAAAAAAGGCACAGTGTGATATTCAGATTTTGCATCTACTTATGATGTGTTTGGATTTAAAAGAAAAGTTTAGAACATATAGTATTCTGTATAAGAAGTACAAGACTTGAAAGAATAGCATTATGAGTGAACTTTAAAATAAAAGCTAGTGGCAGGATAAAGAATAACATAAGATTTAATTAAGTATGATGGTAGAGAAAGGGAAATAACTTTTCAGGCTACTGAACTTCTGAGAAAAAAGAAAGTTCCTAGTCTCACCGATCTGCTGGCCTTATTTGTAACATGGTGTCATTATTTTCTATGTAATGATGATGGTGAAGTTATTTTGTATCAGGAAACATTGTTTTTAACCATTTCTACATGTGAGGAATTAGAGGCAAAAGATGAATTGCTAAAAGAAACATTAATTTGTGAAGGCAGAGAGAATTTGTGCAGTAGACTTCTGGGGTGAATATCAGTAAGATTGAAAACTAACCAGATAATGCCAAAATGATAAATAATGTCAATACATAATTTTTACCAGATAAATTGCCCTATGTGCCATATGAAAAAGGTTTACAGTAATTTACAGCATTTTAACAAAAAGGTTACCAATGAAATTCTATATCCTTGTGTTTTGTGTGTCTAATTGCCAAGGTAATAAATGATACTTAGTATTCTAAGACTGTTGTAACAGTCTTAGTTACATATTTGTATGCAACAGCTACACAATGGTATTGCCAAATCAGGTGTTGCAGTTGGAATTGCCACTGGTGGTGTGATTCTTCCTTCCTTTTCCTTTTCCTTTTTCCCTTCCTTTTCCTTTTCCTTTCCTTTTCTTTCCTTCCTTAATAATGAATAACCCCCTATAAAAATTTCAACAAAACAAAGTAGTACAGCCTTGTTCAGTTTACATTGGTTGTATTCCCAGAAGAACCAGTGTTCATTAAAACTGTGCAAAAATACTAAATGTTTAAAGCAGTGAACTTTTAAGTTGGACATTTGAAGGTCTTGCACCAATTTTTTGTTGTGTCTTGCTATTCCATGAATTGCAGGATTATCTAATATACTTGGGTTCTGCCCCAATGGTCGTGATGATTAAAAATGCCCTATGCATTTCCCAAATGCTCCCTTTATATGGTTAAAGGGCCAGAGTTTGCAGCCTCTTATCTTCTATCCAGACAATCAAAAGTTTTCTGCTTCATTAACCAGTCCCCCCTCTTTTCTTATCACTGGTCCAGCACTCTTTGCTTTCTCTTTCCTGTTTTTAAATCTCTAAGGCACTGGTCTGCTATTTAGTATCCGAATCATTATGTATTTTTTCCCTGTGTTGGGCTTATTAGGTAAAATAAAAATTCTTCCTTATATGTCTCTTGATTAAAATTGATGCTGTAGGCAGATGAATGAGACATACTGGTCCAGTGGCTTGGACTACTCTCACACAAGGCTGTGAACCTCCACTAAACAGCGCACGTGAAATGGAGCTCTATTGCTGCATGACCTTTTTAAAATGGTAATGTGTTCCATTTCAAAAGGGTCAGAAAGAAGACCGGGTGGTTGATTGTTGTATGTGCCCTGACCGGCGGGGGTCCAACCCGTAGCCTTGGTATATCAGGACAATGCTCCAGTCTAACCAACTGAGATGCCCAGCTAGGGCCACACTTAGCCTTGATTTTAAAATCGGAGGAACCTGGTAGTCCTGGTTCTTTAAACAGAAAGGTTAGATAGAGAACAGTGGAGTAGTTATATGATAGTACTTTTACTTTCTGTTCCTCTGTCTACTGAATTTCTAAGGGAGAATCATTTAAACATTGAAAAATGTATTTTTCTACATAAGATTCTATTTAGCACACGAGTATAGCAGGAATAAAATTAGTCAGGAATAAAATTAAGAGTCTACACCACTTTATTACAGAAAATTTCTTAAAGAACCCTTTAATACGGCATATTTTTGAAATTGGCATTTTGAGTATTTTCATCTTAGATGTGTTCTGACATATTTTGAAGCAATTTTGTCAGCTGTCGGCATGTGTTCTTACAAATTTTAGAATACTATTTTTATAATCAAAAGTGAAAGGTTGCTTCACTTGTTAAGTTTGTCTTTCAAGTCTTAAACTCGTGTGCCTTAATGTGTTTTTCATTGAAACCACTGCTTTAGAGAAAATGCAATGCAACATGCTTTCAAACGAGTTTTGTTGTTTGGAGCAAGGATTATTAAATTTCTCCTTTTTCTTTTTCCCCTTTATCTTCCTTCTTCTGTCTTTTGCTTCAGAGACAAAGACCCTTTTCATTCTTACCTGTTGGTACTTTATACTGGAGAAACAATGTAGGTTTTAAATATATACATATACATACACACACACACACACATATGTGTATATATATTTCAATGATGAAAGATCAACATTGGAAAAGAATTAGGTAGTTGTGAACTTATACTTGCAACATAATTGCTTCTAGTTTACTTCATAAAAGAAGCATTTGAATCTTAATTGGCATGGTTTTATTTCACAAAACAAAGTTCCATATGCTTAATTGGAGTAGAATATTCCGAGTTACAAATGTAGGCAGCACACACTAAGGAAGGGTATTGCTACTAACAGAATGAGAGGGTGATTATGCATAGATTAGCTTTTACAAAATGAGGATGGACAATTCATATTTGGATTATGTATGTAAATGTATTTAGTCTTATCACTACCTGTTTTCAGAATTGTTTGGTGTTTAAAGGATTTTCATATTTGTATCATGAGTAGTTTGGGCCTGTATAACTCATTTTTTTTACTTTTTAAAAATATTTCTTAAGTGTATCTTTTTCTTTTGGGTATATTCTAAGGCAGTGATTCTCAACCTTCCTAATGCCACAACCCTTTAATATAGTTCCTCATTTGCGGTGACCCCCAACCATAAAATTATTTTCATTGCTACTTCATAACTAATTTTGCTACTGTCCGATGGTCTTAGGCGATCCTGCTAGCGGTTCTCAGCCTGTGGGTCATGATGGTAGAGGCTAAGACCATCGGAAAACACAGATATTTACATTACGATTCATAACAGTAGCAAAATTACAGTTATGAAGTAGCAGTGAAAAAGATTTTATGGTTGGGGGTCACCACAACATGAGGAACTGTAATAAAGAGTCATGGCATTAGGAAGGTTGAGAACCACTGTAGGGATCAAATCATTTTTCATATTAATTTGCCTCTGGAAAAATTTATATTTTCCTTTTCTGGTACTTGTTCTTCATGGCATTTTAATTAGTGCTCTTATCTTTAAGATATAGTTAAATCTTTTGATCCCCCTTCAACACATGGCAATACGTGGTCTTAACCTCTGTTGGGAGTTCGATACATGTGGCCACATCTAAACTCAAGTTACTGGTAGTAACCACAGATTGATCTCTAGCGACAGAATTTAACATGGTGATGAAGTGATATAAGTAATTTCTCTGAGGATGTGTTGAAATTTAAAATAGTTTACAGTTTTTTTTAATAAACTAATTATTAATATGGTATTTATAATGATTTCTTAAAGTATATTTTTATTGATCTCAGATATAATTATTTTTAATACAGTATTTGAGGATCATTTTACATGCTTTTAAAAAGTTCTACTTTAACTTTATTTGGAAATTAGCGACTAGGTGGCTATTTTTTATTAATGACTATAATCATGTTTCTTCTAAAAGTTGTCTTTGTGGCCCTGGCTGGGTAGTACAGTTGATTAGAGCAGCGTCCCAATATGCCAAGGTTGTGGATTCATTCTCTGGTCAGGAGACATTCAAGAGTTAACCAATGAATGCATAAATATGTGAAACAAATCAATGTTTTTCTCTCTCCCCATTCCCCTTCTCTCTCTCTCTAAAAATCAACTTTAAAAAAAATATGAAAAGTTGTCTATGCTGCAATGATCTCTTCTTAGAAAGCAATTTAAAACACTATTTAGTTCATGTTGATTAGGTTTGCTGTCACAGCAGTTTTGCATTTAAAAATATATATTTTATTGAATTTTTTACAGAGAGTAAGGGAGAGCGATAGAAAGTTAGAAATATTGATCAGCTGCCTCCTGTACACTCCCTACGGGGGTGTGCTTGACCAGAATTGAACCTGGGACCTTTCAGTCCACAGGCCGACGCTCTTCACTGAGCCAAACCGGTTTGCATGCTCCTTTTTACACAATGGTCAGGATTAGGACAACTTTTCGTTTTTAGCTAGGTGTTTGTTTTTTAAGATTTTTTAAAATTGATTTTTAAAGAGAGAGAAAAACATCGATGTGAGAGTGAGACATTGATCAACTGCTTCCTGCATGCTCCCTGCCGAGGATGGAGCCAGAAACCCAGGCTTTTGTCCTGACCTGGAACGGAACCAAGCAACTTTTTGGTGCTCTGGTGTCATACCGGCCAGGGCCAGACAATTTCTTAACACTTGGCATAGAGGCATACTTTTTTAAAAACAATGATATAATGGAAAAATCAATGCCAATGCTACATCATTGATGATGATGTTACACTTTATTTATATTCATTTGTTATGGTAAAATTACCCCAATTTCTGTGAAGTGGCTGTGAAAAATGACTACTTGCTGATTTAATAAGCAATATTAGATTTTTTTAATTAAAAATTTTTTAAAATTAATTTGGGGGGAGAGAGAGAGAACATCAATAATGAGAGAGAATCATCAATCTGCTACCTCCTGCATGCCCCTTACTGTGGATCAATGCCGCATTTGCCCTGACCAGGAATTGAACTGTGACCTCATGATTCATAGTTCATCCACTGATCCTTACCCGTTGGGCTATTAGATCTTAAAAGATTAGATATGAGAGAGATGGAAAGTGTATGACTGATTGATGGTGGACTCGTTTAGATTTAGAGAAAGCAGGTAAAATTGAGTTATTGTAAATTAAATGTTAAGTACATTCTTAAGGGAAAAAAATACTGTATAAGCAATCACCATTAAATTATAAGTAACTTAAGGCAGAGAGGTATATAGAATATACCAAGATTATAGTTTCCCTTGTTTTTAGTTGAAAACCAAATAGGACTATTCTAAATTCAAGTTTTAGTTCAAGAATTGTCAAGTGACACTGAAAATACTTCTAGCTATGGGCATTCCACCTCACCCTCACCTTGAACATATCATTTGCTGTACATTTCTTTGTATTTAAAGTGAATATTGTTCCAATAATTAGGCAAGGGAGGAGGTAGGAAGAGAAATATTTAGGTTTGTAAAAATGCACGCTCTTAGTAATTAGATTAGCTAGAGACCAAATTTTCTGGTTTTCCTTGGGCCTCCTTGCTCCATCTATCTATATATTGTATATATAAAAACTTAAGTGACCATTTGACCGGCCTTTCCGGTAGCTGTGAAGCGCATTGACCACCAGGGGGCTGACGTTTAACGCAGGAGCTGCCAAACTTCGGTGACGTGGCTGCTGTGGTTCTTGGGTGATACCTTGAACCAGAAGAGGAGGGAGCCTGATTCCGAGGCACATCGCCTGAGAGCAATCCAGGACCCCTCAGGGAATGGCAGACAGCCAGTTTCGGCCCAGTCCCCATAGGCCAGGCTGAGGGACCCCGTTAATGCACGAATCCGAGCTGCGCCTCTAGTATCTCATAGTTTCTTTATTGATGTCGTCATAGGGATTATAAAGAATGTCATCATAAGGTAATTGCAGTCCAGAGAGGAAAATTGGCACACTCCTTTGTGGAATCTGGGACAAGAGCTCAGGAACTGGGACAACAATTTATTTTCTGCCTAGTAAGCAGGGTGACCTCTGGGGAAGGAATTTCCTATTTTGATATGATTTTCTAAATCATAAATTAATAGCTACCCAGAGACAGGAGGAGAGATATAAAAACAAAATGAGCACAAAAATCGTTATTTTTTAAATATGTCTTATTTCAGAGAGGAAGGGAGAGGAAGAGAGAGAGATAGGACATCAGTGATGAAAGAGAGCCATTGATTGGCTGCCTCCTGCCTGCAACCCCGGGCATGTGCCCTGACCGGGAATCAAACCAGTGACCTCTTGGCTCCTGGGTCGATGTTCAACTGCTGAGCCCCACCAACTGGGCTAAAAATTAATTCTTAAGGAAATTGAAAATATAAATTATTTTGGCTGAGTATGAAATAATTATTATCATTTATTGTGATTAATTCTGGGCCAGATAGCTGCTTACTTTACATTACCTCATTTAATTTTTACAACAGCCTTATGAGAGGTAGGTATTGTTACTCTTAAAGGAAAAACTGAGGCTATAATATTACACCAGTACATAGCATAACTGGTATTCAAATTCAGATGTGTCTGACTCTAAGCCAAGCTGTGAACCACACTACATGATATACTAGGGCTTTCTTTTCTTTTTTAAAAAAATATATTTTATTTATTTTTTACAGAGAGGAAGAGAGAGAGATAAGAATTAGAAACATCAATGAGAGAATAATTGATCAGCTGCCTCTTGCACACCCCGCATTGGGGATGTGCCTGCAACCAAGGTACATGCCTTTGCCTAGAATCGAACGTGGGACCTGTCAGTCTGCAGGCCGATGCTCTAGCCACTAAGCTAGGGGTGTCGAACTCAATCAGAGAAGGGGCCAAAATCTAAAATCCAGCCTAAATCGTGGGCCGAATGGTTTACTGAACAGTCATAAACTGTCATTGTGATGGAAACGCAGCGGAGTGCAGTGATGACAGCGCGGTGCGGGCCACATTGCAAGGCCTGGCGGGACGGATTTGGCCCGCGGGCCTTGTGTTTGACACGTGTGCACTAAGCCAAACTGGTTTAGGCTAGGGCTTTCTTTTCAACTTCACATGCCTTCATAAGAGGAAATAGGGTACGAGAAACCCATTCAAAACTTAGTCCATCTATATGTAGATCCCTTCTGATTTAAAAGGAGAGTGTTTTGATTTGTTACCACTTTAGTATTATAAATTTCCAGCAATTGGAAAAGTTTGTAGTGATAATTCACTCCCTCTAAAAATTAGTAAACATAGTCTAGTAGCATCTAGCCTTAACCTTTTATTTTATTTTTAAACAGAAGCATTGTTTCCTTCATCTTGAGAGATTACAAGAATCACAAAAGGTCACTATACAGATATCACAGGTTAGAGAGATTGTACCCTTTTCTGGATAAAGAGCATAAGTCCAATGGCACAGCCTTATGTATAAGAATGGGTTGAAATTTACTTTATTGAGATGAACTCACATTCCCACATACCCTATTCCTCTTATTGAATTGAGAGCTACCATGTATTATAATTAACCTCCTGTTCTGAACAGTGAAGGGAACTGGACAAAACATAGCTAGCTATGCAGCTTTTTATGACTTGCTTTCTAAAATTATTTCCCCCATTACATGAAAGTTTGTTTGTAGTATATAAAAGTCACCAGTAAAAATAGCAGGTTTTCTGTGTTATACTCTCAAATGAGTTGCCACAGAAATAATAAAATAAATGAAAAGTTATGAACACAAACTTCAGAAACTGTAGAAATTATAGATCTTCTGTTTATATCATTGGGCAGAAAGTTTACCCTTTTAGAATTTTCTTTTTTAAATGTGTTTAAGTTGATCTGATATTTATTTTGGAACAAGATGGCTCTTTAAACTTTGCTTATTAATTTGTTTCTAAATGTGATTCGTCAGTCCAAAGTAAAAGATTTAAAGATCTGTGCTCTTTATTTCCCTGATAGAAAATGTTTATTGAGCATTGTAAGTAAGTAAATAAATCAAGTATAAATATAGATGAACACATAGCCTTGTTATTAGTCTTTTGGCAGTGCCCAGAAGAAGAAAAAATCATAGTCGTGGTCTTTAGGAAGATTTATTTATTTATCTGTTTATTTACTTATCGGGGGGGGGGGGGGACATTGATGTGAGAGAAAATCATTGATCAGTTTCCTCCTGTATATGCACCCTGACCAGGGCCAGGGATTGAAGCCTCAACCTTTTGGTGTGTGGGCTGATGCTCCAACCAACTGAGCCACATCCAACAGAGCTTGCTTAGCTTTTTTTATGAGGGAAGGTAGAACCTCTCTGATAATCAGAGGAAATACTCCATGTTTGCTCTCTAGCCATATGGTCATATTTTTATTTCCGGATTATGAGTAGTAGTCTGGTTTCCTCTTCAGTTAATTGTTTTCTGAGTAGTTTCTAAACTAAAGAGGATTTATATTTCTTCAAATAATAAAACTAGTTTTTTCTCCTGGTTATACGATACATTGATTACTTGATAATACAGAGTTGGGTTTATATTAGTCCTTGAAATTTCTTTGCAGAATTAGTTCTTAAGCTTTTAGAGAAATTGTTTAGACTTCTGGATTTAAGAATTTCAAGAAGCTTATTGGGAAAATGTCAGGTTGGAAGTACTGCCTGAAAGTTCCCCTTCCCCCAGTAACTTTTGAGATTTGGGGACTTGCTTTATTTTTATTTGTACACATCATACTATAAGTACTCACATTTTTATTTTAAAATTCCACTTCAAAATTACCTACTACCCCTTTGCTTTATTTATTTGCATTTGACCTTTTTTTGACTGCGGTCCAGTTAATATTTTAAAAATTCCATTCTCTTCATGTGTGTTTAAACTATTAACACAGAAATGTTCATTATAAATTAATACACAAATATTTGTTTTCCATATTCATTTGAACCACCTACAAGTTGGAAAATAAGTTGGTGCTTTTAATGTTACTCAACTAATAAAGTTCCCTGGATTGTTATAGAACTCTCATCAGTTGGTTAGAGAAAAGGAGTTTTGGCAGTTGTTGATAGGAGCACACCAAATTTTGTCTGCCATTTTGATATAAAAGCACTTGAATAAAAATTTAAAATTAGTCTCTGAAGTTGTAAGCCACTGAGCATATTCTTTGATGTGTTGAGAAGTTTGGTCATTGCTGCCTACTTTGTAATGATTGAATATGATTTGTCCTTTTCCTACTTTTCTTCCCTTTATTTTACAGCAGAGAATGAGCAAAGGAAAGAGTAGATTATGGAGTTTAGGTAGTTAATCCTTACACTTCTATCTATATGAAAGTGGAGGATTAGCAATTGCATGTACACAGATAATATCTAAGTTTATGAGCATATCTAGAGTCTTTTTTATTAATTGAATTAGATGTGTTCTTAAAATACATTGAACTAATTTATCAAATGGCTTTCCCCCCCAGTTCTGTAGAAAATGTTCTCAAAACACTCGTGAAAAGCTGCCGACCGTAAGTAGCTCCTCAATTTATATAAAGCCTCATGTTGTTTCTATGGGCCTTTCCCTGTCTTTAATTTTCTTTGAAGAGGAAATTAAAGGTATAAATAGTTTCTGACCTTGTGTTGATAGTCAACATGTCATTTCCGACTCTTGAACTGAAATTTTCATATTTCGTTTATAAATTTAGAAAATTTTAAATGGTTTACCAGTCACCAACCATAAAATAAGAATGCCATAATTTACATATAATCACATTAGTTTTAAAGGTTATCCTAGGTTATAGTTATTTAGATAAAAACAACTTTTTCAAAATGGGCATTGTAGGGGAATTGCATTAAAATTGAGTGTAACAAGAAGATGTGGTTCATACATTTTTTTCTAGTGTGTTCTCTTTCAGTAGAATATTTGCCTTTAGCTTCCATATTCTATTTAAATATAAATATGTATAGAATTTAGTATTAATATTTGTCCAGTTCTTTGGACTTAGATATATTTTCTGACTCTTGTTTATGACATTGTTCTCAGACTACTTATCCTACTATGGATATGGGGAACTCTTTTGAATGGAAATCGCTATGTTTATTGTATGCAGTAATATGGGTTAAAGTTATTTCACAAATCAGATTGCTTATCTATAATACTCAGTCTTGGGCAATTGTGTATTCAGGATATAAAATGTCTCCGTTTTAAGAGGCTTAAGTTGTAGCTTGAGTCATAAGCCACCAATGACTAATGCCATTTTGTACTAGGCAGTTACTCTCTTGGCCTATGTGTTTCCTCACCGGAAACTTAATCATCGCTGGGGTATTTACTGGTTTTTAGGTTGTTGAGTAATTCATAGAGCACCCAAGCTTTTATTTTGGATCACCAGGCTAATAAGTAGTTGACTCTGAAAAATTAGCAAGGGAAATTGATGTATGAAATCTTTAAAGGCAGAATATTTTCTGCATTTTTCTTTTAATTCTAACCTGTTTAACAATGCCCAAACATATAAATGTGTAATACATTCAAAAGAAATAGTATGAGAATGTAATTTTATTTTCACATCAAGGAATGAAGTGTGATTCTAATAAACACAAGTGTATAAAATGTAATAGGATTTAATAATATGATGTGTAAATCTAATTTGAAAGATTTTTTTTTTTAACTTTTTGGCCATACCCAAATCAGAACTTCTCATACTTTTTGTTTTTCTAACCCCCTTAATAGGTATTTGGAAAATTATATCTGGGTCTTCTTCATCCCTCATTTTGATGAAGGATTTACCCTCATTTTGTGTATGTGTGTGAGTATACACACACACACCACACACACTTCCTATTTTGATTTTTAAATCTCTAGCCCAAGAATGCCCCTGCCCATTTAATAGAATTGTACAACGTTAGACCCTGCACCACCAGATCATCTAGTCCAGTCCTCTCTTCTCTATAGGAGGACTTTGTGGTCAGTGTAAATGGTTTGGCCACATGTGCTAAGCAATTGATATTCTCTTTCTCACTTTAGTTCACTGTTACTCATTTTTTTTATGTAGATAAAAATTTTTTTCTATTGCTATTACATTAGTACACAGGAAGAAAATATACAAGCATGTTTAAATTTGGAGGTGATTTGAGTGACTTTGTATTTTATCTGAGATTTTTTAACTTTGTAGCATTTTTCTAAGTCTCCTAGACAAGAAGAAACTTTACCTTAATGTGTGTCTGTCTGTCTCTTTTCTTTTCTTTTCTTTTCTTTTCTTTTCTTTTCTTTCTTTCTTTCTTTCTTTCTTTCTTTCTTTCTTTCTTTCTTTCTTTCTCTCTCTCTCTCTCTCTCTCTCTCTCTCTCTCTCTCTCTCTCTCTCTCTTTCTTTTAAAATATATTTTATTGGTTTTTTAGAGCGGAAGAGAGAGGAATAGAGAGAAACATTGATGAGAGAGAGACATCGATCAGCTGCCTCCTGCACACCCCCTGCTGGGCATGCGCCGCAACCAAGGTACATGCTCTTGACCAGAATGGAGCCTGGGACCTTTTAGTCTGCAGGCCAACGCTCTAGCCACTGAGCCAAACCGGTTTCGGCTTAATGTGTTTCTTATAAGCTAACATGCTCCTCCTTATTTTGTCAGTCATGTATTTATGTTAGAGAGTTTTCAGCCAGTGATCAGATAATGAAAACCTTTCTTTTTATTAGATATTTCCCAGCAGATTCGACAGCGGAGATGCTAGAAGAATGGCGGCCTTTAATGTGCCCTTTTGATGTAACGATGCAAAAGGCCATCACTTATTTTGAACTGTTTCTTCCTACCTCCCTTCCTCCAGAATTGCACCATAAAGGTTTTAAGTAAGTATTTACATATCATGAGAAATTCGAGAAAGTAGCAGGAACTGCAGATAGAGGCAAACTAGTAAAGCAGTAATAAGTAAAGAAAAATCCCCTAACTCAACCATTATGTTTATTATACTTGAAGTGTGAAAGCTAACTCATTAAAATATGAGATTATAAATAGAGAATAATGCTTATATGTCAAGCCAAATAGGATGAGAGCTTTAAAAGAGAAAGAACATTACATTAAGAAAGGAGTGGGAATATCAAGAGGCAGTGAGAGAAATGTTAAATTGCATAGACTTTTGAGGAAGGAAAAATGTTTTCCTAAAACTAGGTTTTAACCCTTATCACATGTAGTTTCTCTCGGTGTGTATCTCTTCTTTTTGTAGACTTTGCACCATTTTTAGGAACTTTTTAGAATGAAAAAAATTTAGATTATACTTTTAAGAACAAAGAAAAGGTATGAAAAAAAATCGGAATAATAGTAATTACTACTGTGTTATGGGCACATACTTAGTTTCCCTCCTCCTCTCCCATTTCCTGTAGTGAAATGTCAGATCTTTTTATTTTAAGTTAGAAATTTTGTGTATAGCTGAAAATTTAATTTTAATTTAATAAGAATTCTAAAAACTTTTAGTATCTTGGGCAATTTTAAAGATTTGTTTAACAATATTCTAACATTTTCTTGCTCCTATATTCTCTATTTCTTTAATTTGAGATCATTTCCCCCATTGTAATTTAATCGCACTTAACACTTTGTGGCTAGTTTCTTTTGTGGCACATTTATTATAGTGCTAGGTAATGACGTAATTACTAATTGGGTTCTTAAAGACAAGAAAGTAAGGGAGAGTTTTAAGAACAGGTAGTATTAAGAAAACATTTAATGATAGGTGGGAAGAAGAAGGAGAAACTTGTAAATAGTACTAGATAGGGTGGACAGTAATTACTTGACAATGAAGTAGAAGTATTACGAGATTTATTTTATTTTATTAATTTCTTTATTTTTAGAATAAATACATTGGAAGGATGATGTTCAGGCAAAAATGGTCCTTTGTGACATTAAGTTTATAACTTTTCAGTATTATTTTTCTAGATTGTGTGGTTTTAGTAAGAATAATAGAGTAAAAAATACAAAGAAAATGGCTTTGAACCATTTTCTATATGTCACTTGCTAGTCATAACAATATTTTTTTTTCGCTTCAGACTTTGGTTTGATGAATTAATTGGCCTTTGGGTTTCAGTGCAAAATCTCCCACAGTGGGAGGGGGTGAGTATCCCATTTTTTCTTCTATACTTTTTAGTTTGGAAATGGTATATGAAATAATTTAATAAATAACTTCAGTTCCCTAGAATTGGCTACTAGCAGTGTTGTAATCAGTTTTTAAATTTTTATTTGCTGTATTTTAACAGCAGTAGGCATTTCTTTATTTGATTTTATTAATATATTGAAGTACGCAAGTGTAATGGGAAATGCATGAAACTGTTAAGACCCTGCTTGTTTCCTTTTGTATCCTCCCTAGCACGGTGCTGGGCACATAGTAGGTGTTTACTGGATTAAAGTTCCTTTTTTTTTTGTTTGCATTGTGCATAATGCTATGTTTTCCTATTCATTTTTTAATTGTTATTTTTAAAATATATTTTTTACTAATTCCAGAGAGAGAGAGAGAGAGAGAGAGAGAGAGATTGAAACACCAATGATGAGAGAATCATTGATCAGCTGCCTACTGGGGATGGAGCCCGCAATCCAGCATGTGCTCTGACTGGGAACCATACTGTGACCCCCCTTCCCCCCTGCTTCATAGGTCCATGCTCAACCACTGAGACACACCGGTCGGGGTGCTATTCATTTTAAATGGTTGACAGGAATCAGAACTTAAATTTTGAGATTTTAAAAAACTGAGTTATAGAATATATATTAAATCAAGTTATGCTAATACTGATTGCTGAAAAGAAAAATGAATAAGGAGTTAGACTGTGCCATTTCAAAACAACAACAAATGTGTTTACTTAATTTTTTTTTGTTTACTTTCAGCAACTAGTAAATCTCTTCGCACGATTGGCTACAGATAATATAGGGTACATAGATTGGGATCCATATGTACCAAAGGTAATTAAGAACATTTGAACATAAAACATACAATAGCATTGATAGCACTTTTATGTCATTAAGAAGTATATTTTGTATGTTGATTCTTAACTTCACAATATATTTTAGGACATTAATAAAAATACGATTTACAGGGTAGATCCTTTATTTTAAAAAATTAATTGGGTCATATCAAGGTATCAAAAATATGTGATTTTTTGTCTTACCTATGTAGGAAATGAAGTATAAGTTTTGAAATGAATAAAATAGAAAACATTAAGTATTTCAGGGTGTCATAAATTCATACTTTGCAACAAATTTTGTGTATTATATTCGATTGCTATTCTAGTGTTCTCCACTTTTTAGATCACATTATATATTTCCCTAGATTAAAAACCAGAGTTTCTCTAGGTGCATTGTTCTTAACATTGCATCTTTTGTATTGTTTCACCTGCAGCAGAGTCACTTGTGGCACTTCAGGAGGGCTGGAATGGGACATCCAGGTGATTCTGAAGCAGCACATAGTGAGAGTAGTGCAGAGCTGGGGACCAGCAGAAGGCAAAAGCTCTGTATGTCTTTGCTTGTGCTGTCTTCCTCGGTTGCTGGCCAGTAGAGAAACTAAGGAGGAGAAGTAATTTTTCCCTACCTTTGGGCCCCCTATCTGTTAATAATAACAGATTTAAAAACATAGATTTAATTATATTAGAATGTAATTACTAAATGACAGATTAAAATGCAAATTGGGAAACGGGGGCGGATATCAAGTCAGTGTTAAGAATTAAAGAATTTGGAATCTGCCAGAAGGTATTTCCATTTTGTGTATCCTTGGCATAGAAATAACTTTTGTGCATTTAGAGAGACAGAAAGAGGTCAAAACATAACAAGTTTAACTTCAGGTATCTATGGTTAGCCTTTTTATGTTTTATTATCTCTCCTTTGTCTGGTTTTTTTTTGGGGGGGGGTGTACATGGATATAGCTGTATTATATCCACATGCCTGTGACCTCAAGAGTGTCATTTTTAAAAGTTGTAGATATTTTCTATAATTTTTAAAGAATAAAGCAGAATACTAAGCAGTATGTAATTTGCTTCAAAACTGATCAAATGAGACCACATTCAATATCACTAATACACAACATTTAAGTTATTTAAGGGAAGTTATTTAATAACTGTACATATTTATTTTTAATTCTCTTTTTCTTAAAGATATTTACAAGAATTTTGAGAAGCTTGAACCTCCCAGTGGGAAGTAGTCAAGTGTTAGTCCCAAGATTTTTAACAAATGCTTATGATATAGGGCATGCTGTAATATGGATCACCGCTATGATGGTTTGTAATACATTATATTTGTTTTATGTAGTTCATCCAAATTTTGTGTTAACCATACTATGTGTGTGTGTGTGTGTCTATATAGTGGAGATATATATATATATATATATATATATATATATATTCACATATGTCTATGTAGTGGTTTAATTGGTCACTTGATTTTGGATATTTTCAGACCCAGAATGTATTCATAATGTACCATTTATTATTGTCTGTAACCAATGGGCCCTAAAAACTGAGTTTAGAATTTTGAGAAATTGAAAATGTCTAACAGTTTTACAGGCCAGGAACCAGACTCATAGATAAAAGGACTTTCTCAAAGTCAGATTGAGATTACAGGCATGTGGATATAATTGTTAGAATTTTTAAACTTCTTTGGTATTTTGCTGTGGAATTACAGTTTCTTAGTGGTTGTCCATTCTAGAGTGGGGAACAGGAACGTGGATTTCATTTCAGTAAGGAGACAGGCTCCTAATGTAACTGACATTCTACCTTAGGTCTGTGGTTTTTCTTGAAAGAAGATCACCTTGAGGCAGATAGGAGGTTTCAGGCCTTTATTCCCAAGGCCATTCAACTTGATAAGATCAATACTAGCGTTTTACCTTTTTCCTCTAACTTATGTTGTTGTTTGGTTTGTTTGTTTTGACAATAGATTATAAATTTTTTTTTGAGTCAAAATGTGATCACATATAACAGGTTTAATCATTTGAACATTTACATTTAGAAGTAATCAAATATTTGAATGCTTTTATATAAATCTTACATCTTCATTTCCTGCAATGGGAAATTCACTTCTTAAATAATTTAAGGATTTTTTGTACTTTATTTTACCACTCTTGATTATACAATAATAATCTTCATAATAGAAGTTATTTGATTGCACAGGAGTAAACGATACAGTTATCCTAAATTGAAAAATAATACCTTTTCAATTTTTTTCTTTTTCTTTTTTTATTAAATTATTATCTGTGTACATATCTTACCATTCCCCTCCCCCCCAACTCATACCCTCCCTCCCCAGATCTTTGTGTCCATTAGTTGTACTTATAAACTTTTCCATTTTTAAATTTGTTTTCAGTAAGTTGCCCTTATTTTTAATAGAATGTTTTGAATCAATATGTATGAAGTTCATTGGGGAATGTTTTTCACTCCTATTCAGAGGTAGAATTGATTTTTGTCATCAGGATGAATATAAACCACAGAGTATAACGAGATTACTGATATTTTTACTCTTATATCTGAACAGGGTGGACCAAGTAAACTAGTGCAAAAACACTTGACTGGTTTGTTTAACAGCATCACATCTTTTTACCATCCTTCAAATAATGGGCGCTGGCTGGTGAGTATGTTCATTTTTCACTCTAGGTTTTGGAATTTTTTGAGCTATGGCTACATGTAACAATTACATGTTAGGTAACTTGTACTGTGTTTTCTGTCCTTCATATCATCTTTGGCTATATGTAAATGATTACATTCAAATTAAGTTACTAAGTTCATAGAACATATCTAAGTAAACTAAGATAATACTGATGTGATAACTAGTGACAGAATACTACATTCTGGCAACAAAATAGTAACAAAAATGCCACCAAAGCATGGAATGAGCTTTTCAGTTTGTTTGTCACTGTGTGTGTTTTGTTTTGTTTTGTTTTTTAAGTTTTCTGTTAAAATGGCTTTTCATGTAAGGGAAGGTTATTGTGGCTCTGGAAGTTAAAGCAGAAATTTGAAATATATTTGTATTGATTATATTTAATTGGTTAGAGCATTCTATTTTGTCTAAATATACTATCCAGGTCTTTGTAATAAAAGTATTAGAGCTGTTATCTTTAAAATCTTTACTGGGAGGGTACAGAGAACCTATGAATGTCTGTCTGTGAGATGGAACCTCCCGTGGACTTTTTGCTTCTTGTCCCCAGAACAAGTTAATGAAACTACTTCAGCGGTTGCCAAACAGTGTTGTTCGAAGATTGCATCGTGAGAGATACAAGAAGCCTTCTTGGTTAACTCCTGTGCCTGATAGCCATAAGCTTAGTGATCAAGATGTTACAGACTTTGTACAATGCATTATTCAACCTGTCCTCTTGGCTATGTTTAGCAAAACTGGTAGTTTAGAAGCAGCCCAGGCTCTGCAGAACCTTGCACTCATGAGACCTGAGTTAGTAATACCCCCGGTACTTGAAAGGTAAGTGTAGCTTTACATTGCATGCTTGTTGAAGCCTCAGCAGTGGCTATAGTTATTCTGATTATCTCTTCCCTCTCCTCTTCTGTTCTGTTTGCTTTGCTTTTCTGAGGGGTCTGTGTTGCTATCGTGTGCTTATATCTGTACCTGGAGGAGAAGCAAGACATTTTAACCTAAGGATTTAGGACTTCATAAAGGTTTATTTGAGAGAAAATGCAATGACAAGACATAGATAAAATAAGTATTTTATATTATGTGCACATTTTAGTTATTCAGGTGCTTTTAAATTGAGCTCTGGGTATTTTTTATTTTTATTTTATCAGAATGCGAGTGTCACAATGTATTGAGAATATGGCAGTAAAAGTGGTTTTGGATTTATGTTATTAGGACCAGTGACACAGAAAAAATTGTATTTTCTTTATTGTTTTCATATATTGTATAATCTTAGGTGTGTTGTTTCCACAGGGTAGATCTTACTGCATTCATTTTGTTTCTTGTGTTAAACTAATAACAAAATAGTTCTCCATTAGCTGAATTACTGTCACAGTACAGGCCTGATGTACTTCCCAAGACAGAGCTACTCTGAGTTGTTTTGAGAGTGGTTACTTCAGCCTTCTGTTATTCCTCTGCTGCCTGAACTTGAGCTTTATGATTTCTCTCTAAATACCTTTGTCAAACATGGAAGAAGATCAGTTTTTAGATCCCAGCAGGATCTAACAGATTGAGTTCCATAAAACTCAGATTTAGCCTAAGTTCTTAGTGGAAGAGCAGAGTAGTTTGTTATTTCTGAATTCTAATAAACATTGACTATTAGATTAGATACAATCTTATTGGACTGTGGAAGTGGATTAAGATGGTTGAAATAATGCAGAATCTACCAGTTTATGTTCCTTTTCACTGGCATTTGCATGGAGAAAGATGGAAAGATGGCAGTAGATTGGGGAAACATATACCTTTATTTGTGTGATTCAGTTAACATTTGAGAGCATATATTCCCTCAAAATATTTTGCTACCTACAAACTTGTAAGCCAAAAGGCAGTTTATGAATATATTATACCTAATGTATCATGTATGGTTATCTGTGATGGAAATTTTTTAAAATTCTGTTTTCAAACTGTAGAACTTACCCTGCACTAGAGACTTTAACAGAACCTCACCAGCTCACGGCCACTTTAAGCTGTGTAATTGGAGTAGCCCGCAGTTTGGTGTCAGGGGGCAGATGGTTTCCTGAAGGTCCAACACATATGCTACCTCTGTTGATGAGAGCGCTGCCTGGGGTGGATCCAAACGACTTTAGTAAATGCATGGTGAGCATATTTGTGATTCTGTTTGTATGTATTTAAGTTATAGCTGTATAAGTGGACAACCTGTTAATTTTTTTCAAATATTCTTAGGACATGGTTCAATTTAAAATTTGTTAATGATAACAATTATATCTATAGATGACCAAGTTTAGGTCTGTGGACAGTTATTTGATATGTATAATGTATTCCTTCATAAGTAACTTTCTGTAACCCATATTCATTTACTGATCATTTAATGTTTTAAAGCTTATCATATATTATTTTCCTTAAGCAGAGACATTAAAAAACATGTGGTCATTTGCACTTACCTTCATCTACACTGGTGACAAGGGGACAGGATACACATCACTAAGTGTAAACTGCCAGGTCCTGGCTGCTCATACCTGTCCTGACATCACTCCTCTTCCCTGGTCTCTAGCTTCTGCACCAGCGTTTACTGTTTACTCTTAATTATGGTTACATTTTAGGAGGGAGGCAAGGTAACTTCTCAGTGACAGAAGGTTGGAAAACTTTATGCTTAAACCTAAATAAATAGCTATTTGAAAATAAATGTAGTATAATTTCATTACTAAAGTAACAGATAGTTCATTTTGAGGAACCTTTAAAAGTTCAATTCTAAGTAAAATATTTCCAGAAAGATTGTAGGATTCCCTGAAGATAATCTACTTGGGTAGATTACAATATGCTTGTGTTTTGAACTATTATATAATTATGTAAGTAATGTTAAATTTGTCGCATTTTCCCAGATTACATTCCAGTTTATAGCAACATTTTCCACTCTGGTGCCTTTAGTAGACTGTTCATCTGTACTCCAGGAGAGAGATGACCTCACAGAGGTAAGGATGCTTTCTGGTTGCAAAGGAATTGAGTTCTAACTCTTAATGTATATGCATAGCAATATTTGCTAGTTTAAAAGCAACTTTGGGCCTGGCTGGTGTGGCTCAGTGGTTGAACATTGACCTATGAACCAGGAGATCATAAGTCTGTTTCCCTTCTTTTCTCTGAAATCAATAAAAATTTATATTTTTTAAAAAACAACTTTGGGTAGATGCTAACAAATTAAAAAATACTGTCTTGTGACTTCAATGATAAAAAAATAGAGGGCCTTGACATCATTGCTGTTTTGACACCCAGGGGTATATTTCCATTTCTTTCTTCCTTTTTAAAAAAAATATGTTTTTATTGATTTTAGAGAGGAAGGAAGAGGGAGAGAGAGATAGAAACATCCATGATGAGAGAGAATCATGGATCGTCTGCCTCCTGCAAGTCCCCCACTGGGGACCAAGCCCACAGCCTGGGCATGTGCCCTTGACTGGAATCGAACCTGGTACCTTTCAGTTTGTAGGCCAACGCTCTATCCACTGAGCCAAACCAACTGGGGCATATTTCCATTTCTTTGTTACTTTTTAAATGCTTTTTTAAGCAAAGAGTGGTTTTTGTTTTTCCATTTTCTTATCCTATATAATGCTAATATGCGAATCTACCAAATGAAGGAAAGACCAGTCACTATGATGTGCACTGACTACCAGGGGGCAGATGCTCAATGCAGGAGCTGCCCCCTGGTGGTCATTGCGCTTCTATAGGGGGAACACTGCTCAGCCAGAAGCTGGGTTCACTGCTGGTGAGTGCAGCAGCATGGTGGGAGCCTCTCCTGCCTCTGCAGCAGCACTAGGCCCGTATCCCCTGAGGGGTCCCGGTCTAGAGAAGGTGCAAGCTGGGCTGAAGGACCTAACCCTCTCCCCCCACTGCCAAGTGCTCGAATGCGGTGCACTGGGCCTCTAATGTTACTAATAAATCAGTTGAGATTAACATCGAATGAAATTTTCTTTATTACTGTCTGGTTCTTTTATTTGTTTACTTTTAAAATATTTTTATTGATTTCACAGAGAGAGAAAGACAGATATCAATGATGAGAGAGAGTCATTGATTAGTTGCCTCCTACACACCCCCTACTGGGGATTGATTGAGCCTGCAACCCAGGCATGTGCCCTGACTAGGAATATATAGGGATAGTTTGAAAAATGTAATTGATAATAAAAATGGCTGTTTGACTTCTAGGTTGGTCCTTATAAAATATGTTAATTCTTATTTTGGTTCCTGGAAAGTAGTAGATTGAGTTATTATAAATTGATATGTGATAATTGTGCTGTATTTCACAGTATATAATATAAGAATTTAGTGTTATATTTATTTCGTAGACCATATTTGAGCTTTGTTTGTTCAAACGAGAAAAATAAAGAGCTACTTTTAATTGTTCTTTACATAAATGTTGTAGGTGGAACGAGAACTGTGTTCAGCCACAGCTGAATTTGAGGACTTTGTCTTACAGTTTATGGACAGGTGAGCATGTACCCCAGACCTACCCTTTATCTGAATTCAAAACAATGATTGTTCTGTCCCAGCAATTTTAGTGTCTTTCTATATTGCAACCACTGTTTCATGACTACCCAAGGTGGTGCTTTTGAAGTTAAAAAAGTTATATTTGTGAGTCATGTGCAAGTTATGTAGCTATCACTTGAACAGTCATAATAATAGAGGTTTATTTGATCATAAAAAAAATGTTAAAACAGTTTTTGGTTACTAAGATTATACTTTTCTATGTTTGCATTATGTAGATGCTTTGGACTTATTGAAAGTAGCACATTGGAGCAAACAAGAGAAGAGACAGAAACTGAAAAAATGACTCACTTGGAGAGTTTAGTCGAATTAGGTCTGTCATCTACATTTAGTACAATCCTCACACAGTGTTCCAAAGAAATATTTATGGTAAGAAAAATTAAATTCCAATGTTGTAATCTTATTTGATGTTTTAAAAATTGAACCTCAAGTGTCCTAGCCAGTTTGACTCAGTTGATAAGCATTGGCCTGCGGACCAAGGGATCCCAGATTCCATTCTGGTCGAGGGCACTTACCTTGGTTGTAGGCTCTTCCCAGCCCGCACCCTGGTTGGGGCACATGCAGGAGGCAACCACTTGATGTGTTTCTCTCACATTGATGTTTCTCTCTGTCTTTCCCTCTCCCACTCTCTCTAAAACATCAAAAATTATTCTCAGGTGAGGATTAAACACCCTCTCCTCTCCAAAAATAAAAATAAAAAAATTGAACCTTAAGCTACTTAAAGTGTATAAATTAATGCCAGTTTATCCTTTCTGTGCTAAAATTTGAAAAAGCTAATAACAGTTATGCTCATTATTTGCATACTCCATATTAGCACATTTACCTACTGGCTAGAATTTATTTGTAACCCCTAAGTCAACACTTGCAGTGGCAAAAATTTGAGTTGCACATGTTTCCAGCTGAGGTCGAATAAGGTGACACCCTACCTTTTTGCTTCAGCTCTCAAACTGTGAACATGTTCTTTTTATGTCTCTCTAGTTCCAGAGTTTCACATTTTTGTGATCTTGTTGCTTAAATTGGCCCTTAAGAGTAGTGCTGAAGCACTGTCTAGTATTCTAAGCATAAGAGAGTTGTCATAGATCTAACAGAGAAAATAGTATGTATTATTTTAAAAAAATATATTTTTATTGATTTCAGAGAGGAAGGGAGAGGGAGAGAGAGATAAAAACATCAATGATGAGAGAGAATCACCAATCGGCTGCCTCCTGCACCCCCCACAGTGGGATCAAGCCTGCAACCTGGGCACATGCCCCCAACTGGAATCAAACCTGGGACCTTTCAGTCCACAAGTTGACAATCTATTCACTGAGCCAAACCAGCTAGGGTGAAAATAGCATGTTTTAGATGAGCTTCAGGCATGAGTTATGTTGATAATTTTAGTTCCATGTTATGAATCAAGAGTATATATTAAATAAAGTGTCTTTAAACAAACACAGTAACACAAAATTTAGTTGATGAAAATGTGTACACAGAACCTTGTAGGAACATGATCCTGTTTGTCCCTTAGGTACAATGATGTTACTAGCTAGCAAATTAGTATTTGATAATTCCGTGTTCACAGCAACTGTATAGAATATAACTACTACAAATAACAAGAATTAACTGTATTTTTAAAGTTTATAATTAAATACTATATAGGAGAATAGTTTTGGAAATGGTTTATGTCATAACATGATAGAAATATATATATATGGCTGAGCGACTAGCCGACTGACCAGTAGCTATGATGTGCATTGACTATCGGGGCAGATGCTCAACACGGGAGTTGCCGAGCGACAGCAACTTTGCAGAGTGCCCTTTCGCACTCTGGTACCCCATGGGGGGTGTCGGACTGCCGGTTTTGGCCCATTCCTTGCAGGCCAGGCCAAGGGACTCTACCTTTCGGAGGGTCCCCACTCACTCCGAAGACATCCTTCGAGCCCTGGCACCGCCCCAGGTGTGGCCAGCCAGGGAGGGACTGAGGGAGTTTGGCTCCAGGGCATGTCTGGCCCATCTCGCCCAGTCCCATCCCACCAGCCACCTTCTAATGAATTGCCTTTTAATGTGCACGAATCCATGCACCAGGCCTCCAGTTAAATATAAAAATCTGGCAAACTAGGATGAATTCAATATCGGTTAGTACCTGTTATGTATAGCATGGTCTTTAAAACCACACTTTTTTCCATTTCTGTTTCTTCTCCATCTGAAATTACCACTGTTCAATTAGTTTATCCTGGTTAAAACTAACCTTTTTTACAGCTGCATGAAATATTTACTAAGATTATATGAGTATAACATATTAACATAAATAATCTCTTATTTAATAGAAGTCTTTTGAAGGGAGTTTTTTTTTTTTAATTTATATGATCTTTATTTTATTTTATAGATTTTTTACAGAGAGGAAGAGAGAGGGATAGAGAGTTAGAAACATCAGTGAGAGAGAATCATTGATCAGCTGCCTCTTGCACACCCCCTACTGGGGATGTGCTTGCAACCAAGGTACATGCCCTTGACCGGAATCGAACCCAGAACCTTTCAGTCCGCAGACCAACGCTCTATCCATTGAGCAAAACCGGTTTCGGCTGAAGGGAGTTGTTTATAATACTGAGTACTATTAATCCATGCGGAGAGTTCAGTTTTTCATTCAGCAGTTGAAATCCTGTGACTTGATTGTAAAATTAAATAGATATAGTTGTCAGAATGATAAAATGTAAGTATTAGATATTCTAAAAATTTGTGTTACATTGGACTAGCCAACAAGATAGTTGTATTTGCTTCCAAGAGTTGTAATTTTGTGTTTAATGTTTCTGTGGCAAATAAAATCTTGTGCTTCAGTTGTTTTGTTCATGTTAGGGTCTTGTATAACAATGGCTTGTAGATTTGAATGTAACATTAGTAAGCAAATCTTTATAAATTCTGATGGCTAAAAATTTCATATTTGGTTATATTTAATATAGTCTGAGCATCATTTAAAAATGTTTTATGTTTAATGTTGCTTAAAAATCTGATTATTCATTTTCTGTTTTTATTTATCTTATAGGTGGCCCTTCAGAAGGTTTTTAATTTTTCGATTTCACATATATTTGAAACAAGAGTGGCAGGTCGTATGGTGGCAGACATGTGCCGTGCTGCTGTAAAGGTAAGTTTGGGTTTTTTTGACTGATGAATTAATGAATCAGTAACCAACAGATTTATGTGACTAATTTTTTAGATATGTTTCTTATACTTAAAATACACAGTCCTTTTAGTGGCTGCTTATAGCCTTTGCCATTGAATATAGTGCTAGTGTATACTTTGTGACCATTAAGTATTTGTACCTTTCAAAAAACTTACTTATATGTATATGTTTTCAGTGCTGCCCAGAGGAATCTTTGAAGCTATTTGTTCCCCACTGCTGCAGTGTTATAACTCAGCTTACAATGAGTAAGTCATATAGTTACCATTCTGTATTTATGATTTTAAATGAAATTTTATTCTGTTTCTAGTATTGTGTTGATAAAAATAGATCCTTTAAGCTATGCAATATCTTAATTTTGTAGTTTGGGGGGAAATTGCTCAAAATAAGGTTTCACTATGTTGACAGGTAGATTTGAAATTTTACTTTATTAAATAAATATTTTCATACAAGAACCATTTAAAAGTCACAGCAAAAATACCAGTTATTTGTGACTAGAGGCCTGGTGCATGAAAATTAATGCACTGGAGGGGGGGCGTCCCTCAGCACGCCTGCTGCCCCAGCGGGGCTGAGGGACTGGGCGTCACCATCTTTGAAGGCACGGCAGTCGATTAGCATATTCACTCTTTATTAGATAGGATATGTGCATGGTCAGACATTTGGCTGCTGTGTTTATTTTCTGAATTGTGTGTTTCCACCTCCTCTAGAGCAAGAAGGAATTGAAAAAGTCTCCCTAAAAGAGACTTTTTTAGCTATCAGAAATATTAAATGTAAATATATAAAAAATGATTTGTTTAGTTGGATACATAGATTTTTTTTTCTTCTTCACTCTGTTCTACTTTGCCTTTTTTAGATGATGATGTATTAAATGAGGAAGAGCTAGACAAGGAGTTACTATGGAATCTTCAACTTTTGTCTGAGGTATTGTAAATCTTTGGAATAAAAAAATATAATTGTGAAAATGTTGACTTGCTCTAAGTATTTATTCTTTTTTGAAAGTTTGATATTAAACCATGAAAGGTCATAAGTTTTAAGTATTCTTTTGATTTAGTGGTAGAAAGTCAGATGATATCACTTTCTAATATCAGGAATATAATTATTGATTACCTTATGTTCAGTATTATTGACTTTTTACTGATTAAATCTAATATAGGTAACTCATTAATTGAAAGGGTTATTTGATTTGGGAATTTTTTTCTCTCTATGTTCTAAACTTGGCCATTAATCAGACTTGAGCATTTTTTATGTGTTAGTTCAAGAACCAAAGAACAGAAATCCCATTATCTCTTAAAGGAGAGGGACTCTTTTGGAAAGGATGTTACTATGCCATGGCACTTGAGAACCTGGACTCAGAAAATGAGTTTGACCTTTAAAAAGAGTAGATTGTTAGAATATAATGAATAAGGCTTAAAATGAATTACTTAAAAAAAAACACTGTTAATGCTTTTAAGACTTCTTTCATGGTCAAACATTAACCTTTGTGTTAATTATTGATTCTTAAATCTTTTACTCCAAATATCTTTGGGCTAAAAAAATATTTCTCTTTTTAGATTACTCGAGTGGATGGGAAGAAGTTGCTTCTTTATAGGGAGCAACTTGTAAAGATTCTCCAAAGAACTCTACATTTAACCTGTAAGCAGGGTTACACTCTGTCCTGCAACCTTTTGCATCACCTTCTTCGTTCTACCACACTCATCTACCCTACAGAATACTGCAGTGTGCCCGGTGGCTTTGACAAGCATCTTTCTGAATACTTTCCTATCAAGGCAAGCGTTTTTAATAATTTAGGATTCAAGGATATATTCTGTTATTTTCCTAAGGAATTCAAAGTGTGGTTGTTGTTTTTCTTGTGTATGAAGGTACCACTTATTTATTTTAAAAGTAGATTATATTAAAACTTATTGGGTTGTTTATTTTGAAGATCTAATTGGCTTTCTAAGTGATTTGTGAATGAGGCAGCATTCCACCTGGCAACTAGAATGGCGCTCCCTAGAGCGTTTTAAATGTGTGCAGCCTAGTATTAGGTCTAGTAATAATTAATGTCGTTTCCTAATACTTTTTAAAATCGAATTTATTTAAACAATACAACAAAATTTAATCAACAATATAGTTGCCGTTGTTTTCTACTACTTGTGCCCAACGCTCAGGAAGCATTTTAATCCCTCTGTTGTAAAATTCTTGTGATTTTGATGCAAAAAATTCGGTCAATGCATTTTTGAGGCATTCTTCATTATTAAATTTTTTTCCAAGAAGAAAGTTTTGCAAAGAACGAAACAAATGGTAATCGGAAGGGGCAATAGCAGGAGAATATGCAGGTTGAGGGAGAACTTCCCATTCCAACTGGCGCAGTTTTTCAGCAGTGATTCTTGCAGTATGCGGTCGTGCGTTATCGTGGTGAAGAATTACGCCCTTCCGATTAATCAGCACGGGTTCTTTTTCTCTTAAAGCTTGGGCTAACCTTTCCAATTGGGCACTATACACTGCACTTGTAATGGTTTGGTTAGATGGTAAAAGTTCATAATGAAGAATTCCTCTAAAATTCCACCAAACACACAACATCAGTTTTTTCGCATGCAAGTCAGGTTTTGGCGTGGGCTGCGGAGCCTCATTTTTGTCCAACCATTGAGGCCGCCTTTTCAAAATAACATACAGCACCCGTTCTTCATCTCCGGTAACAATTTGCTCTAAAAATGGCAAACGGTTTTGACGAGAGAGGAGCGAACTGCAAATTGTGACTCTTTGATTACAGTTGTTGTCGGTCAACTCATGAGGAACCCATTTTCCAAACTTTTGGACTTTGCCAAGTGCACGCAATTGATTGGAAATTGTTTTTTGTGAACAATTTAAAGTTGTCGCAAGCTCTTGTTGGGTAATTTGAGGATTTTGCACCAAAAGAGCTTGAAGAGCTTCTTGATCAAAATTGGACACACGGCCTCGACCACTCTTGTCATCTAACGAAAAATTTCCCTCGCGAAATTTCTCAAACCAACGCTGGCATTTTCTGGCGCTAACTGCATCTTGACCAAGAGCACTACAGATGTTTTTTGCAGCCTCACTTGCTTTTCTTCCTAATTGGAACTCGTAAAGCATGCAGTGCCGAATATGCTCTTCATCCGCCATCTTCTTAGCCCTAGTTTTGCAACAAAAACCAAACCAAACACAAACTTTTTCAAGCAAAACTTGTTAATTGCACTTCACAGGTTCTGTAGATACCACGTGTTTGAAGGTTATGTCAATACAAGTCAACGCCAAGCAAGATTTTAAACGAATGTTTAAAAACGACATTAATTATTACTAGACCCGATATATAGTGCTGAAGCTCCTCTAGTTTTCTTCTTTTCTGTTTTGTGTGAGATGACTTGTTATGTCACATCTAACCTCTATAATTCCATATCATTTTATTGGGTAACTCAGTAGACTCACATAAATTTACTGTTACTCTTATAAGTAAACTAATATTTGAGGGGCTCTTTAGGAAGACCTTTTCAGGAGTTATAATGAAGTGATAATACGTTGTCATGCCATTTTTGTGTGCATTATTCACTACCTTAGGTTTGGAACACATACATATTCTAACATTTTCAATTATGTATATACTAGAGGCCCAGTGCACGAAATTAATGCATGGGGGGGGGAGTGTCCCTCGAGGGATGTCTGACTGCCTGTTTAGTTGGCAGTTGGACATCCCTCTCACAATCTAAGACTGCTGGCTCCCAACTGTTCACCTTCCTGCCTTCCTGATTGCCCTAACCACTTCTGCCTGCCAGCCTGTTAACCCCCTAATCCACATGTGTCAAACACAAGGCCCGCGGGCCAAATCCGTCCCGCCAGGCCTTGCAATGTGGCCCGCACCGCGCTGTCATCACTGCACTCCGCTGCGTTTCCATCACAATGACAGTTTATGACTGTTCAGTAAACCATTCGGCCCGCGATTTAGGCTGGATTTTAGATTTTGGCCCCTTCTCTGATTGAGTTCGACACCCCTACCCCCTAATCTCTTCCCTGCCAGCCTGTTTGCCCCCAACTTCCCTCCTCTGCCAGCCTGGTCACCCTTAACTGCCCTCCCCTGCATGGTTGATCGCCTCCAACTTCCCCTCCTTGCAGGCCTGGTCCCTCCCAACTGCCCTCCTTTGTAGGCCTGGTCCCTCCCAACTGCCCTCCCATGCTGGCCATCCAGTTGTGGCCATGTTGTGTCCACATGGAGCAGCCATCTTTGACCATATGGGAACAGCTATTGTGTGTTGGAATGATGGTCAATCTGCATATTCCTCTTTTATAGGATAGGATAGAGGCCTGGGTCATGGGCTGGAGCCAGCTGGTTTGCCCTGAAGGGTGTCCCAGATCAGGGTGAGGGTTCCCGTGGGGCAGCCTGGGCGAGAGGCCTGTGGTGGTTTGCAGTCCAGCCACGCCTCCTGGCAACCCAAGCTGAGGCCCTGGTATCTGGGGTTTATTTACCTTCTACAATTGAAACTTTGTAGCCTGGGGTTGAGGCTAGGCCAGCAAGGGCAGGCGGAAAGCTTGGCTTCTTCCATTGCCGGGGAAACGCAAGCCCCCCTCCTGCTCTCTGTGGCTGTAGCCATCTTGTTTGGGTTTATTTGCATACTTACTCTGATTGGCTGGTGGGCGTGGCTTGTGGGTGTAGTAGAATGAGGGTTAATTTGCATATTATTCTTTTATTAGGTAGGATGTTCTTTTTTTAACTTCTCAACTGGCTAAACATATGCTGTTCTTTTCTAGGACTGGGGTAAACCAGGGGACCTTTGGAATCTGGGAATCCAGTGGCATGTTCCTTCTTCCGATGAAGTGGCGTTTGCCTTCTTTCTGTTGGATTCTTTTCTTCAGCCTGAACTCATCAAACTCCAGCAGTGTGGGGATGGAGAACTCGAAATGTCTAGGTTAGTTTGTTTTGTTTTATTTTCAATAATTGGTGTTAGTTTTTATGGTTTCAGACTAAAAAACATCTTTTTGTGTGCCTTTCCTTCTCTCTGTGGATGTCTGCTGTATTCATTTTCAGTGAGTTTTGACCATCCACATGAGTGTAATTAGAAACCATTTAATATAGCGTTGTGTAACAGATAATTTGTCATAACATTTAAAAATAAATGGGTTTTTGTCCTCGCTTGTTTTTAGTGCTTTTTATTTAGCTGTTTCACGTGTGTATCTTTGAGAAGTATGTAGGTATGTCCCCTTTGAAAGTAATGCCTGCTTTTCTAGGTTCAACTTAGATTTATTGGTTTGTTTCTTCTTGGTAATTCATTATTGCTGTTCATATTACTTAAGAAAAATATCTCTGTGAGGTAATTTTTTTACCCTTTCCCATGGGCTTTAAAAAGAAAATTATTTGAAATCATTAGACTTTTGTAGTTTGGATGTTTGACAGTTCCTAAAATAATAGTAGGAAAATTACTGTGTGTCAAATGTCAGGAAACTCTAATAGCAAATTCAGTATAAATGGGATTGCAGGAAGAAGTATGATTGACTTCATGTAATAATCTATATAGTCCATTGCATAAAACTGCCTTTTGAAGTAAACGGTTAGCCGGTCCATTTTTAGATGAGATGTGCTGGAAGATTTCATGTAATACTGTTTTCTTGTGGTAGTGATCTTTAGATAAATAGGTGATTAAATTCAGAATTGTTTCACACAGCACAATCAGTCTTTCTTACCTATATTAAGAACCTGCTTAATATAAGCAAATCTCTTACTACCAGTAAATATCTGTTTAATTACCTTGAACTATTAAGTGGGTAAACTGTGGTGGTTGCCATTTTTTTTTTTTTTACCTTAATTTTGTATATCCCCACTTGATGAAGTTTTTGTACTCTCCCCTAGATTCGTGGCTTTTCATTAAATAGGGATTTGGAGTCTTATAAAATATGAAAATACCTTTTATTTTTTCTAGAGATGATGTTCTACAGAGTCTGACTATAGTGCACAACTGTTTAATTGGCTCAGGAAACCTCCTACCTCCATTGAAAGGAGAGCCAGTTGCTAACTTGTAAGTAAAAATAACTACTTTATATATATTTTGCTATTTTTCCACTTGGTATATATTTTAAGTTTTAGTCACATAATGATTTCCTGGTTTTATAATTATTGGTGGCGTTTGTTTCACTTTAACCTTTTTGCCATTGATAGGCCAAAAAATACGTGAGGCACAACTTAGGTCTGTAAACTTTAAGGCTTATTCAGATATTCATATGGTGCCAGGATAACTTTGAATGGTCATGAGTTTTAAATATTAATTTAGATATTTAAGTTTATCTATTAGATTACTAAGTTAATTAAGAAATACTCTGCTTTAAAAAGGAAAAAAAAATACTTTTTTTTGTCTGCTGTCAACATTGATTAAAGATTTTGTAGCAAAAAACGGGTGTTTTTTAAATAAATATTTGTCCAGTGTTATTCATTATGATTTTGAACTTTTTAGATCTATCAAGTTGCTTTTCTTAAATGTAAGTGCTTTTCAGAGCATTATTATTTTGAAAGAGTGTCTTGAGTTAGTCTATTGTTAGTGCTACCATTTAAGTTGAAAAATTGAATTTAGTGGACATCAGCAAATATGTAACTTGAGCTCATGTAATAAGTAGATAGCTACTAGTTTCAGTATACCATCTTAGATCATTTTCTGTCTACATCAACATCTCATTGCTGAACAACTTAATGAAAATGACATAAAAATGAGTAAGTAATCCCTGCCTGCTCAAAAAACACAAAGAAGAGAATTATTTGTGGATTTTACAACAAATTTTAAAAAGCTTCAAGGAATTGTTTAAAATATGACTTGCTTGTCTTCCTATATTTTGTATAATTGTTTGAAATCATGCTTTTTCACAATTCCCATTTATTTCCATCTAAAAGCTGTTTTTAGACATTGAATTTTAGCTTGCTCATTAGATTTAAGAGGGAGAAGTGGGGCCATTTCAAGTAAGGGAATCTGTTTTCAGTTTACCTATGCATTTGCTGAATTCTTTTACAGAACCTTTGTTTTTTATTAGCTTTATAGTTTGATAGCAGAGCAGTATTACCAAATTCATCTTTATTATGAGAGATTGATTTTTAAATTATTTTTTAAATTCTCACCTGAGGATATGTTTATTGATGTGAGAGAGGGGAAAACATAGATGGTTGCCTCCCAAAAATGTCCCCACAGGGTTTGAACCCACAACCTAGTGATGGTCCCTGACTGGGAATGGACCCCGGCAGCCCTTTTGGTGCTTGGGAATACCTTTTGCTCCAACTGACTGAGCCCGCCACCTGGTGGGGCACAAGAGATTGATTTTAAACAATAATTTTAAATGAGGCCTAAAATTAAAATCAATGGTTTTTATTTTCCTGAAGATTTTAACAGTGTATAATACAGCAAAAAATTTAATACCGTATTTTCCGGCGTATAAGACAACTTTTGAAACGAAAAAAAAGTCAACCGAAAATCGGGGGCAAAAGACCAAAATTGCACAAAAATTACCTTCAGTTCTTGATGGCAAAGTAAGTCTTTTCTTTGAAGTGGGGGGTAGTCTTATACAGCGAATATAGGCCTAAACCTATGTTTTAACTGTAAAATTAGGGGGGATGGTCTTATATGCTGGAAAATACTTACTACATTAGTAAATTCAGCTGTGCTTGAACTTGTTGACAATGAGCAGTATCCTCATTTAATACAAAAATGTATCTAAGAGCAAAAGCATGTATAATCTGTGTATATGATGAGAGGATTTTTCGTAAAGTGATAATTTATTTATTTTTTTAAAATATATTTTATTGATTTTTTACAGAGAGGAAGGGAGAGAGATAGAGAGCTAGAAACGTCGATGAGAGAGAAACATCGACCAGCTGCCTCCTGCACACCCCCCACTGGGGATGTGCCCGCAACCAAGGTACATGCCCTTGACCGGAATCGAACCCGGGACCCTTCAGTCCGCAGACCGACGCTCTACCACTGAGCCAAACCAGTTTCGGCAAAGTGATCATTTAGATGTACTTCTTGAAGGGTCAGCTAAGGAGGCCTGGGGGTTTTTCAATATGGAAGTTCCTATCATCATGTAGCCGTATTATGCCATGTGCACTATAATAGGGAATTGACACAAATAATTTACCTTTTTTTGTGTATATATGCATATATATTTTTATTTATTTCAGAAAGGAAGGGAGTGGGGAGAGAGATAGAAACATCAATGATGAGAGAGAATCATTGATCGGCTGCCTTCTACATGCCTTCCAACTGGGGGATTGAGCCTGCAACCTGGGCATGTGCCCTGACCAGGAATTGAACCATGATCTCCTGGTTCATAGGCTGACGCTAACCACTGAGAACCGGCTGGGCAAGAATTTATCTTTTGAAATAAATGTGCACCCGGACAATATTGCCATATATTTTGCTATTATACACCAATTAGGATTATATATAATGAAATGCATTTTCAATAAGGAAAAGTATACCATGATATAAAAATGTTACAAATGCCATGGACTATAACTAAATAATTTGTTAGCTTGCATTACTATACACTGTCAAGTATAAAATTGATCCTGAGTATCCTTTATAGATTTTTCCCAGAAAAGCTGAAGAAGAAAGATTATTTAAATGGGGATGTTTTGTTTTTGACTTTTCACTTTTAGTGTGAAATTTTAATATAATGAAGTAATAAAAGTTGTTTAATATAAACATACAATTATTAGATTTTTAAATATATTTAAAGGTATACATATAAGATGTTTTCTTATATACAGAGGTGGGCAAAAGTGGGTTACAGTTTTTTGTATGAAAAATACAATAATAATAATATAAGAAAGCCGGGACCGGTTTGGCTCAATGGATAGAGCGTCGGCTTGGGGACTGAAAGGTCCCGGGTTCGATTCCGGTCAGGGGCATGTACCTTGGTTGCGGGCAGATCCCCAGTAGGGGGTGTGCAAGAGGCAGCTGATCGATGACTCTCTCTCATCGATGTTTCTAACTCTCTATCTCTCTCCTTTCCTCTCTGTACAAAATCAATAAAATATATAAAAAGAAAAAAAGAAAAAGAAAAAAAAAATAATAATATAAGAAAGCTGTTTCCCATAGTAACAACTATAAAACTTTTGCCCACCCCCTGTATATTTAGTAATACATAACTAAATAAAATATAAAATGATGAAAAGTCAATCATTTTAGACATTGAATACAACACATTTTTAGGATTCTTTATAGTTACATGCATTTATGCAGGGTAATGATTAAATGAAGTTGAATTAAAAGTGAATGAACAGCCCTTAGCTAGCTGATGAATTGCCAAAACACGGAGTTTGTGTAGTCTTCCCTGGGCCTTTAACTCATTCTTAACAGAATCCTTCCCTTTAAAATCAATTTCTTAACTGGTGTCATCTTTATCTGAAATATTAATTTGTTTTGGTAACATTTGTTTTCTTTATATAACATTTTGGCTTTTTTTTTTTTTGCTTATAGTAAATTGGTTCTCACCAAAGTATCATTAAATAAAGTTAGCTTTTTAAATTTCTGAAATGCTTTTTTAATAAGTCACTTGTTAAAAGTCTTATAAATATACAGTGATTTGAAAACACTTAAGTAATTTCAGTTGATGGTGCCATTGTTCTGTGATACTGTCACCCTGCCTGCTGTGAAGAAAGAATATCTGTAGCACAACTTTCAAATTATCAACAGCACATCAATTTTAAACTAGTACATAAAAACAACAATAGGAAAGTAGTTTCTATGGGAAATAGAGTAAAATGTGTCAGGTCATGGAGAAAAGGAAAGCATCAATTGACAGATGCTTTAGTGTAATGCGTAAGGTGCTAACATGTTACCGATGTTAATAACACAATTTTGCCTTTGTATTATGGGACAGTGTGCATTTTTCAAAATACCCAAGCAGTTTTTGGAAACACATAGCAACTCAGTTTTTAAAAAATTTCAACTTATGCTTTTCTTATATAAATCTCAATTAGGTAAAATATTCTAGCTGCTTGATTGATCGATTGGTCAAACCACTCATTATTAAGTTTGCCTTGCACATGTATTAGTAGTATTTGTCTTCTGGAAAATTGAAAAGTAATGAAAAACTTAGTTCTGAGTTTTTCTGTAAGAAAACCTAACCTAGTTTCTAATGGGGTGTATGGGATGATCTTAAAATCCTCTTGTTCAGGGGAATGGCTAATAAATATATGAACTATGCTAAGTGATTAGAGACTGACAAAAAATAAACTACTTAGATAAGTTGATTATCTTGATAAGTATAAAATAAATGATATACCTAATGCATCTGCATTGTAATTTTTGGCCTTTAGCAGTGTAGGGGGTCACTAAATACCTTGTATATGTTATACATATTACTGTTTCAAATGATGGGTAAATTATGGTTCCTTGAGGGTAATTAAAGGATACATTTTTTAGTTTAGTATAATTTTAATTTTTAGCAGTTTTGTTACTCTTAAGTCTGCTGAATTACTCTTACATTGGAACCTCTTTATTTCGCCCTTGGAACCTTTAGTTGATGATTTAATAGAAATATTTGTGATATAGTTTATAGTTACCTTTATAGATGTGGAAGTTGGAGTGTGTCTTTGCAGGCTTACAGGAATTTTGGACACTTGCCTTTAATCCTCAAATCATCATTAATTTCTCCTTTTGCAGTCCACTCATAATCTTTTAGGTCTAACCAGCTATCACAGAAAGTAAAAACTAATAACATCTATAAAAGCAGGGTTACTCAAGGTAGAGGAGTCATCATTTTTCATCTCCAATATTTCTTCTTTACTTTGTTCCCCCTTTTCTCTGGTAGATCTGTAAGTCATTCTTAGTTAGATCATTCTTAAGATCTCAACTTTTACTAACTTTTCACTCAAGAAAAATTCATACTTAAGGTCTAAGAGTTGAGACCATTTCATTAATATGTGAAAGGATGTGTTGTTATGCGATGAGGGGCAGGGCTAGCTAACCTCTCTTGGCACCTCCAGGGAACTACCCAGCTCTGCTGGGGGAGCCGCACACAGAAAAGGAAACAGTTACTACTCCACGGTGAGTAATCCTGTTTTCTCCTTATTTCACCTTCTGACTGTTTTCTTTGATTTTTTAAAAGCTTGTGTGTCAGACATGAAAATAGTTCCTATGCTCAACATAAATTTTCAGCCTAGCACTCTGTAAGATTTCTCTTTCTTTACTTAGCAACCTGTTTTACACATGGTAGAGGAAGAGCTAGCTTTTCATTTGTGTCTATTGCTATTATTGACCTAGGATTGAATTGCATAACAGAACACAGAAATAGGCCAATTGTCTCTTGTGAAACACTTCATAATCTTGGCTGGAATAAATATCTAGTGGCTTGGTTTTATACCTTTAGGATTGTTTTCATTTGGGAGGGGAGTGATTATTGGAAACTGTAGCTTGCTTGTTCTTTTACTTATAGACAGGAAGAGTTATTACTGTTTGCGGTGTGTTACGACAGTTAATCTAGCTTTCATTTGCATATTTGATTTGTATATTTTGTTTTTATGTTATTAGTCACTGCTTCCCTTTTCACCATCTTTTTCCTCCAGTGATTGTTTTCAGTTCTACTCTGATCAAATCTAAAGAAGATTGCCATCTAGTGATACAAATCACATAGTTGTGGAAACTTACAGGTCCTGTCCCTTCCCACCCTCGCCCAGTGGCACACATATTGAATCTTGCTATAAATTAGATGGCCTGGTATTATTTAGTTGATTTAACTTCACTATTTATAGATTGTATTATTTATAATATGTTGTGTTGAAATTACTTGTCAGAATTTTATTTAGTTCCTGTGTCAAAATACTTACTCCTTGTAAAATGAAAAAGTGAATGTGAGTAGAATGAATTTCACTTGGGATGGGAAAGTGATGGGGTTTGATTTAAATTATATATATTGCTACTATGGCTTTTAATCAGAATGCATATCTATAAGTTGACATATTTTAAATCTGTTCAGCTGAGATTATGTCCATAACTAAAAGTTACAAGAGCAATTTTAAGTAACAGAGTATGGCTGCACGTGACTTATAAAGTGGCCACAAGAGATAAATAGATCATGACTAGAGATTTCTTTTAGAAATTAATTCTTTTAAAGATCAGAAAAAATAAATTGGTATAAATACATTTTTACACTTGTGGAGAAAAACATTTACTGTAAAACATGTCAACGCAAATGGAGTTGAATAAACTTATTAGATAAGAAGAGATCAGTTAAAGCTGAATCTTAGATAAATAAGCCTAAAAGGAATTAGTGATGGATAAGAATAAAGACAACCAAAATATATGTCTGACTAGCCTTCTCTACATTTGAGTTCTGTAGTTGTATTTTAATTTAGATTTTAAAAATAAAAGCCTAAGTAATTTTTATTTAAGTGTGTTACTTAATAATATGCTTTAAAATCCCATACAGGCTGATCTTTTAAAGTAATTATAAAAATTGATCATCTTCAAAATTTTTAATAGGGAAACTAGTGACACATGGGTTTTAAAAATTGGTATTAGGGCTTGTAGTTGAGACTTGTTTTTAAAAGTGATTACAGTATAATTGATTACTAGGATCATAAATGCATACCAAAAAATTTCAAATTACCAATTAGTAGGGGTTTTTCTTTTTAATTTGTTTGATAGGTTCTCTTCCCTCCCTTTGGATATAGTATAAATTGTTCTGAGGTTTGCTGTAGAGATTGTTTTTAAGTTAACTTGTAAGACTGATTTTGTGATAATTAAAATGTATGCTTGGTTCAATATTATTTGGTACTTGGTATGGACCGGGTAAGGTACAATTGTATTCCTACTTTAGTAAACTACTTATATTTATAGGAGCAGTGAGGAGAAGTCCTCTCAAGCGACAGCTCATGACAAGCACCTCCCCATCCTCTACCAGGGGAGGTCAAGCCAGGGTGGTATCAGTCTTAATGCTTTTTGCTTTTTACTTGCTTAAGCACGGCCTTTTTCCTTTGCTGGTGAAATCTTATTTCAGTAGATACGGACTCCCCCCCCTAAAAAAAAAAAAAAGATATTTTATTGATTTTTTACAGAGCGATAGGGAGAGGAATAGAGAGTTAGAAACATCGATGAGAGAGAAACATCGATCAGCTGCCTCCTGCACATTCCCCACTGGGGATTTGCTGGCAACCAAGGTACATGCCCTTGACTGGAATCGAACCTGGGACCCTTCAGTCCACAGGCCGACACTCTATCCACTAAGCCAAACCGGTTAGGGCTGAATTCCCCTTTACATTCATTGTAAAGAGAATATGATTTTATTTTTACTGACTAAATTCTGAGTACATATCTATTTTTCAATCATATACAGTTTTATAGAATGCTCAGGTTTCCAAGTTTTATACAATAAAAACCAGATTTAAAATACATATGTGTGTGTGTGTGTGTGTGTGTGTGTGTATATATGTATATATATATATATATATATATATATATATATATTATTGAATTCAGAGAGGAAGGGAGAGGGAGAGAGAAATAGAAACATCAATGATGAGAAAGAATTATTGATTGGCTGCCTCCTGCACATCCCCTACTGGGAATTGAGCCTGCCACCCTGGGCATGTGCCCTTGACTGGAATTGAACCCGGGGCTCTTCAGTCTGTAGGCTGATACTCTATATCTACTGAACCAAACCAGCTAGGGCTGAAAACCAGATTTTAAGAATTAGAATTTGAACTTGAAAATCTCTTGAGAAGCAAGTTAGCATTTTATATTATAACCCATTACCATTCTTTGTTTATACTCTAGGCTTAGTTTTGAATCTTGTGATGATTCTGTTTTTATCCAAGGCACTAGATGATGGGGAGGGATATGCTTATAATTGGTATTTTAGTAATCTTGATGTTGTTGTTATTTAGATAAATCCCAGAATTTAAAACTATGAAATATTACAGTAAAGATAACTTAATTCAACTTATAAAAATATACTAGAGATGCAGTGTGTTGATTTTAAAGTGTTTTCTTTATTACAAGGCTGTATAATTCATGAGTGATGATTAATAACTGTAAAATTTATGTTTGTTATTAGCCCTGTATTAGATATGCTTATCGCCTGTTTTCTTGGCACTTATGCCTGTGTTTCTCCTCCTAGAAAGTAATATCTCTTTGTTTGTAAAAAGTTATTGAATACAGTCTCATATTTTTATATGAAATGTTGAAAATTAAAGTCTTTTTAATGTAGAAAATTTAATTTCAGTTATAAAAATTTGTATTTTCCAATACCTGTTCTAGCATACCTAAAAAGTGACTTTTCATTTAATAGATCATCTCAGTTTGTTCCAGTAACATGTTTCTTTGTGACAGATCTTTAACTAGGAAATGCAGTGTGTGTGTTTTTTTTACCTCTGAACGTCTTATGAAGTAGTGGCATTTTTCTACAGATGGTAGGAGAAATCAGTTTGGCTGGTTTTAAGAGGAAGGGTAATAATTTTCTAAAGAAGTTTGTCTGCTATATAGTCTACAATAAAATTTGATTGTGGGTTTTTGGTGACTACTTTTAACCCTTACTATGCTATAACAAATCTGACTTTCCTTTGTATAAATGTATAAATGTTTATCATCAGACTTCAGCTTTTACACTTGACTATAGACTATCAATACAACACTCATTTGGGCAGTGAATTCATCCCTTAAAGTCATTAAATGTAAATAACATTTTCTTTTAAGATAAATTCTATTGTCCTTACTGATGAAACAGATAGCATCAATCCTCAGAAGGATAGAATAAAGAAGTATGGAAGATGGGAAATCTGTGTTTGTTAAAAGAGCATCATCATCTTTGTTTTGATTTAAACATTCTAGCAATGACATTTTTCCCTTTAACCCTTCTTATTGGTATTATTAATAAATATAAGCACTCTTGTTTTTATACAGGGTACCAAGCATGGTGTCCTTGGAAGAGACAAAGTTATATACTGGACTTGAATATGGTATGTGAATCCTAATCTGAGTAAATCTGCATAGTCTATTTTCTGTCAATTTTTTCTACAAGGGTTAAAATGGCATAATTTTGTAGTTGTAATTTTCCTAGGCTCCTTTTTTATATAAAAATTAATATTAATTACACAATAGTTATATTTGCTTTTTCTGGAGAAACTAGAAAATTATTAGATAAGGATAAGCTAGTACAAGATAGAAATTTGGGTTGATAAATATTTGGATATTTTCTATTAGCAGAAGCAGACTTTCATATACTCTAATATTCACTTATATTTAGAATTGTTTTAGAATTAATATACTTGATATGAATGAGAATATTATAACCTTTATATATTCTATCTCTGTATTTTTCTACCATAGTTAAATTTTATATAAACACATATGCAAAGCATTTTATTTTGTTCACTTAATGTTCCGAATCTAACAGTGGTAGAAATTTATTTTTTCCTTACTACTGGGTTAATGCTGGAGTTAGTTGCATACATTAATTGCTAGTGTAATTTTAGCTTGCTTGATTTGGGTTACCCATAACTAATTAGAGAATCCTATACATTTATGGTCCCTAGTTAGTGAATAGGATCTTTGAAATATTGGCAAAGATGGGTTTTTTCCCTCCTTCTTCCTTGCCTATATACACAAGTTTTATAAGCAGGTCATTGTAAAAGTGAAGGTTATTCTATATCATGCCTAGTCATTAACCCAACTATTATAAAGGCCAACTCACTTGTTTATTTTCTCCTGGATACATTATCTCTTCTTTAAACAAACTGTTGATATAAACTTCTACAGTATGGGATCATTTCAGTGTCTCTAAAATACCTTCTCATTTTTCTAAAACAGATCTATCGAGAGAGAACCACCGAGAAGCAATTGCTAGGGTCATAAGGAAACTTCTCAGTAAGTACATACATGCATTTTTTTTTTTAACTAATAAATATTTAGGAATTTAATTCTGTAGCATATGTGCTTTTATTTAACATTTTTCATTCTCACTGGTGAGAATATCAGGTGGTGTTTTTTTCCCTTTAATAGACTTTTAACTAATGTATTAGAAGTACTGTAGTAATTAAAATATTTTCACCAAAATCTGATTTCTTCTCCTTTTATAGACCATATACTTAATAATTCAGAAGATGATACCAAGTCCTTGTTTCTTATCATAAAGGTACAATTGTCATTTAATAGTTTCATAATTATTAATATGACAGGGTTTGATGCAATGACTTAGAAATATAAAATTTGAAATTCTTTGACACAGATTATTGGAGACCTTTTGCAATTCCAAGGATCTCACAAGCATGAATTTGATTCCCGTTGGAAAAGCTTTAACCTAGTAAAGAAATCAATGGAAAATCGGGTCAGTATTTTCCCCTACAGTTCTGAAATAATATTTTTAAAGATGTGTAATATTGATATAATCACCTGATTTAGTGATTATTAGGTATAGAGAGAAAGTTACATAAAAACAGTAATTTTCAGATATGTTATCATGATATAATCAAAAGGATCCTAGGGAAAAAATGTATTTTTCTGAGACAAATTCTTCAGTTTATTTCCACAGTCTCTGAACTCTCAGTGGGAATTTGGAGCATTGTAACTTGGCAATTGCATTAAAACTGCCTTGTAAAATAATAAGTACTGAGTAAAAGATAGGAATTGTACAAAAGCACTTTATATAGATCAGAGAAAAATATATCTCATGTACTTACGCTTCAGGAAAAGTCAGTAGGGGGCTGGGGAGAGGTCAGTACAAGTTTTTCTCAGAGCATGGAAGAAAGAATACTTAAGTTAGCCATTTGCTCTTCTTGGCAGTTTTCTTTATAGGAAATTTTCATTTAAATTGAGTCTTAAAAGGTTATGTTAGTTTCTTATTTAGGCAAGAAGTGCTAGACAGAAGGAATCCTATATAATAAAGAGCTAATATGCAAGTGGTTGTCATGCCGTAATAGCTTAGGCACAAATGAGCTCACGAGAAAGGAATGGGGACCATCTCGGGAAAGGGACAAGCTGCCCGCCCCGTTGTCCCAGGCGCCTACAGCGACAGCCGGCCTGGGCAAAGCTGGTCCAGGTCCTGGGTGCCTGCGACCACTGATGGAGAGAATCCTGGGTCCTGGGTGTGGGGCGAGGCAGAGGCAGTTAGGGGCAATCAGGCCAGCAGAGGAGCAGTTAGGGGCAATCAGGCAGGCAGGCGCAAGCGGTTAGGAGCCAGTGGCCCTGGATTGGGAGAGGCAGTTGGACATCCCTGAGGGGTCCTGCATTGGAGAGGGTGCAGGCCACACTGAGAGACTCACACACACACCCCCCCCGGCCCCATGCATGAATTTCATGCATCAGACCTCTAGTGGAATATAAAAGGGCAGGGAGATGTTACAAGCATGGCTTGCTTTAGGAAACTGGCTATTGGGAAGAGTCTAGGTGCTATACCAGGTCATTTATAATTTTTGCCTCAGAAAGTGCTTCAGTTTTATATTCAGGAGTGTCATTAAAGATTTTTTAACTAGATTTGGCTTGATTAGAGCAGTATTTAATTTAATGAATTTTGAAAAGCTGTTACCATTATGAAAAAAAAGCAGTAAGAGATTGAGACTAGAAATAGGGAGGGTGGTTAAAGTGTTTTAAAAGCCCAGATGGAGAAATAGCCTGAATTTGGTCACTGGCATGAAGATGGAGATAAAGTGTTTTGAAAAAGAAGAAATTTGATGACCATTGTGACTGGGTAGAAGATTGGGGGTGAGGAATAGCTTAAATTATAATTTTCAGAAAAATAAAAGCTACTATATTCTGTAGTAAACTTACAAATGTGTCGGAGTCCAGAAGTTTTCTTTATAGGCTGTTTGTGTACTTTGATGGAATAAGAACCAGCTCCATTGCTTTCCCATGCATGGGTCTATTCATAAATTACCAGCCTGCTGTGACTTTTTTGAACTAATTTTTCTTTAAGGGTTTCAGAACAATCCACTGTTGTCGTCATTTAGAGAAAAGGTTGAAGTGTTTTCTACTTTTTCTTTCAGCTCCATGGGAAAAAACAACATATCCGAGCACTGTTGATTGACAGAGTAATGTTGCAGCATGAGGTAAATATCTTTTTAAAATCAAGATGACTTTTTTAAATGACAGTTTTGCAGATGAATATTTAATTGTGTTATTTCATAATTAAATGAGCTTTTAGTACAAACTTTTGAGATTTTATTTACATTGATTCCTTTTTGTAGCTACGAACACTAACTGTTGAAGGTTGTGAGTACAAAAAGGTACATCAAGATATGATCAGAGATCTTCTTCGTTTATCCACAAGTTCATACAGTCAGGTAAGGCCTAGTCTACACATCACTCTCCTCCACTCTCCCATTTTATTACATGCAATCTAAATATCCCTTTTTCAACAAGGGAGTTTAAATTTATTGGCCTCTATAGAACATCTTTCAAATTGTAAATATATTCGTTCTAATTTAGCTAGTCTCTTTTTTTTTCCTTTTTCTAAATATATTTTATTGATTTCTTTACAGAGAGGAAGGGAGAGAGATAGAGAGCTAGAAACGTCGATGAGAGAGAAACATCGACCAACCTGCCTCTTGCACACCCCCTTCTGGGGATGTGCCCGCAACCAACGTACATGACCCTGACCAGAATCGAATCTGGGACCTTTCAGTCCGTAGACTGACGCTCTACCACTGAGCCAAATCGGTTTCGGCTAATTTAGCTAGTCTCTTAAAAATAATTATTTTTGGTATTTAATTGCTTCTCCAATTAAAAAAATTTAATTGAAGTTGATGGATAGTGCTAGTGTAATATTGCTGCCATTTAATTAAATCACATCATAAAGGCCATGTAATTCCTCCTAGGTGTTATGTTTGGATTTTAGGAAGCTGCTACTTTGTGAATTATGTGGTCTATCCTTTAAGGTAGTATGGGACCAAGAGATTATCTCTAATCACAGAAAACTGAAAAAGTAGAGAGATTCATCTACAGCTAATTATTCTATATTTATAAAATAATATAAGTTGGGAAACTAGTCTCTAACCCAGATATTTTACCTAAACTTACCTTTAAAAGGGCTTAAAATATGTTCTGTGTTGTTTTTATATTTACACTGAAAATTTTGCTTACGTTATAAAATATGTAGTGATAACATTTGTATTGAAAAAGTTAACTTTTGTGTTTGAGAAAAAAGCAAACTTTTCATTAAGAGTAATTTGGAATAAGACGTTTAATATTCTGCTGATTATTTTACTGATCAAATGCATACTGGTTCCATTCAGTCTCTCCTTTAAAAAAAATACTTGTACTGATGTAACCTAAATCACAGATATGGTTGGTGGGTCATGCTTTCCTTTTGATAAAAAGATAATTACTTGTTTTTGTTAAGGCATTGCTTTGATATATTTTTCTATTAATTTTTACTTTGTGATAATTTAGAAATTTTTATAGTTTGTCTAACATTGAATAAAAGTCCTCTGTTAATAATACTCTCTCTAGGTCAGAAATAAGGCTCAGCAAACATTTTTTGCTGCCTTGGGAGCGTATAACTTCTGCTGCAGAGATATTATTCCCTTGGTTTTGGAGTTCTTACGACCTGACAGTGAAGATGTCACACAACAGCAGTTCAAGGTACAGTTATTTTTTTGTTTTGTTTTTATAAAAGAAATTTCAAACATACAGAAAAGTTGAAATAATTCTTTAGTGACTATCTGTATGTCCTTCATTCAGGTACTGTCTTTACCATTTCAAAGCTTTATTTACTTTATCTCATATCTATTTCTTCAGCCATCTTATTTTTTTATGTATTTCAAAGTAAGTTAAAGACATCAGGGTACTCTACAGGTATAGTTTATTTTTTTTCTCCCCAATTATTTACTTAAATTATTTATCAAAAATGTTTAGGGTAATGTGACCAGCATGAAGGGGGGCCTAACATAGTAAGTTTGAGCAACTGAGTGAAAGCTTGTGTGATGAACACAGAGAAGGAAGGAATTGATGCAAGATAAGAAAAATACTACCTCTCATAGGGATGCAGTATAGAGGGTAGGTGATATATAATGATCATTTTACCATCAGATAGAGAACTGGGCTGATTGAAAGTGATTTATGAAGGAGAATTGATAAGACGTGATAGTTGGATGTGGTGGGACTGAAAAAAGGAAGTATCTAAATTATTAAGGTTCTGCATTGTACACCTGGTTGTTGGGTACGTCAGAGAGAGAAGACTATATTATAAATTAACTAGAAGCCCAGTCCATGAAAATTCATGCCCTGGAAGGAGTATCCCTTAACTTGGCCTGCCCCCTCTCTCAAAGTCCAGGAGCCCTCAGGAGTGGGAGGCGACCCAGAGATCAGGGGAAGGTGACATCCCATCACCTTGAGGTGCAGTGCAAGCCTCAGCTGGCCCTGGTTACCTAAGCCTTGGGCAGCCCTGGGCAGCTGTGGGGTTGAGGGGACTGGAGACTCAAAAAGCAGGCATGTGGTGCTTCCTGTCCCACCTAAGGGCGGGCCCAGTCTTGCTGCATGCCTGCCACCCCAGCGGGAATGAGGGGACTGGATGCCACCATCTTGTGGCTGTGGGTGCAGCCATCTTTGAGGGCATGGCAGTCAATTAACATATCCCCTCCTTATTGGCTGTGGGAGCCACCATCTTTGTGATGGCATGAGGGTCAATTAGCACATTCCCTCTTTATTAGATAGGATTTGTTTGGACAAGTTTAATATATATATTTATTGCTTTTTTACAGAGAGGAAGGGAAAGAGTTAGAGAGCTAGAAACGTCGATGAGAGAGAAACATCAACCAGCTGCCTTGTTTGGACAAGTTTAATTTGAAGTAATTTCAATAAACTAAAACAAGGCAGTTAGACATCTGAGTTTGGATTTAAAAATACTGTTTCAGTGTATATTGATGATAATTGAAATCTTTAGACATGGATACAAGAGCCTAGGAGGAGAGTGAGGCAGGGCCAGACAGCAGATGTTGAGAAAACCTCATTAGAATCTTAAAAAGAAGAGGTAACTGAGAAGGGAAAGGTAATAAATACATAAGAAAATAAGGAGGAAGTATAGACGATAAAGAGACTTCTTTCTAGAAGGAAGACTCAACCAGTGCTGTCAGTTGCTTTCTGGAAAGAGTTAAGCGGAGAACTAAACAAGTTCAATAAACAGCCTGTAAGGACAGGTCAACAAACTATAGTTTGGCCTTAGTCACTTGTTTTTATAAGTAAAGTTTTATTAGAACACAGCCATGTCCATTCCTTTATGTATTTATTGTCTATAGCTACTTTATGCTGTAGTGACAGATGAGTAGTTTTAAGAGTGACTGTATGGCCAATTATTTACTACATGATCCTTAATGGAAAAAATGTGCTGCGCACCTTTCCCTTCCTCATCCATCCCCCAGTGTAAAAGGTGTAACTCACTGTGAGGTATGTTATTGATCTTACTGAAAGCATTTTAAATGTATAAAATTAGATAGGTTAAGTAATATCAAAATTGAAAAATGTCTATTAAATCAGTATAGGTGAGCTTAAAAAGTGACCTTAAGAGAACTTGTAAAGAGGAGTACAGCATCAGGTGGGTAAGAAGTCTGATCTTAGTTTAGTTAGGATGAATGTTAAGGAAATGTTTTGGTACTAATTGTTCTTTTCATTGAAAAGGGATACCTATTGAACTTTTATGACTGTAAAATACAAAGTATAATTAAGTAACCTAGTTTTTATATACTTAGGCAAGTACATGGGAAAGATACGTTAACTACTTTAGAAATCATCCTACCCATTATGTCCTAAAATGCAAAGAGTGGTGTGTGTGTGTGTGTGTGTGTGTGTGTACACTTATTTATTTATTTCATGATCTTTACTATATAGTTGTAGTACAAGAGACTTGGGATGAAAACTTTGTCTTAAAAACAAAATTCTTTCACTTTTATATTATCCATTTTTTGAGCTAGCACCCTATTAAATGACTTAGAGAAAATATTACTGATTGACACTTAAACATCAAATTCAAATTTCTAAAAGTAACATGACAAACAAATTTGTGAACCTATTGTGCTGAACAGAATCAAGAATTTAATCAGATGGGTGGGAGTGGGTGGGGGTCCAAAAAAAAAAAAAGAATTTAATCAGTGTTTAGTAAATTTAAAACCATTGTGTAGGTGAGTGGCTTCTTAGTTCCATATTAATTTTTTCCTACAGGGTGCCTTGTATTGTCTCCTTGGAAATCACAGTGGCGTATGCTTGGCAAACCTTCATGATTGGGACTGTATTGTACAGACTTGGCCAGCAATTGTTTCTTCTGGTCTTAGCAAAGCCATGTCCCTGGAAAAACCATCAATAGTGAGACTGTTTGATGACCTTGCAGAAAAGATTCATCGTCAGTATGAAACAATTGGCTTGGACTTCACGGTAAGCATAGCCATTTTGTAATTCAGATTTTAGTGGAAATACTACCCTGTTAAAATGCTTTTCTATTTTTCTTATTTTTTTCTGTAATAATCTTGATAATTAATTTTTTAAAGCATTTGTTTTGTTTCCTTTGTGGTCTTTACTATAGATAGCAGAGTGGGATGGGAGGTTGGAGCCTGGCCAGGAGTGAGCTAGACTGCTCTCTTCCAAGGGGCCACAACGGGTTATTGCATTGTTGTAATTACCATTATGCCCTGTCCACGCTGTGGCCTCATTTTTCAGAGAAGCGATATTTTACAGTGCTACTCATACTGGCCACTGGGTTCATAATTTATAGTGAAAAAAATAGAAATGAAATGATTTGACAAATGAAAACGTAGAGAATATAGGTTCCTGGATGCTCAAATGGAGATCTGTAGCAGTAGATCATCTACAAATCTTCAAATGCATATTAGATACCCATTAGAATCGGGATGGCCAAAAGAGATGTGAGCACAGTTGAATGCTCCTCTTTTCTACAGTGGTTATGTTGGCGTAAAAAATCACTGCTCTAAATGTAGTATTCCTTTTTTATGACACACTTTTGCTATTTATAGCTGTCGTTAGATTAAACTGCTAAAAAAAATTTTTTTAATTGCAATGTAATTCACATTCCAAACATTCACTCAACAATAGTGGATTCACAGGGTTGTACAGCTATCACTACTCTAATTCCAGAACCTTTTCCTCAGTCAAAAAGAAACTGCAACAGTTACTTCCCAGTTCCCCCATACCTGTGGCCTCTGAAAACCACTCATCTACTTTCTTTCTCTGTGAACTTACCTGTCATGGACATTTCATATAAATGGAACCATACAATATGTGGCCTTTTATATCTGGCTTCTTTCACTTAACATAATATTGTCAAAATTCATCCATGTTGTACTATGTGTCAGTACTTCACTTTTCCCCCCTGGCTTTTCTTTTTAATAAGATTCCCAAGTCATGTGTTGAAATAGCAGAATTGCTTCAACAATCAAAAAACCCCTCTACCAACCAGATGATGCCTAGCTTAGAAGAAATAAAAGAAGGACTTAGACGCCAACAAGTAAAGAATGCTGATGCCCTAAGGTAATTAAACGTGCCTACTTGTCAAAGATTACATTATAGATAGTGAGTTTTAGATATCTAAAATGTAGGTGAACCATAACTAAGTAATAAAATTTGCACATTGATTCTGTAAGAAATAAAGAAATGTTAGGAAATAATCATTGTGAAGATCCCGGATTGACACTTTTAGCTATGGAGTTGGGAAACACCATCTTAAAATAAACTTAATCATACTATCATATCTTTTTTCAGTGTGATTTCTCTTTGATTTTTAAGTACAAATATCAGTTATTAAAAACTAACTCAAGTTTCAACACATTTATCTCTCAGGGCACTTATAAATAATTGCTTTTTGATCAGATTTATACAAATTTGGTATCAGGATATCAGTAACCTGTTTCTAGTTTTTTGAATCCAAAGCACTTCAGTGCTTCAGTGATAAAACTCAAGCAGGGGCCTTCCTATCTTGATTTGTTTCTTTGCCTAATGAATATGCTTATTAATTTTTTCCAATATCTATATAAAAATATAAACTTATATAGTAGCCTACCTTATGTATACACTTGGAGTGCCGCATGGGCAGACACTCCCAACTAATGATCACTACTCACAAATTGACTTTTGAACGTCCACTCAGGAACAGTTGAGTTGCTCTGTACCTAGCATAATACTTTTTTTGGTTTTCTTTGTACCCTTCAAGTTCTTTTCCCAGTGTCTCTGTTTATTCATTTGCTTTTACCCTGGTTTGCTTCTCACCAGTGAAAGGTTGGATCTAGCCAGAATTTGAATTTATATTATTACTTTGTCTATGTTCATCTTAGTACTTTGTTAAAACAATACCTCACCTGAACTTTTTTTTTTTTTTTTTTAAAGGAACTATGAAAATTTGGTAAACACTTTGCTAGATGGTGTGGAGCAGAGAAATCTGTAAGTATATAAAATTTTTAATTCTCAAAAATTGAGAATTAAATTTTAATTTTAAATACTACAGGAGTTTTCTGTCCTGGAAGCCATGATAGACTGTATCACAAAAGTATTGTGGTCTGATTCATGAATTTACAAGACGAAGAGAGGAAGTTTGGGACTAATGATAGGAGGGATGTTCTTCAGTATACCTATTTTAATTTGGGATACTTAAAAATGTTTCAAATTCAGTTGTGTTTTTTTGTTTTGTTTTTTGTTAAGTGGTTTTATGAGCAATATGTTTTGTTATTTTGTTTCCCCCCTCCCCTTTTTAGGCCCTGGAAATTTGAACATATAGGCATTGGGCTTCTGTCTCTACTCTTGAGAGATGACCGAGTGTTACCTCTTCGTGCCATACGTTTTTTTATTGAGAATCTCAACCATGATGCAATTGTAGTTCGAAAGGTAGATATCTTATTTTAGTTACAATCTTGGGTTTGATCATTTTTACCTCACATGAAGCCTTTAAATTCTTCACAAACAAGACACACTTAATAAATGTCTTGGAGTGCATTGATTTGAAGTCTACCTCTTTGGGTTGAGAGATGATAACTCGGCTAATAAATACATGAGGATATGTTCGGACACTACCTTTCAGCACTGGAGAAATAGCTGGGAACAAGTTTACAGGTTAATGGGAAAGATTGACTTTGAGAAGTTAATTCTATGAAGTGGTACAGAAAGCGAAAGATGTCTGAGGATGCAACTTTTTTGTTGCAAAGTATTCGAGGTGGGGTACAAGGTAGCTCTGACCTTTGCTGGTACATTGGAGAAAGATCCTTAAGAAATGTTTTGGCTGAGATTTGAAGAATGGGCATGTACTGGTGTAATGAAGAAAAGATCAGAGTTTTCTAGGCAGAGACAAGCATGAAGGATGAAGGTCCAAGAGTAAGAACTGTGAGTGACTCCTTCCAGGTCAGATTTAGCACTCACATGTGCCACCAGGTATCACTGGGTGAGGTATTTCTAGATTCTTGAAAGAAAATCCAGCTTCTGCTTTGATTAAGCATGCCAACCATTTAAGAGATTTAAAAAGTTGACACATCCACCTTGTTTGGTTTTCAGATGGCAATCTCAGCTGTTGCTGGTATTCTTAAGCAGCTAAAAAGGACCCATAAAAAGCTGACCATCAACCCCTATGAAATCAGTAAGTACTACCAAATGTAATTAATAGTGCTTCTCAGCAGACTTGGAAGTTTTTTTTCAAAGTATTTAGTTCTTGATCTCAAATATTTTTCTATACAAACTATACAAGTATGAAATCATTTTAGTACAAAGTTTAAAATCTATACTTATAATAAGGTAATATGCAAATTGGTCTGGACACCACCACATAACTACAATCAGCAGGAGGGCGGGGCAGCGAGATAGGAGTGGTGGAGAGCTACAAGTGGCTGTGGATGGGGCAGCCAGCTGAGGCAAGCGGCAGCAAGCTCCTCAAGCATGGATCCGTGCTCAGGGTCACTAGTATTATAAAGGAAAACAGTTAGCTTAGTAAAGACTAGATATACGTGGTCAGCCTTGCCTTGTGCCAATTGTAAGGGAGTTCTGTTATGAAGGCAGAGTCACACTGATCCTATTGATTAAAAGTTAATAATTATGGCACACATATTTTTAAGTTCATCAAATGTAATTTGTCTTTTCCTCAGGCGGATACCCTAAATCCACCCAAATTCTTGCTGGTGATAGGCCTGATAATCATTGGTTGCATTATGATAGCAAAAGTATACCAAAAACTAAAAAAGAATGGGAGTCAAGTTGCTTTGTGGAAAAAACGCACTGGGGATACTACACCTGGCCACAGTAAGTACAACTTCCCATGCACTTTATTATTGAACTGATGATCTTTGATGCAGTTTGTTTATCTTTGAACTTCTGGGGATGTTCAAAAGCACTTGAAGCAATTGGACTCAGTCACCAAAAATACACTGTTAAGGTTTTCCCTTTTCCTCTTTTTCTTGACTACTGCCAATGCTATGCCTTGATCCTGCCTCTTTTCTTGTTTTCCCACTGAAACCCTTAGGCTTTCTTAGTCCCACCATTATATGTCTAGGTGTTTGTTAATAGTTACTCTTAATTATATTCCTACCTATTAATATTAAACAGCCCAGAGAAATGCTTGTTTATCTCTTATTGTTGACTCCAATAATTTATGTCATAAGGACACAGTGATCTGATAGATTTTTTAAGGCCAGGGTTGTTAGTGATGTACTCCTATCCCCAAATGTGGCATCTAATTAGAGTTTATTAAAAGTACCTTTAATGCATACTATCCACGAAGCTCTGTTATAGATATTTCCTTACGTGTATTACAATTTAAACTCTTGCTGTGTAGGAACATGGTTGTTTATGCTGGTGTAGAAGAACAGCCCAAGCTTGGCAGGAGCAGGGAGGATTTGACAGAGGTAAGCATTCCATTTTCACTGTGAGAGCACTCCCCCTGGTTCAAATGCAACTTACTTATGCCAGATACATTTCAAATTCAGTTCATTTTTCTCCCCAATTTGTGTGTTTCAGTATAATACTGGGTTAAATAGAGTCTAACAGAATAGGGGAGAATAAGGGAGGTGGGTAGGGTAGAGTAAGGGAGTACACATTTACTGGTATTTAACACAGTGCTGTACTGAAACACACAAATTGGGGAGAAAAATGAAGTCTTTTTGTATCTAAGGTTACTCTCAAGTTACTACCCCTCTTGGAACTTACTTGGGCACTACTGTGTATAGTTATTGGCTTGTTTTCTATACTATTTCTGTCTAACAAGCTTCTTGAAAGCAAGGATAATGACTGGCTTTGGTTTTTTTATTGTATGTAAATGATAGTTACCCAGTACATAGATGTTAATAAATTTAACTTAGAACTCATTAGTCTTCACAAATCATTTGTCAGCTTGAAAGTTGACTTAAGGACTTTTAAGTTTATGTCTTCCTCAATTAAGTTATTAGTGTAGCAGATGCATTTTCTAATTCTGAACAAAATTTATCTTTCAACTTCTGATGCTATATAAATATGGAATTTGCTGGAGTTGGGTGTGCAGTTTGGGGACTTTTTCTAAATTTCACACAGGATGGTAGAATAGCATAAAGCCTACATTTCCTAAGCAGAAGATTTTTGGATTTTAATTCACAGTGTGAGAAATGGAATCCATACTTGAAGATGAAGGAAACTTAGCTACTTTTATGGATTTTTGCATTTTTAGGAAGTGATATTATATGGATTTTAGAAAGCCTTTATGAGAATTAAAAATTTTCTTTTTAAAAAAAAAATATTTTCATTTATTTCAGAGAGGAAGGGAGAGACTAAAACATCAATGATGAGAATCATTGATTGGCTGCCTCCTGCACGCCTCCTACTGGGGATTGTTGAGCCTGCAACCCAGGCATTTTCCCTTGACCAGAATCAAATGTGGGACCCTTCAGTCTGCAGGCTCAAAAATATCCACTGAATCAAACCAGCTAGGGCTAAAAATTCTTTAGAACAAAAATAGTAGCTTACTGTTCACTATCAGAACTTTTTAGATGAATTTTAATGTTTTCAGAATTGTTTTTAAATACATTTTAAACATTTGTTCTTTTCCTTAAACTTTACAGGCAGAACAGATCATCTTTGATCATTTTTCTGATCCTAAGTTTGTTGAACAATTAATTACTTTTCTATCTTTAGAAGACAGAAAAGGAAAAGATAAATTTAATCCTCGACGTTTTTGCCTCTTTAAGGTAACTGTTATTTATATGCCTTCTTCATAAATCTTAGTGACTGTCAGTTTGTAGGTTTATACGTTTTAAAGTATTTGATCAAAATTTGAATTTAGTCAACTCTTATTTTCATTTAAAACTCCTCTGGAAGGTTTGCCGATCATATTGATCCTAGCACTCTACATTAAAAATGATTTTTTCCCCTTTTTCTTTGTAATCAGCAGTTGAAGCAAACAAAAAACCCACAAAACTAAGCTTCATTTGAGGTTATTTTTTAAAGGGGGTGTGTGCTATTTTTAAGGGCAGAAAGATTATTAATTTCTATTTAAGTAAAACAGTACCTCTAAGTTAAAATGATAAGAGTACTGTCATTTTACATGGCACAGTAAAATACAAAGTTCTGGAAGGGAGAACTGGGTTTTAAGTACAGTAGTAACATAGTGAACAAATGGGGATGGCAGTTATTTAAGTACTGAGTAACTTCCTTGTCTTTGTTTTTATAGGGTGTATTCAGAAATTTTGATGATGCCTTTCTGCCAGTGCTGAAGCCCCATTTAGAACGTTTGGTTGCAGATTCACATGAAAGCACCCAGCGATGTGTTGCAGAAATTATAGCTGGTTTAATCAGAGGTTCTAAGCATTGGACATTTGAAAAGGTGATGTATTTGTACAGCACATTCCCTATTGAAGCTACATTTTCCATTTATGTAGTAAGTCTCAGTACATTAGGTCCATTTCCATTCATAGTTGATTCATTCAGCAAATATTTGCTGAGTTCCTAACAGAGGTGAAGAACTACTTCTATAACTGAGTACTTTGTATGAGTAAATATGCAATGAGGAGAACATGAATAAGTTGCTTCCAAATTGCTTGAGTATATTTTTATTATTATTTATTTATTTTGTAATATATTTTTATTGGTTTTCAGAGAGGGAGAGAGAGGCAGAAACATCAATGATAAGAGAGAATCATTGACCAGCTGCCTTCTGCATGCCCCCTACTGGGGATCAAGCCCGAAACCTGGCATGTGTTTAGTTTTGTTTTTTAGATGCTCACCCAAGGATATTTTTCCATTGATTTTCAGAGCGAGGGAAAGACAGAGAAATATCAAAGTTTGATACTCTATAATGTTTAGGTTGCATTTATTTAATGTTTAGAATGACATTAATAAATAATCTGTTAAAACAAAAAAAATTTGAATTGTTTAATTCCATATTGCTTTTGAGTATAAGTTACAACCCCTTGGTATATAGACAACATTCAATATCTTTTAAATTTTGAATTATTTGCCAACACCAGGGGAAAACCAGGATATGTCATATAAAAATATTTCTGTTTCCCTTGAAAAATACGAAGGTCCTGGAATGCTGGTTCCACACTGTTGCATTGAATCTGTTGCTGGTGCTGCTCCTGGGCTTCTCCTTCATGGGGCACTCGCTAGTTCTCAGTAAACCCCTGTCCCCATCTGCATACACAACACATTTAGTCTTAGAGGCACCTTGAGTTTTGACACCCTTCTTTTGAGTATCCTGCTTTTTAATTGTAAAATTTAGTTCTATATATCTGCCCTAAGGTTAGTTTCTTAGCAAAATGCACTAGGCTGAAAATAACCAGGCAAAATGTCTGCAATGCTTGAATATAAGGTAGGCCACCATTTCCTCAAAGAAAACACACAAATATTGTTTTGGGCCAGCTTAATTACACATACTTTTAGGAGGCCTGTGAATGCTTCTTAATATGTTAATTTAGTTATATGTATTAACATCACTTATGAAATAAAACTTTGTTAATTTATATTATTGCCTTTTTCCTGTTCATATATCATGAAACGATTTTATTTGTTTTATTTATTTTTAAAATATGCTATTGATTTTAGAGAGTAAGGGAAGGGGGTCGTAGAAACATTGATCCGCTACCTCCTGCACACCCCCTACTGGGGATCAAGCTGGGCATGTGCCCTGACTGGGAATCGGATTGGCGACCTCTCAGTGCATGGAGTGACACTCAGCCAACTGAGACCCTGGCCATGGCTCTTATTATTACTTTTAATCAGTGCCTGGTGCTACCACTGGAAACTTTATCCCATCCCTCCCTGCCCATTCATCCTTTTGACTCAAGTGCAGTCCGTGGACATTACTTGGCAGCTTGTTAGGAAAGGAGGATCTCAGGTCCCGCCCTGATCTAATGAGTCGGTCTGCATTTGATCAAGATCCCAAGGTGATTTGTATTCTCATTAAATTGTGATAAGCATCTATCTATATATATCTATATCTATATCTATCTATCTATCTATCTATATATATATATATATATATATATATACACACACACAGGTATTTGCAATCTCTGTATGACTCAACACTTCATAAAGGCTATTGATAGTATTCAAAACTTGGCATTTGAAGATTATACTTCAGACTTAATAAGAAATTATATTAAAATGTCATATCTTCCTAAAGTAGGATTCAATCAAATGACCTCAATAAGCATGAACTTTCTTTAAAGAGTTTATAGTCCTTAGTCATAGAATTTTTAAAAATCATTACTGATTTTTTAGTGAGATAAGGGAGAGAAGCATCTCTAGGAGACATCATCAATTGGCTGCCTCTTGTACACCTACTTGTACACTGGGGATCAAGCCCACAACCTGTGTCCTGGCTAAGAATTGAACTGGCGATCTCTTGGTTCATGGGTCTACACTCATCCACAGCCACACCGGCTGGGCAAGCAGACAAAATTTTTGAAATGATAGAGGTTTTTTCCCCCCAGCCCAGTATGCTATATTAGTCAAAAATGTAAAGAGAGAACTTCTCTTTAAGAGAAATTAAATGATTTTGTTAAGGAATCATATAAGGGCTCTTCTCTTTTCTAAATAATTTTTTTTTTTGAAAAACAAAGTCACATTATAGCTGAGAGTGTGATGATAATATAGTGAAGTTACTTTTCTGGATTATTCAGGTGTTCTAAGAAGTGATTTTTTTAAAAAAAAAAGAAATGACTTAAATGCAGTATCAGTTTGTGTGTGTATATGTCTCCTGGAAAAGAGCCGGAGACAGATGTCTGAGGATTCCCCGTGCGTTTTGTTTGGAGCAGGTGGAGAAGCTCTGGGAGCTTCTGTGCCCTCTGCTTAGGACAGCGCTGTCCAACATCACCGTGGAGACTTACAACGACTGGGGGACCTGTATAGCAACGTCCTGTGTGAGTTCTGCTTGCTTCTGTGTCTAACTGATGTATTCAAACTTCTATACCTTGTCTCAGAATCTGTGGATTCTCATTATACTTCCTGAATCTTGAAATTTTGCTCATAGTTGTGTCATTTTAAGATAATTGGAAATGGTTCTGTTCAGTCTTTCAAATAAGCCTTGAGTGATAACCTTAAGAGATTATTATATCCTCTCGGCCATAGTAATACATTGTTTTAGAATAGATAACAAGTCCAATCATATGTAACTTTCATATAGTAAAAGCCAGATTATGCAAGGTTGTTGGTATTATTTTTAACACTAAATATGTCCATAACTTGTATACTCTGATTTAAAGAAAAGCCATTTAGCTAACAATTTTCTCACTGTTTATCTTTTTAACATGAGCTATGATAACATAATTTGGATTTGACTCACTTGTGACTTTTAATTCGATTTTCTTCCTCTATCCTTTTATTTATAAATAAGATATATATTTACATTTCCAAAGTAAAAGGATCTGACTCATTTACAGCATTGTAGGACTCCTGTTTTAATCATCATTTTATATTTCAACACAGGAAAGCAGAGATCCCCGGAAACTTCATTGGCTTTTTGAGCTGCTGTTGGAATCACCATTGAGTGGTGAAGGTGGCTCCTTTGTAGATGCATGGTAAATAAAAAAAACTTACACAGTTAAGGAAAGATAGCATGTTTGTGCTTGACGTATGAATGGAAATGAACTGCCTACACTTCATAACTAGAGTTAACCCTTGAACAACATTGGTTCAAACTGTGCTGGTCCACTTTTATGCAGATTTTTCTCTCCCCCCACTAAGTATACAGTCAGCCCTCTACCTCCCCAGCTTTCACATTCGAGGGTTCAACCAACCTTGGATGGAAAATACTGTTAGGAATTTTCAGATGCAGAGGGCCGGCCGTATGCATTGTTCTATGCCATTTTATATAGCGAACTTGAACATCCGCAGATTTTGGCATCCACAGGAGGGTCCTGCAGCCAATCCCTCTACTGATACTGAGGGACAACTAAAATTTGGGGGAAGTCTAAAGTTATATGGGGATTTTTAACTGCTCAGGAGTTGGCACCCCTGTTCTCCATGTTGTTTAAGGGTCAACTGTAAATCTTGTGAGATACGTGAACTATTTTCATATGACATGATACTAAATACAGTTATTTCTCAATAGGGACAAGTAAGAGAAATGGAAGCAACCTGAGCAATTTAAATAGAAGGTAGATTCAGCCTTTGTCACTGTCAAGTCTTTTATATCAGGACTGCCTTTTGTGCTATGACAGTAGTAGCTTCTTTCTCATAGTTTCTCATTGTTCATTCTTTCCCATGAGGAAAGAAGAGAATAATCTTTTGAGGGAAAATATACTTAGTGGTGTATAAGGAGCTGAGAACAAATTAGTGGATAAGAGAGAAATATAGATAGTCCCATTAACAAAAGGAATGATTATTTTTCTTAATTAGTGGGGAGAATTCTGATGCTTAGAGATTAACTCAAAATAGTATTCTGGCACTAGCCGGTTTGGCTCAGGGGATAGAGTGTCGGCCTGCGGACTGAATGGTCCCAGGTTCGATTCCGGTCAAGGCCATGTACCTTGGTTGTGGGCACATCCACAGTCAGGGGCATTCCAGAGGCAGCTGATTGATGTTTCTCTCTCATCGATGTTTCTAACTTTATATCCCTCTCCCTTCCTCTCTGTAAAAAAAAAAAAAAATCAACAAAATATATTTAAACAAGCAAAAGAAAAGATACTTTACCAAAAAAATAGTATTCTCAAATCTGTATTTCTTTTGATTACTCTTTTGTATACTCTTATCATGTATTCCTTTTGTATACTCTTATCATCTCCACTAGTAGTGGAGATGATAAGAGTATACAAAGAAAATGGTGCAGGAAATATAATAAAATCTTCATAAAGATGATGTTTTGAATTTGGAGAAATGCCTATTCAAGTCTTTTGCCCGTTTTTGAATTAGGTTTTGTGGTTGTTGCTGAGAAAATGAGACGGTTTTCAGTGAAACACAGGCATCATTAATCTATACCATCAGTATGTAAAGGCTCTAACACAACTCTCCTGTGTTTTCATTTTAGTCGCCTCTATGTACTGCAAGGTGGCCTTGCCCAGCAAGAGTGGAGAGTGCCTGAGCTATTGCACAGACTGTTGAAGTACTTGGAACCCAAACTCACCCAGGTTTACAAAAATGTCAGGGAAAGAATAGGGAGGTAGGTATTATTTTCTCTGTGGTATGGTATACCTCTTGAGCTCTTCTTAGTGAATTTTAATTCCTAGGAATACATACTGGTTATGTTACTATTGAGTTTCATAGTATGCTCTTCTTCAGATTTTGTTTTATGTGGTGGTGTACACACTAGACAAGCGGCTCTGAATGTAAAATAGGGTGGCAGTGGGCTCACCAAGTCAGAGATGAAAGCCGGCACGCTCCGTGTTTATTACCTCAGAGTTGCAGGCACAGCACAGGAGACCTTCTCTAGGACTTGTCTGGGGTGGGTTATAGCTTTTGAGCCCTAGTTTTATTGAGGATGTGGGATCTCTTCTTACGGTACCTATTTCATTTTATAGTGTGCTGACCTACATATTCATGATTGATGTTTCTTTGCCAAACACCGCGCTAACAGCATCCCCTCGCGTTCCTGAGTTTACTGCTCGCATTTTAGAGAAATTGAAACCCCTCATGGAAGTGGATGAAGAGATTCAGAACCATGTCATGGAAGAAAATGGAATTGGTGAAGAAGATGAACGAACTCAGGGCATTAAACTCTTAAAAACTAGTGAGTGACTAAATTAGTAGATACTCACTTAAAAAACAAAACAAAAACAGACATTTATATTTTCTTAGGGCTTTTTTCACCCTTTTAATTGTGGTAAAAAATCATTTAAGAAGTAATATAAACAATCTGTTTAGTAACATTGAAGCACTGTCAAAGTGTATGACACAGCACCACAATACTATTGTAGTTCGTGGTTCGATTATAGCGAAGACTGATTCTGGGTATTCATTTCCAAACAGTATTGAAATGGCTGATGGCGAGTGCAGGAAGATCCTTCTCTACAGCAGTCACAGAACAACTTCAGTTGTTACCTTTGTTTTTTAAGGTAAGTTAATGGCTAAAATGAGGACTACATCCCCTTTTGACCTTCAAAGGGAATTTATATGGTTGATAGTTTTCAGACTGTGTATGATTTGGTTGTATCTTCAAAAAATAGAGTAGTCACAGAAAAATCATTAGGTGATAGTGGTTTTATATTGAAATAATCTTTTGAATATTAGATAAGATGAAACATATTTCACTAATAGTCAATTTCTAAGTAATAGTTTAAGAAAATAGCCGAAACCGGTTTGGCTCAGTGGTAGAGCATCGGTCTGAGGTCTGAAGGGTCCCAGGTTTGATTCTGATCAAGGGCATGTACATCGGTTGCGGGCACATCGCCGGTAGGGGGTGTTCAAGAGGTGGCTGGTCGATGTCTCTCTCTTATCGACATTCCTAACTCTCTATCTCTTTCCCTTTCTCTCTGTAAAAAATCAATAAAATATTTTTTTTTTTAAAGAGAAAGAAAGAAAGAAAGAAAGAAAGAGAAAGAAAGAAAGTGAGAAAGGAAATACTGATAGCTAAAAAGAAAAGCCACAATGAAATTTTGAATATAACTTTTTCTGAATTTTTAATACTTAATACGAATCTGAAGATCAAAATGTTCAATATATTGTATTTATTTTACAGTGATAAATGACATTATAATTGGTCTTAACAAATATCTACAGGAAGATATTTGTATGGTGACTTTTAAATTTTATTTGATGAAAGGTATGACCTGAGGTGGTTTTAATTATTCATCTGGTCAGAGGTTGGAGGAGATAAAACTAAGATCAAAAAGAGGGCTCAGAAGGAGCCTGTCAGGTTTGGGTAAGGACAGTGAAGACTTGGTGAAGATTCCATTTGTTAGGGGCATGCAAAGAAATTTCATAATACAAGCTTTGAATCTCTCACCTAAGTTGGTATAATCCTTAGTGTGTTAGAGAAAAATAATTTATTTTTAGAAATTAAAACTACTTTAAAAAGAAACAAAATACATTTAGAGTATTTGAAAAGATACTTATTTAAGGGTTGGGGGAGACAAAAGAAAAGAAGCTAGAGTGAATGTACCTTGTTTTGTTAATTTGTCTTTAAGACAAATCACTAATTTGTCTTAAATGGAAGGAAAGTACCTTAAAAAAGGCAAAATGAAATAAATGAGCCTTACCTTACTGTGTATCTGGTTGGTAGGATAAGAACACAGAGCAGTGGATTTTTAAGAACACAGAAATTCATACATGCCTTGTGGATAATATCTTTATTAATATTGGAATGAAGCTATTATGTGTAAGGTATAATAAAGAACAAATGCAGTAATAATTGTCTGTAGGAACCAAGATTTTTAGCATGAGAGACAAGGGATATATAAAAATCCAAGCTGTTTAGTAAAATCCTGTAACCTAAATTTGGAACTATCATTTTAATCGCATGATCCATTTCTATTTAGAAAATATGCTTATACCCTAGCAATGTCCACCAAAAAGGCCCAGAACCACTAATCAGCCTAATAGCATCAATACTCCGGTGTTCAGATTATACTTCTCAGTGTCATTTCCCACTAGAAGAGCCAGAGCTGCTTGAAGAAATGGCTGATTTTAGGTTTAGTCCAAGAAATGTACAGGATAACCCAGGTCATCTTGTCATACCAGAAACCCAGGATGCTACAGTTGTGTTAAAAGATGCAGGAGCCACTTTGAGCACCAGGAAGAAGGGCAACTACAGTGGATCAAAGCCATTAAATTTGTTGAGATTCAGTGCTTCATATGATACTTTAAAAAATTATTGCTCACTTTTAGAGGATAAGAGGGAATTCATTCTGAGGGGAAGAAAGCTGGTTGCCTGTGTACTAATTGGCTGTTGTTTTCCAATTTTTGCCTTTGGTTTGTTTTACTCTCTAGATTGCCCCAGTGGAAAATGACAATAGCTACGATGAACTGAAAAGAGATGCAAAGTTATGTTTATCACTAATGTCTCAGGGGTTGCTTTACCCTCATCAAGTGCCTTTGGTACTTCAGGTGCTAAAACAAGTAAGAGTGAATACCAAATATATATAGATAAATCTTTTTGTTGGGATTTTGGCTTATTCTAAGAATTTCACTAAGTCAGCTGCAGTGCACACAGTACCTGATACTTGTTTTCATTTTCATTTTTCTTTTAATATGAGTGAGTTCATGTACTGACCCAAGAACCAGACCTGGATTATGTACCTGGCTCTGTCACCAGCTTCTATGACCTTGGGAAGATCACTCAACCCCAGATATTCTATGTACATAGAGAGTTAATTATTGAAGCACCTTGAATACGAAGTGCTTAATGAGGGAAAGAGGTGGACATTTCCTTTTACCATTTCCCCCTTATGTTATTCACTTATATTTCTGAGCCTGTGGTAGAAAGACCTAAGTGAATATACAATATATTTTCTAGTAGCACTTTTTAGTATACTGTGTGCTCAGGTTTATCCAGGGCACACATGTGCTGTATAATATAAAAATGGACATGTCGCCAAAACTGGTTTGGCTCAGTGGATAGAGCGTCGGCCTGCAGACTGGAAGGTCCCAGGTTCGATTCTGGTCAAGGGCATGTACCTTGGTTGCGGGCACATCCCCAGTGGGGGGTGTGCAGGAGGCAGCTGATAGATGTTTATCTCTCATCGATGTTTCTGGTCTTCTATTCCTCTCTCTTCCTCTCTGTAAAAAATTAATAATATATATATATATTTTTTTTTTTTTAAATGGACATGTCCCCATGGTTTTCAAATTTTTAAGTTTAACACCAAAAAAATATTTTAACAGCACAATATTTTGGGGATTTTTTTGGTAGTGGAATTTAGTAGTTCTCAATCTTTTTTGCTTTCAATACTCTGCTATTATGAAAAGTAAAGTAAAATAATATGCAACCCTTGAAAAAGTCATGAATTATAAATAATTCTCTCTTCTAAAAATGGACTTTTGCGTGTGTATTTCTCCCCTTTACCTTCCACTATTCATATATTCTAAATACATTTACCGAAATAGCTCATACAACCTTTCATTTAGAAGGAGCTGTAAGATGAAGTTGCTCTAACTATCTGCATAACATAGATAGAATTATATTGGAAGATTTTATTTGTGTGTCATTTCTATGTCTGTCACCTCATGTTCTTGTCAACACTATTTTCACTGTTTATACTTCTCTTCCGCAGACAGCAAGAAGCAGTTCTTGGCATGCTAGATACACAGTGCTGACCTACCTCCAGACCATGGTATTTTACAACCTCTTTATTTTCCTAAACAATGAAGATGCAGTTAAAGGTATCAGGTGGCTGGTCATAAGTCTTCTGGAGGATGAACAGCTGGAGGTAAAATTTAAGTTAAAGCAAATAGAAATGTAAGAAATTCAAAGGAAGCAGCATCGCTCCCCTTTAGGTGGCATTTACACATTGATAAGTAGTGTTCTATTAAAGTATAAATCACTAAAAGTAACTAATTTTAGTGTTGCCCTCCTGGATTAGTTTTGATATCCTATTCATGATTTCCTGTAATACAAATGGAAACAAACATTAGACAGTTCTTACCCTGGTTTCTGTTTGCATTTGGGCAGGTTACGTTTGTGAACCTGTTTTCTTATCTATGAAATTGCTGGTGATAATGCTCTGTGTATCTTACTGATTTTTAAATGACTAATAGGAATGTATATGAAGGTAGTTTCAAGACAATAAAAAGTTACACATAAGTGTATTATCTGGTGAATTTAGGGAAGGATTGTTGTTCCCTTTTATTTTCTTCAGTAGAATAATCAAAGGTAACTTTTGTGGTGTAATATTAATATTTTGTACAATACGATAACATTAATTTGTTGAAACAGCCTCATAGAAGAAAAGCATGTTGTGATAAATGTGGAGTAAGATGTAACTTTCACTTTATTTTATGACTTAATGGGTTTTCCATGTAATGGAGCACTCCCGTTAATGATACATTTTATTTGAGAGCACTAAAAATAGATTGCATCTATAGGGAACTGGGAGTGGGGATTTTTCCATTTCGCTGATGAGCCTGTTCATTTCCCAGTCCAGCTTCTTGTGTTCTTTGAGCAGAGTTGTCTAATCCTTAGGGTACTCCCACCGCGGTGACAACAACTCCGACAGGCTTCAGTGAAAGTATTTACAGCTACCTGTAAAATTGTACAAACTTTTTCTTGTATTGTTTCTAACTAAAGAGTGGAAATGGCAAGGTAGGAACTCTAAAGTCGGTGTTTACTAACTTTAAAGGTTATAGCAATTGCGTTAAAATTAACTGTTTTCTGGACCTTGTTTTAGAACATTTTTATATATTTCCTTCATGTAATAGGCTTAAACGTAACTGTTACCATAAATATAACGACGACTTTTATTAAAACTATAATTTTTTAAGAGATATGTTGACTAATAATTAAATACAGCTCTTACGATAATGTTGACAATTTTGTAGTAATCTAAATGAGAAGTGTTTCAAGAAAGCTTTGTAATATTTAAGGAGACTTAGCAGTAGGAAAATAATTTATAGAGAAAATTTGATTTTGTATAAAATAATTATGCATTTACCTGAATGTAGTGGCTTTTTTCAATTTTGAGGCTATAGACCCTTTGACAACCTGATAAAAATCTCTATTAAGAAGCTGCAAAAGGACATTTACACAACTCGATACAAATGCCAGGAAAAGCCCCCACTCCAGTTCCCATACCACCCTCCAGCCTCTGATATTCCAGTAGGTTTGGGATTTCCGCTCTAATGCAAGTGATTATATCTCTACAGGTTCGAGAAATGGCTGCGACCACCTTAAGTGGTCTGTTACAGTGTAACTTCCTTACCATAGACAGTCCTATGCAGATTCATTTTGAACAACTTTGCAAAACAAAACTACCGAAGAAAAGAAAGCGAGACCCTGGTTTCGTAGGAGATACAATTCCTTCTGCAGGTAACAATACTGGTAGGAGCCGAGACCGGTTTGGCTCAATGGATAGAGCGTCGGCTTGGGGACTGAGGGACCCGGGTTCGATTCCGGTCAAGGGCATGTACCTTGGCTGCGGGCATATCCCCAGTAGGGGGTGTGCAAGAGGCAGCTGATCGATGACTCTCTCTCATCGATGTTTCTAGCTCTCTATCTCTCTCCCTTCCTCTCTGTACAAAATCAATAAAAAAAATATATTTAAAAAAAAAAACAAAAACAAAACAATACTGGTAGGAAACACACAGGGTCTTTGGAGATTAACCAGGCTTATTCAACAAATATTTATTGAATACTGTATGTGCCCTGGGTCTGTGCTCGGTATTGGGAACAGTTTCTCTGCTCTTGAGCTTTGCATATAGAAGGCAAAACCTGGTATGTAAAAGCTGAGCCAAATCGTTACGGCTTCCTTTTTCTTAACTTCAAGCCCCTATCCACCATGTTGCATGTGTACCATATAATATTCCTACAAACATGTATTACACACACACATCTTTATTAAAATACCAGAGGCCCAATGCACAAAATTTGTGCAAGAGTAGGCCTTCCTTCCCCCGGTTGCTGGCACCGGCTTTCCTCTGTCACCCAAGACCCGGGCTTCCCTCACAGCCCTGGCTCTGTCCAGAAGTATGTCCGGGCTAACTAGCATATTATGCTTTTATTATTATAGATAATGGAAATCGGAAAGCACTTTAACTTCTATTGCTAAAGAAAATATAGAGTCTGTAGTAAACAGACACATTGCAGTTCAGTTTGTTTTGTTTTTAAAGAGCAGTTTATTGCCCTTGCTGGTGGGGCTCAGCAGTTAGAGTGTCATACCACATACCCAAGGTCAGGGGTATGATTCCCCATTAAGGGCATGTTCTTGGGTTGCAGGTTCCATCCCCGCCCCAGTTGGTGTGCATGCAGGAGGCAACCAATTGATGAGTTTCTCTCATATCAATGTTCCTCTCTGTCTTCCCCACCTCCTTCCCTCCTACTCTGTAAAAAATCAGCGGAAAAAAGTATCATCCGGTGAGGATTAATAACAACAGAAAGAATAGTTTATTGAATTTTAGAGAGAGAGAGAGAGAGAGAGAATGAATTATTGATGTGAGAGCATAACATCAATCAGCTGCCTCCTGCATGCCCCCTACCAGAGATAAAGCCCACAATCTGGGTTTATACCCCGACTGGAATCCAGCCAGCAACCTCTCAGGGCATGGGACAATGCCCAACCAACTGAGCCATAGCAAGCCAGGGCTTGCAGTTCTCTGCTGAGTGTGTTTATATATGAATCAGTGCATTCTGAAAAGTGTGGTCTAATTTTGATTGCAGTTTGTTTTAGCATCAGGGATTATACTTTTGTATATGATACAAATAGATTTTTAAAAGCCATTTTGTCAGTTTTAGTAAATTTAAGACACATTTGGATGTCTTGAGTTTGGCCTCAAACACAGAAATTTACACATTGAAAATAACTAGCATAACCTAAAACTAATTTTATTTCACTGTGAAGGGCAAATAGATTCCTGTCAGTGTCTGCATATCACTTCTGTTGTCTTTGCAGAGTTGGTCAAACGTCATGCTGGGGTGCTAGGACTTGGTGCGTGTGTTCTTTCTAGTCCTTACGACGTTCCCACCTGGATGCCCCAGCTCCTTATGAATCTGAGTGCACATCTGAATGACCCTCAGCCTATTGAGGTAAAAGCTCCCTGTTGGTTTCCTTGCACACGCATTATCAAGAGATGCTTTGTAAAACACCATTTATACTGATAATTCCCTGCGCACTCGGACCTGCTGCTTTCATACAGCCACTACTGCCACTGCAGGACCAAGCCTGCTTATCCGTAATCATTAAAATCTTCTGTGTAAATTTTTTATCCTTCGGTAGCAAGGAAATTACTGTAACTTCTATCCTTCCCAGTCCAATGAAAGTAGTGTCAGTGTTGTCAGGATAAATGTTATACTTCTGTTTTACTAGCATGTTCTATCTAGGACCTGCCCAATTAGGAGCTAATATCAAACAGGAAAGCCTGGAGTATTATTTAGTGAGCACATATGGTCCTAAATTAAACAACTTAGGAGATGAATGACTTTGTTCTTTTCAGCTTAGTAAATAGATGTTAGGTGCATATTGAAAGTGGTCTACTGATGTGGTCCAAGTTCCAATAGCTTGTCCAATAGCGAGCTTGGTGGCTTTGGGCTCATTGGTTCTGTAGCGTTTGGTGAGCAGTGAGATCTAAAGTCTAGAGAGTTTGTTATTTAGCTGAAGGTATCCTAAATATAATGCTAGTGGTTCAGAGAGGTGAGAATAATACGTATGTGGGTTGTTCACTCAACAGATGACTGTAAAGAAGACCTTATCCAATTTCCGAAGGACGCACCATGACAACTGGCAGGAACACAAACAGCAGTTCACCGACGACCAGCTGATTGTTCTCACCGATCTCCTGGTATCACCATGCTACTATGCATAGGAGGGTAAGTCAGCAGGGCTCTGGGTTTAAAGAAGTCTGATATCCTCAGGCAAGTGTCATTGGGTCACTGACTTAGAACTAGGTGCTCCTCTAAGTTTTTTCTTTTTTGCCGATATTCTTAGGTGTCATTGTTTAGATAAAGTGTTTTTAAAATATCATTTGCATAAGTTCCCAGGGAATTTTTCCTGGATTTTCTGCTTCAGTTGTTAAGCAGACAAGTTATGTGACTGCTTTTAGATCTTTGTAAGTGCGTAGGCTTAGTAGTCTGGAAATGGTAGACAAAAATGATCTATTTTTTTAAATATTTTTTTTATTGATTTCAGAGAGGAGGAAGAGGGAGATAGATAGAGAAACATCAGTGATGAGAGACAATCATTGATTGGCTGCCTCCTGCATGTCCCACTCTGGGGATCAATCCTGCAACCCAGGCATGTGCCCCAACTGGGAATCGAACTGTGACCTCCTGGTTCATAGGTCACCGCTCAACCACTGAGCCACGCCAGCTGGGGAGGAAAAAAAAAAAGTATTCTTTGTAGCCTCTTAGTGGGGCCTGGGCATTTTGGGTTGCCCCAAGGGCTCTAGGTTCTATATTGTAGTGAGAACATTTCATCAGGATTCTTAAATATTTATTATCTATTCTTATTAAAGAGGGAGGACCCAGAAGCCTTTCTACTGGGATAGGAAGAATAAAGAAAAATTCACTTACTGGGCTTGACTGAAATTTTTTTCTTCCCTGATACAGGTGAGTAGTCCTCACTTCAAGCTCTTTTCATCAAAAATTCCAGATCCTCAGGTACCATCTGTGGTGGCTCGCTGCTGGTTTTAACTCTCTGCCTTTGCCGAGCTCTCATCATTTTGGTGGTTTCTGTTTAGTCTCATTAGTCTGCGTTACACAGGTTCTCAGCTGCCATTTGATTTCCTAACTTGTCCAGAACTGTTTCCAGAATTTTGATCACTTTTTCTTTGAGGCATCTGACAAAATCACAGTGTCTCAGACTAGAAATAATTACCCAATATGATCATGGCATCCAAGACCAGACTGAGTCCAGGAACTCATTAAGAAACAGTTTACTTGGAATGTAGAATGCCCATCTGTAAAACAGGTCCTCTCATTTCATTCATCTCAAATTATTTTGAATTCTTTCCAAATGGCTGTTGGGTTTAGATGGTAGTAGGGCTGTGGGCCATAAATCTGAAGCTTGGAGAGCCAGGAAGATGGAAGGAAGAGAGGACAGGTCTGGAACCTAGCCAAGGACCTGATGGATTGCTTGACAAGACACAAAAGTGAAGCTGGTGTCCACCATGTACCTCCCGCAGACTGGAGTTTTGGTGCTGAAGAGAAGAGTAACTGTGGGAAAACTGGGGGTTTGGTGAATACATTTTTGATGGATTGTTGTGTGTGTATACAATGTATGATTTTGAAAATAAACATCAACAACAATAACTACCCTGACTGGTTGATTTACCTGTATTCTTCACAAATATTGTTTGACCCACTTTTTAAAATTGTTATACTTCACCTAATAGAAGATTGCTGTGTTTGCAAAAATTCTGTAATTTCTTTCTGATTTTTTTTTTTTTGCCTGCAGAATCGTTGAGAGACTAAGAAGTCTTAATATTTAATTGACTTGTTTAATAAATGTTATATAGATGTAAAGGACTGTATAAATTGTAGAGATAGCTTTGGCAAGACTTTGTACAGATGCAACCTTTCACACATCACCATTGTGTAATTTGTAAAATTCACATGTAGCTCTTGATTATAGTGATTTTGGCTTTTGTACCAAATTGAATGCCATTTTTTGCATTTTTAAATTATTTTCTTTTCATGTTACAAAAGCTGAGGTGTGGGGTTTTGTTTGAGTTCATTTAATGTTAGAATGTCTGAATTTTTATGTGACTTTTTTTGTGTGCATCTCAATGCAAACGCCACGTTTGCCTTTGACAAGTTTATAGAATGCAAGGTATCTTCTAGACAAAACAAAAGTAATTCACAAGTTTGTGAATGTCATCTTGCAACACACTCTGTACAGTCTTCCTTAAAGGAACACTACAGTATATTTTTTAGAATCTACTTGTTGAATGACTCATTGCAGACCTAAGCACAGCAGAGGGCCTGTTACAGATCAGCACACACAGGCATATAGTCCCTGTATAGAGTAGTGCCAAACTGACAATTTCATTGTGTAACTAGTTTAAAACCCAATAAATGAATTGTTTTTAACACCTGGCTTTTGTCTTCATTAAGTGGACAGAACAGTTCTCTAGGCAGTGACTCTATAAGTTTCCTTTGTACCCAATAGATCTCGATCCATAAATTCATGCCCCCTGACCAAAATGAGTTATCTAGGTTGGATCTGTCCACTAGAGTGGCTATTTACTTTTAAATTAAAAATTCATTTCCTCGATCTCACTAGACCCATTTCATGTACTCATTAACCACTGGTGGCTAGTGGTTACCCTATTGAATAGCACAGATCAATATTTTCATCAGAAATTCAGGAATTGGATTGTTATGATGACATGATTGTCATTGAATAAATGAGTAAATTCTTGATACTGTAGGATTCACAGTTTGTCTGCTTTGTGTTGACAACTACTGTACTACCGTACCGTATACAGGTAATAAATTTCCTTTATTTTCATTTAACAATAAATGTGTACTGTATTCTTCTTCATGGAAAAATAAGACATCCCCTGAAAATAAGACCTAGCGCATCTTTGGGAGCAAAAATTAATATAAGACACTGTCTTATTTTCGGGGAAACAGGGTAGCTGTAAATTTGTTTCTTCCACAGTAACAGATAATTTCTCCCATGGGTGTAGCTGCTACTTGCCAGCCCAAACCTGTCATCTGGCATGGCTGAGCAGGGATATAACTTCGGAGTTTCACTCACTACTAATGTCTTTTTTTCCCTTTTGGTTATTTCTTGGGCCCAGGGTCACCGCTGCTGACAACCTACATTTGAACTGCTTCATTGCATGTGTTTGGGAGAGGGATATTACATAGGAATTAATGGGAAATTTGCCTTTAGAAATAAATTCACTTCTAAACCAAATTCTGTGAGCAGTCAACTCCTGGACTGAATGTCCACTTCACAAGTTATCCAGCCTTTTTATTTACGATGAAAGCACAGGGGAACTGGAAAAAGATAAGTTCTATGCATAAGTCAAGTTCTTTGGTACTTGGTTCTAAACAGTTTAGCCACAATAGGATTTCAACAGCATATTCACTAGAACTGAGTTTTCTGGCATCAGGGTGAAAGAAAGGGCATTCAAAGAGCATTCTCATTTCTAAATACTACCCCACCATCCCCACCCCCGCCAGGTTACAAAAGCAGTAAGATCGCAGTCACCCAGAATAGGATGTTACTTGAAGGCTCAGACTAAAAAGAAACCTGTGAGTTCATTGTTTTGAGCGTACGGACTCTCGGAACGAGGATGGTAGTTTTGGGTTTGGGTTCTTCACTAAACTGCCTAGTTGCATGCCTACGACCATTGCTTTCTATGATTTTTAACATTCATGTCCATGGCTGCTTGTCTTGGTTATTTGCATGGGTAGTTTTGCTGTATGGTGGTTTTGTGTGTGTGTGTGTGTGTGTCTGTGTCTGTGTCTGTGTGTGTGTATGTGTTGTATGTATTTGTGTTTACTTTGCATTTGTTTCTTAGTAATTGTAAGTTCCTTTAGTAAACTCACCATTAATTTTTGAGAGAGCTGAAAGAAGAAAAGATGTAATTCTTTTTATAAACTTGGTTTGATGTAAATGTTACGACTTGATGTACAAGTACTGGGTCTCAAAGTACGAAACTGAACGCTGCCAATTGAGGAGAAAACGTGTTTAGCTGCAGCCCGGAGAGCCTGGCGGGCCCCAAAGCCCGGAACGCAGGCGGAGGGCTGGCGAGAAGCCCACCGGCCCCAGCCACGGGGCGTCCCTCCGAGACCAAGAACCCCTGGGCCGCCGTGTGCTGTGGGCGCCCCCACTCTCCAGGCTTCCACCCAATCCGCTGGCCGGCCGCTGCCTACATAAGGGAGCCGGAAGGACGGGGAGCGCCGGCCCCAGCGCACACGGCGGCCGGCGAGGTGGTCAGGGCGCGAGGGCCGGCGGGGTGCCAGGCCTGGTGCCCGGCGGAGGGGGCGGCGCCCTCCGCCCTCCGCGGCGGGACTGCGCCTCTGCGCCCCCCGCTCCTGCTGCTCCTGCGGCTCCGGGATGCGCGGAGGCGGCGGCGGCAGCGGCGATGGCGATGGTGCCTCCGGCCCCGCATCCTCCCCGGCGCCCCGCATCCTCCCGGGCGGCGGCGGGTGGAGCTGGGGTCTGGGCTGCGAGATGGAGAAGGGGCGGCGCTGCGGCCACCCTGCAGGTGAGGAGCTGCGGGCCCTGGAGGAGGCCACCCAGGGGACAGGGAGGGTCGGGCACGGGGAGCCGGTGGGTGAGCAAAGAGCGCGCTGGTCCCAGCCCGGCCCCTGCGCACCTGCTGTCTCGGCGCAGCCCGCGGAGCAGCCATCCTGCCCGGCTGCTCCCCGCTCCGCGGGGCCAGGGAACCCCTCCCCCACCGCCCGTGGCCTGGCCTGGCCTCCTCACCCCACCAGCCCTCCCCCGCCTGGCTCCCTAGCTTCCCTGGCCAGGCCTAGGCCCTTCTCTCCATAACCTTCTCCACCTGGGGACCTGCCCATCGCCAGCTCCTGGCAGGGGTCGGTGCTCACCCCTCCTTCCATAGACAGATTAGGGGGTTCCACTGCCCCCCATTACCCCTCAGCCGCTGACCCCACCCCACCCCACCCGCTGCTCCCGGCCTCATGAGGTAGTTCAACTGGGGACAAAGCGCTTGAAGGGCTCTGAAATCAGATAAATCTGGCTTGGATCTTAGTGACCTTGGGCAAGTCATCTTCCCTGAGGTATTCGGATCAATACAAATACAATGGGGATGGCACAGAATCTCCGAGGGTTAGACTCTGAAAATGCCCGCCCTCGAGGAATGCAAGGCCTTAAGAAAGAAAAAAAAAAAAGGAAGAATCCAGGTCATGAGTGGTCTTGGGAAAGCACATATAAAATGTTTTACTATACAGCAAAATATTAAGACAGCACACCAAATTATCAGAGTCTTCACACATCTTAAGGGGAAATAATTGCCACTGTACAATAAATTTTCCCTTACCATATTTTACTACTATAGGATCCTTTCTCTCAGTTGTAACAAGATGCATGTGATATGAATTCATCCCATGTTTACCGTAACTAAATAGGCCTGCTTAAGGCAGGTGTTCCAACTTAAAATGTTTCTGGTTTTATGACTTTAACCACATTGTCCTCCAAGACCTATTTATGGTCCCAGAGATACAGAGTAGCTTGTATGCTTGCATTGAAAACCTTTAGTTAATATTTAGGCATAGCAAATAGCTATTTCTTTACCTCCCTTCCTCAAATCACTGACTTTTATAATTCTGCCATCATAACTTTGTCCCAAATTGTGAACTCTGCCTCCTCTTTCTTATAGTCCCAGAGTTAACACTAATAGTATTTACTTTCCTTCCATTTCCTTTATTTCTCTTCAAGTTTCTCTGCCAACACCTTTACTTCTATTCTGTCTTCTGCTTTTCCTCACCAGCCTCTGATTCCTAACTTTTCCCCAAATTATCCCAATAGGAGTGATTTATAATTACATTAGGGGCCCAGTGCACAAATTCATGTAACTTGAAAGCAACTGTGGGCCACACGGGTGGGTCTCGGCCCATCCTCCATCCCTCCTCCTGGTCCCTCTTGCCATGGCCCCCTATCCCATCTGCCGGCAGCCCCACTTGCACCCGCTGATTACATGGAGCGATTGGGGCTGGTGCCAGCATGGGTGTCAGCAGGGCCGGCACTGTCAGTGGGTGCGAGCTGCAGCTGCTGCCCTGATCACCCCTCAGGAGCAGGTGGAGGTGAAGACCTCAGGGGCGATCCAGGCCGGCAGCCACCGCTTGCATCCACTGCCTGCGCCTTGCACCGGTACCAATCACTCAGCGCCGTCAGTGGGTGCGAGTGGCAGGTCCAGCGCCAGCTGTGGGTGCAAGCCGGGCCGGCACCAGCAGCAGATGCGAGTGTTGGGCAGGACAATGGCATGCAGGAGCAAAGAATTTTCAGTAACCGAGGCTTGCCCTGATGACAGCGACCGGTGCCTCACCATGGTCTGGCACCCCCACTCACCTGCTCCACCATCTGGCTGCAGCCGACACCTGCCATGTTCAGCACTCTGCTGCCCGCTGCCCACGCCTGCCATGTTCTACTTGCACCCTGGTGGTCAGCGCATGTCATAGCGACTGGTTGTTTGGTTGTTCCGCTGTTCAGTCTCTGCATATTAACCTTTTATTATTTAGGATTATGTCATAACTATCAACTTTAACAAAAGGGTACACAGTGTGTGTGTGTGTGTGTGTGTGTGTGTGTGTGTGTGTTTTCAAATGTTGGTTTCCAAGAACTTTGCGTTGGGAAGAGATTGCAGTACCTGCTTGATAGGATTATATTGAGAATGACATAGAGTTTGATGACTTACGTAAAGCTTCTGGTGTAAGTGCCTGGCATATACTAGCCACCCAATAAATTATAGCTGCTGTAACAATCTTCTGACCTGGGGATCTTTCCCTTGATCTCGTTCTGCTCTGTTTAGCGTGGTGGGGAAGACTGTGGGCTTTAGAGAGTAACTGCTGACGTTCAAAGTCATGCTCTACCATTTTACATCGGGTGCTCACAGCCGCACCTGTGATTGAATGCCGAGAGGCTTCTGTACCGTGGGTGGCCCATAGCTGCTTCCTGGAGCCCCCAGTCACCCCTCCAGGACCTAGCCCCTTTTCTGCACCCCAAGATCCAGCACCGAAGGGGTAAGCTCTGACACAGCTGGAGGTCTCAGGGACTCAGTTTGAGTTTGAGGTTAAATAGTCTGAAGTTTGCCCTGGACCTCCCCAGTGCCATTATTTGTTCCTCAGAAATGCTGGATTAAAGCAAATACCTTTTGGTTGTCAAGAGCATTGCATCCGTCTCCAAGGAACAAGTTAAGCTGCCCCACTTAGAAGCATCTTGGGGAGCAGGGTGGGCACCGAGTCCCTCAGGGCTTTGGGACTTGGGATAACAGAAGATTTGTGTGAGTGTACTTTCAATCTCATTGTGAAATGAGGGAAAGCTTAAGACAAATAAAGGAGCAAGAAGGAAAACAAGTTCTTCCATTAAAGTACAAGCTGTGTCTTACCTTTCTACTCACAGCGCCTAGCAGAAAGCTGCATACAGTACGCACATGATGAACGTAAACTGAGTGAATGAAGGCATGAGTGGGCTGGGGGCATGCCCCCTGCCCTGTCCTGAAGATATGATTGTTGGAATAATGTTAACTCACATTTGCATAGCAGTTTAAAGTCTACAAAGTGGTGCCTTTGCACCTCATAAATCTCAAATATAATTCTGATACCCTTCATTAATTTTATTTCCCCCATCACCTACACAGTTTTTTCCAAAAGACGGTATGGAGTTGGCCAAGAAATCACAAGCAGGGAGAAGGAATTGTGAATAATGGCAAGTAAAGGATTCTTCTTAGGGAAAGAAATAGGATTTGTTAGCTGTCTGTGGGAGTGATATACAGGATCCAGTCTATTTCAGCAGTACCCTCTGCTTCTCTTTTAAGCATGTGCTGGTTTTGCCCCAATCCCGCAAAGACTTACACCCTTCTTGTAGTCTGTCTGTCTGTCCCCTTCTCCTCGCCTTCACCGTTCACCCAGCGAGCTCCTCCTTCCAGGACTCCCTTCAGCCTCTCAGCCTCCACCTGGGCTGGATGAGGTTCCCCTTTCTTACTTCCACAGCACCTGCTCCCATCTGATTCACAGCGTTGGGCTGTGATTACATAGTTAGGTTGATCTCCAGCTAGATGGTGATCTCCTTGGCCAAGAGGTTATATTCTTGTGTCTCTAATGTCTGGCACCGGAGTGTTTCTAAAAATAGCATCTGGACACCCTTCAGTCAGAATCTTGATGGGTGAGGCCTAGGAATCTCCTTTTTTTTTAAAAAAAACAAACATATTTTTATTGATTTCAGAGAGAAAGGGAGAGGGATAGAGAGTTAGAAACATCAATGATGAGAGAGAATCGTTGATTGGCTGCCTCCTGTACTCTCCTTACTGGAGATCAAGCCTGAAATCCAGGCATGTGTTCTGACTGAGAATTGAACCTGGGACCATTCAGTCCACAGGCTGATGCTCTATCCACCAAGCCAAACTGGCAAGGGCTCCCATTTTCTTTCTTTTTAACCTGCTCTCGAGGTGATGCTTAAGGCCAGTTTGGACACCACTGGGTCATAAAACCTCGGGTGAGCTGGATGAGTGTATCTGGAAGTGTTTCTGTCTTTGCCTGCTGGGCTTTCTGTGTCACAGCTGACACATTCTAGTGCTTTGGACAAAGATCACGAGAGCACTACTGGCTACATTAACTCCTTTCTGTTTCAGGGGATGCTTTTTTGTGTGCAGGCCTTTCTGCCTCGGGTCTCTCTTGTCACGTGCTGCTCCTCTGTGAGCTGAGGCCCTGACTCCCCTTCCCACGGAAGGAAGAGGCCTTTCTCTCTGAAGATGAACTCCACGGACCCCTTCCCGGACGCTCCCAACGCCACCTGGCCCCCGCCTGGCGCCCTGGCGGGGAACGGCACTGCCCTGCGGGAGGGTCTCCACGTCCTGGTCCACACGGCCACTCTGGTGACCTGCACGCTCCTGCTCGTCATCGTCTTCTGCCTGGGCTCCTACGGCAACTTCATCGTCTTCCTGTCCTTCTTCGACCCGGCCTTCAGGAAGTTCAGGACCAACTTCGACTTCATGATCCTGAACCTGTCCTTCTGCGACCTCTTCGTCTGCGGCGTGACGGCCCCCATGTTCGCCTTCGTGCTGTTCTTCGGCAGCGTCCCCGCTGCCTTCTGCTTCGCCTTCCACCTCACCGGCGCCGGCTTCATCCTCATGTCCCTCAAGACGGTGGCCGTGATCGCCCTGCACCGGCTCCGCATGGTGCTGGGGAAGCAGCCCAACCGCACGGCCTCCTTCCCCTGCACCCTGCTCCTGGCCCTGCTGCTCTGGGCCACCAGCTTCACCCTGGCCACCGTGGCCACCCTGAAGACCCGCACGCCCCCCCTCTGCCTCCCCATGTCCAGCCTGGCGGCCGGCGAGGGCAGGGCCGTCCTGTCCCTCTACGTGGTCGACTTCGCCTTCTGTGTGGCCGTGGTCTCCGTGTCCTACATCACGATCGCCCAGACGCTGCGGAAGAACGCTCAGGTCAGGAAGGGCCCCCCTGTGATCACGGTGGACGCCTCCCGGCCGCAGCCTTTCGTGGGGGCGCCCGCGGAGGGAGGCGGAGACCCCGTCCAGTGCGCCGCGCCCGCGCTGTACAGGAACCAGAACTACAACAAGCTGCAGCACGTCCAGACCCATGGCTACGCTCAGGGTCCCGGCCAGCTGCCCACCCCGGCGGCCAGCCGGCTGCAGCTGGTATCGGCTGTCAATCTCTCCGCAGCCAAGGACTCCAAGGCCGTGGTCACCTGCGTGGTCATCGTGCTGTCGGTCCTGGTATGCTGCCTTCCCCTGGGGATTTCCCTGGTGCAGGTGGTCCTGTCCGGAAGCGGGAGCTTCATCCTCTACCAGTTTGAGCTGTTTGGGTTCACCCTGATCTTTCTCAAGTCAGGATTGAACCCTTTTATATATTCCCGCAACAGCACGGGGCTGAGGAGGAAGGTGCTCTGGTGCCTCCAGTGCGTCGGCCTGGGGTTTTTCTGCTGCAGACAGAAGACTCGCCTTCGCGCCATGGGCAAAGGGAACCTGGAGGTCAACAGGAACAAATCGTCCCATCATGAGACGAACTCTGCCTACATGCTGTCTCCCAAGCCCCAGAAGAAGTTCGTGGACCAGGCTTGTGGGCCAAGTCACTCCAAGGAGAGTGTGGTCAGCCCCAAGTTCTCCGCGGGGGGACATCAACTCTACGGTCAGAGCAGCTCCACGCCCATCAACACTCGGATGGAGCCGTACTACAGCATCTACAACAGCAGCCCGTCCCAGGAGGAGAGCCTGCCGTGCCACTTACAGCCGGTGAGCGCGTTTGGGTTTGCCAGCTCTTACGTGGCCATGCACTACCACACCACCAACGACTTGCTGCAAGAATGCGACAGTGCTTCCGCCAGGCAGATCCCCGTCCCCTCTGTGTAGACTGTAGAGCGACGGAGGCTGGAGCATCTTGAATAAACTGTTCTTGTGTCTGGCACTGAGGGGTTTCTTATTTTCCCTTTTGGGAGACTAAGTTGTAGAGCAAAGCTTTAAGACTCCACTCAACAGTTGGCAATTATGATTTCCTTTCGTCGCATTTATTAGCATCTATCGGTTTGCCTGGCGGTCTCTTGGCACTTTAAGGTTTAGTGTAGAAGTTTATCATTTAGAATTTTACCCTGACCTGTGTTCCAGTCTTTTGTACTAAACTTTTAAATAGACCATGCTACTATGTTAAAGCAGAGAATGATCATTTGGTTCAATATTGTGGGTCTTTGAAGTATATATGAGCTGGGTATCTTAAAAGAATGTGAAGGTATATAATTTTCACTGAGGTGTTATTTTTATTAATTAAATTAGAAATTTTGATTTTTTTAAGTGTTGAAATGGAGAAGGATATACTTTTTTCGTAGCAGACTTATTTGAATAAATAATACCGTGTTTCCTTGAAAATAAGACATCCTCCGAAAATAAGACCTAGTGCATGGAAAGATAAGACATCCCCTGAAAATAAGACCTAGTGCAACTTTAGGAGAAAAAAATTAATATAAGACACTGTCTTATTTTCGGGGAAACAGGGTATATTGTTAAAGCAGAAAATCAGAAATACATTATCTATATAATTATCCTTACAAAAAATACAACAGGTATTAGGTACTTTCCTAAGACAGTCAACCTAAAATATATTATTATTATTATTACCATTTATTATAATAGACATTGTTATATAGTGTCAATTGAGTAGCTGTGGTGTCTTTTTGTTTTGTTTTGTTTTGTTTTAAGAAATGTTATTGCCCTAGCTGGTTTGGCTCAGTGGATAGAGCGTCAGCCTATGGACTAAAGAGTTCTGGTTTTGATTCTAGTCAAGGGCACATGCCCGGGTTGTGGGCATGAACCCCAGGGGGCCATGTAGGAGGCAGTCAATCAAAGATTCTCTCTCATCAATGGTGTTTCTATCTCTCTCTCTCCCTCTCCCTTCCTCTTTGAAATCAATTATATATACATATATATATATATATATATATATATATATATATATATATATATATATGTTATCCCTTGGTAAAAGTGAATTATTCTATTCTATTTACTAGAATCCTAATGAAGAGGATGCACCTGTGGGAACGGTACGCTACTCCTGGGAGAGTTGGTGCTAAATGTGTTCATCTCAGTCAGGGTTTTGTTATCTGGGAAGCAATATACAGTGTTATGTGTTAGATTATGTTTATTATTGCTTAAAAAGGCATAAGGATGAGAATGGAAATTTAAAAAAAATGTTTTCATTGATTTCAGAGAGGGCAAGGGCGAGAGAGAGAGAGAGAGAGAGAGAGAGAGAGAGAGAGAGAGAGAGGGAGGGAGGGAGAGGGAGAGAGAATCATTGATTAGCCGCTACTGCACACACCCTACTGAGGAGCAAGTCCACAACCCAGGCATGTACTCTGACCTGGAATCGAACCGTCACCTCCTGGTTCTTGGGCCAACTCTCAACCACTGAGCAACAGTACCAGCCAGGCTGGGAATTTTTAAAAATACAATATATTTCTATTGATTTATTTTTAGAGAGATGAGGGAGAGGGAAAGAGAGAGAAGTATCAATATGAGATGTAAGAAGGGAACATTAGTTGGCTGCCCCCTGCATTCCTGCTCTGGGGATTGAGCCCGTAACCAGGGCATGTGCCCTGAACTGGAAATCAAACCAGCAACCTTTGATGAGCTGGATGACACCCACTCCATGGAGACACACCAGCCAGGGCGGAAATGGGAATGTTTTGATTTATGCTTTCCTTCTGTGTGAGATGGTTTGTTAACAATCGGATGAAGAGTATCCAAGTAGCTATTTAGAATTTTTTTTTGGTCTTTCTTTATATATTATTGTGGTAGAAAAATCCTTAAGATCTCTTTTTACTAGTAAACTAATTGTGTTATTCTCTCCCACTAATCTTAAATTGGAGATGGGAAGTAAGGAAAAGTAGATTAAGTATTTCTATACCTAAAACTCATTTTGTTATATACAATACTCTGTGATTTCTAGCATAACACTATAAACTCATATTTTTATGTAAAAATGTTTTCATTTACAATTAGCATTTGAACTTGTTATAGTTTTAGAACTGTAACTGCTAGACACAGGATGAGCATCAAGATACAAAATCTGTCTTTAAAAAAAAAAATCTATCTTTAGAGATTGTTATAATTCAAGAACAGTTATTGCAAACTGGAAGGCACTTTACTCCTGTGGATGAAAGATGTTGTTTGGAGCATTCTCTCCCAGGTTGGCCCCAAGTACAGAGGTCAAGTTGGGCATGGAGAAGAAGCAGAGGGCACTCAGCTAGATCTCTGCTCAACCTCATCTAATGACGCTTCCCTTTCAGTAGCAATCATTTATTTCTGTTTCTGAGACTGAAGTATGAAATATGGGTTTCAATTTCTTTTCTTTTTTTAAAATGTATTTTTATTGATTTCAGAGAGGAAGGAAGAAGGAGAGAGTGATAGAAACATCAATGATGGGAGAAAATCATCGATCAGCTGCATCCTCATGCCCCCCTAATGAGAATCATAGGCCAGGCATATGCCCCGACTGGGAATCAAACTAGTGACCTCCTGGTTCCTGGGTCAATGCTCAACCATTGAGCCACACCCAGCTGGGCTCAACTTTTTAAAAAATTCACCTTTCAATACCCTTCCCTTCCTTCTCTTACTTTTTTTCCTTTATTTTTGCCAATGCAATTTTATAATAGTAGAGCAAATATCCACTCTTTTATTTTTGGAATGGAATACTAATTTTGGAAGTTATTATGGCCTGTTTCAATTGTGCTTTTATATTTTAAATATAACATTATTTTCATTCATTAATACTCTCATGAGATAGGTTAGTTTATTATCTCTTTTTAAACAAAGGATTATGATATCTAACATCCTCTCCCAAGATCATTTGAAGTATTTTGGCAATCTAGGAATTGGACTTTTTTGTCTAAAATCTGACCCTGGTATTTATTCCAATAAGCAGATAGCTTTGTAACTAATAACATTAATGAAGAAGATTTTTCACACTTTTGAAGGTATGTATCTCTTTTTTGGTTAGAGATTTCAAATGTGAGTCAATAAAATATTTTTTTAACGTAATGTCTACTTGTAAAATTAAACCTGGAGATGACTTGGCTCATGGGGGGGGGGGAGGGTACAAATTATAAAGAAAATTAAGCATGTGCACAGGTGGCATTCAGTCTCTTTATGCTCATCAATAACTTATTGTTTTAATTTGCATGAAATACATAGTGGGCTAGATTCTTAGCCCTCCTCCATATCTATATGCACTTATAGATATAGATGGCATATATAACTTCTCTCTTCTGAAGGGCTAAAATGAGAACTAGAAGTAATGAGAATTCAGTTGAATATGATGAATTACCAGGTTATATTAATTAGTTCTCTTGATGCTTTACTGTGATGCATTTCAAGCACTTTATAATTGTTTTGAGGTTAATCACTAGGACTGATTTGTATTTCTGATGCTCTTAATGTTCTTTTAAAATAATGTTTGGAAAATAAAAATATTTATTAAAAAAAGTAACAATGTATTGCCCTAGCCAGTTCGGCTCAGTGGATAGAGTGTTGGCCCCTGGACTGGGCTCAATTCTGGTCAGGGGCACATAGCTCAGTTGTAGGCTCCATTACCAGCCCTGCGTTGGGACATGGGTGGAAGGCAACCAATCCATGTCTCTCTCTCTCTCTTTGCTCTCCCCCTCCCTTCCACTCTTTCTACAATCAAACAAAAAAATTGAAGCTCAGAGTTATTTTTCTTAAAAAATGAAGTAACTGGCTTCATCTTTTTGTAGCATCTTTTTTTATCACATTTTGTAGCATGCATAAATGCTCAAGACTAACTAAGAAGAACTCCAAAGGTTAATTATTTATTCAACTAAGTTTCTCACCTGGCAGGAAAAGTCCTGACTAATCATTTCAAAAACTTCTTTAAAATAAGATTAAAATCTGGAAAAGGATACAGAGTTTTAGAATTTTTAGTTTATCAATCGGAGTTTGCGCTTAAGAATCAGAAAAATGTTAATTTAAGCAGAAAAGGACTGAGTATAAGAAATTCTTTGTCTACTGAATCATTAGAAGTTCGGGGCTCTGACAGAGTTCCATGATCAACACTGACCAGCTGGGAGAGTTGCCGCTTTTGCTGCAACTGGGAGGGGAGAAGTCAGGAGGCCTCCTTGGGCCTTCACCGTCCAGGGCACCTGCTGAAGTTGTTATTCAGAGATCAGGAACCTGCTGCCACTGCTGCTACCTCCACAACTAAACCTCTCGACACCTGCAAAGCAAGCGGCTGACACCAAAACATGGCTGCAGAGAAAGCTTGGCACTTGCATTTAGTTGGTGGAACCCAACTTGCGTTTACTAGTAAAACCCTAGCTGCCCACACTTTTGGAAACTGTAGTTACACGGAAAAGATAAACTAAAAGGAGGTTTGGAACAGATACTGAATTCCAATCTCCTCTGTCCACTTGGGCCACCAGTTTGGTTCTTAACCCTGTATCCACACTCCTAGGCAAACTTCCAAACAACAGCAACGGCAGTAGCACCATTTCCCACTTGAAATAATGCACCTGCTCTCACTGAGACAAAGCACGCCTCCGTACCTCCAGCCCAGCTGCTTTTATTGTCTTCTGTACCTTTGGTGTTCTGCAGTTTATCTTGGGATTTGTTGGACTCCTTGAATCTGCATCCTGGTGTCTTTCATTGGTTCTGGGAAATTCTGTTTTCAAATACTGTTTCTGTCCCATTTTCTCTCCTTTTTTTTTTTTTTTTTTTTTTTTTTTTACCTTGGCTTTTATTTTATTTTTTTCTCTGTCTTTGTTTCTTGGATATAATTGAGTTTACAGTTAGGTCTGGTAACTAGTTGTATCCTTTCTTCATAGACAAGTCACCTCAAGCAGCAAAGGACAATAACAAGTAAATGGATATAACTCTGTCTTTGTTTCTTTATTGTACAGTCATACACCGCATAATGACATTTTGATCAAAGATGGACCACTCATACAGCAATAGACCCGTAAAATTACTAGTTTAGTGGAGCTAAGCACTTCCTGGTTATGTAGCCATTATAATGTCATGGCACAATGCATTACCCATGTGTTTGTGGTGATGCTGTGTAAACAAACCTACTGCACTGCCAGTCCTGTAAAAATATAGCCCATACAACTATGTACAGTATATAATGCTTGATAATGATAAATGATTATGTTCCTAGTTAGGTATTTACTATACTTTTTATCAGTATTTTTTATTTTTTTTTAAAAAAATATTTTTATTGATTTCAGAGAGGGAGAGAGAGAGAAACATCAATGATGAAAGAGAATCATGGACTGGCAGCCTCTTGCATGTCCCCGACCGGGGATCAAGCTTGCAACCCGGGCATGTGCCCTGACTGGGAATTGAACTGTGACTTCCTTGTTCATAGGTTGATGTTCAACCACTGAGCCATGCCGGCAGGACTTTATCGGTATTTTAGAATGTACTCTTTCTACTTATGAAAAAATTTGCTGCAAACCACTATGCTATGTTATGCTGACAGCAGTCTCATACATCTTGTGCTTATGGTGTCTCTTTTTTAAAAATAAATGTATGTAATATTTTTATTGATTTCAGAGAGGAAGGGAGAGGGAGAGAGAGATAGAAACATCAATAATGAGGGAGAAACATTGTCGGCTGCCTCCTGCATATCACCCGACCTCCTTTGGGATCAAACCTGCAACCAGACATGTGCCCTGACTGGGAATCAAAACATGACCTCCTGGTTCATAGGTCTACGCTCAACCACTGAGCTGTGCTGGCCAGGCTACTATAATGTCTCTTGACTGCATCATTATCTCTTGTGCTTGATTTAATCTCATGTTATTTTGTTCACCATGGCCCCTAAGTGTGCAAAATCCACTGTTAATGTTGCCAGTGAGAGGCCATATCCAGTGATTGACCTGGAAACAAAATTAAAAATGATTAAGGACTAGGAAGGTGGAAAATCAGCTCACCAATTAGGCCTGTCCCATTCCACCAGAGTTAGGATTCTGATGAACAAGAACAAAGTGGCAGAGCTGTTAAAATATCTGCTTCAGCCGTAGCTGGTTTGGCTCAGTGATTAGAGCACATGTGTCAAACACAAGGCCCGCGGGCCAAATCCGTCCCGCCAGGCCTTGCAATGTGGCCCGCACCGCGCTGTCATCACTGCACTCCGCTGCGTTTCCATCACAATGACAGTTTATGACTGTTCAGTAAACCATTCGGCCCGCGATTTAGGCTGGATTTTAGATTTTGGCTCCTTCTCTGATTGAGTTCGACACCCCTAGATTAGAGCATGGGCCTGTGACTGAAAAGTCCCAGGCACAATTCCGGTCAAGGGCACATACCCAGGTTGTGGGCTCCATCCCCTGTGGGGTGTGTAAGAGGCAGCTCATCAATGATTCTCTCTCACTGATGTTCCTATTTCTCCCTCTCTCTTCCTCTCTAAAATAAAAATATTATAAATAAAAAATAAATTTAGTGTAGTCTAAGAGTAGTGTGTGTCAAGTCTACAATAGTGCAGTAATGTCCTAGGCCTCCACATTCACTCACTCACTCACTCACTCACTCACTCACTCACGTGGAGCAACTTGCAGTCCTGTAAGCTCCATTAATGGTAAGTACCCTATGCAGGCTGGACCATTTTACAAGTTTTATACCATTTTTTGTACTGTACCTTTTCTATGTTTAGATACACAACTTACTGTTGTGTTACTATTGCCTACAGTATTCAGTACAGTAACATGTGGTACAGGTTTGTAGCCTAAGACTATCAGGGTATACCATTTAGCCTAGATCAGTGGCCGGCAAACTCATTAGTCAACAGAGCCAAATATCGACAGTACAACGACTAAAATTTATTTTGAGAGCTGAAAACCGACTTCTGCGCATGGGCCACGAAGTTTTTTTTTGTGTTTTTTTTTTAAATATATTTTATTGATTTTTTACCGAGAGGAAGAGAGAGTTAGAAACATCAATGAGAGAGAATCACTGATCAGCTGCCTCTTGCACACCCCCTACTGGGGATGTGTCTGCAACCAAGGTACATGCCCTTGATTGGAATTGAACCTGGGACCTTTAGGTCCGCAGGCCGACGCTCTATCCACTGAGCCAAACTGGTTTTGGCATGGACCACGAAGTTTTAATCGCACTGTACGTGCGTGCACGCACGTGGTATTTTGTGGAAGAGCCACACTCAAGGGGCCAAAGAGCAGCACGTGGCTCGCAAGCTGGCGTAGGTGTACCATCCAGGTTTGTGTAAGTTCACTCCATGCTGTTTGTGCAATGAAGAAATTGCCTGATGACACATTTCTCAGAATGTGTATCCTGTCATTAGACAATGCATGACTGTATTTTGAATAATTTCTTTCAACTTATCTCCCAGTTCACAAATTCTCGCCTGTTAAAATTGATAATCAGCTCTTTGATTTCAACTATTATGACAATGTTTTTAATTTCTAGAAATTTTATTTGCTCATTAAAAAAACACGTTACATTGCATTTTTAGTTTTTAGTTTCTACATATACTTAAAAGCGAATCATTTATTTCTTAAACAGAGTAAAAATAGTTCTCTGAAATAACTGATAATTTCAATAGTTTATTTTATTTTTTTATTTGGTTGTTTTATTTTTTAAAATATATTTTTATTGATTTCAGAGAGGAAGGGAGAGGGAGAGATAGAAACATCAATGATGAGAATCATTGATCAGCTGCTTTCTGCACTGATTGGGGATTGAGCTTGAAACCCGGGCATGTGTCCTTGACTGGAATTGAAGCCGGGACCCTTTGGTCCACACGCTGACACCCAATCCACTAAGTAAAACCAGGTAGGGCATCAATATATATATATTTTTTATAGGCTTCTTTGTCTATTATTTTGTTGGTACTTCCTCATGATGCCTTGTTTCCTTCATGCTTAATTTATTTATTAAATCCTCACCTGAGGATATTTTCCCATTGATTTTTAGAGAGAGTGAAAGAGAAAAGGAAACATCGACTGGTTGCTTCCTGCATGAGCCCTGACCAGAGCCCGGGCTGTGGAGGAGCCTGCAACTGAGGTATGGGAATCGAACCTGGGACCCGTTGGTCCCCAGGCAGACGCTTTATCAATTGAGCCAAACCAGATAGATGGGTCATGCTTTATTTTTACTGTGAGCTGCTAATTTTCCTTGAAAATTTTTCTATGGAAATTCCTCCAGAAAAGTTTTACATCTACTTCCTCCTTCTGGGCATCTCAGTGTATTGCCAGTCCAAGACTATTTTAAACTGAATTTGAACTACCTAGGACCTAGGTGACAGGAAGGATGCTTATCTACAAGGCAGTAAGCTTGCGGTTACAACCTATAATAAATGTTTATTTTCCCCTCCCCCCATTTCCTGTAAATTTCCAAGACAACTTTCTTGAGGTCTTCTGGTCATGAAATAGATTGGAATAAGGTAAGTTTTTTTTCCCTCTTTATCCCTATCCTGAGGACGTAAATCCTTGGGGGTTGGGGTCCCAGTTTTATGGGGAATGGATCTCCCTTAAGAGGGGGTGGGAGGTTATAAAACTGAAGCTCAATTTTTCTAGGTTTGGCAAATGCCTTCAGGACAAAAGTATACACCATCCTTCACTTACCTCTTAGTGTTATTTTCTCCTATTTTTGCCTTGTAATTTTTTTTTTTTTTTTTAAAGAACCCTTTGGAGGGGTTCTGAAGTTGAAATGTTTAATGTTAGCTAAATCAAAGCATTATTACTATCACCCTCCCACCCAAGCTGCTCCATTTACTACTACCATCTACATTTATTTTTTGTTATTGGTTTTTAAAAGATCTTCACCTGAGGATATGGAAAGAGAAACATTGTCTGAGAGAGATGCATCCATCAGATGCTTTCTGTACTTGTCCTGACCAGGGATGGAACCCTCAACCTACATATGTGCCCTGACTGGGAATCAAACCTCAGTCTTTTGGTGTACAGGATTACACTTCAACCAACTGACTCACCCGGCCAGAGCTCAAGGTTTTTTTTTTTGTTTGTTTTTTTAATTTGTTAATTAAAAAAATTTATATTGATTTCAGAGAAGGAGAGGGAGAGAGAGATAGAAACATCAATGATGAGAAGCATTGATCGTCTGCCTCTTACACACCCCACTGGGGACTGAGCCCACAACCAGGACATGGGCCCTGACTGGGAATTAAATGAACTGAGCTGGGCTCAAGTTGGATTTCTTCTTCTTCTTCCTTTTTTTTTTTTTTCCAGGGGAGAGCACAAACACAGCCACTACCACAAATCATTATGCAGCTGTTTCCCACATTTGGGGAAATGGCAGGGGTCAGCACATCCAGAGTGCGATAGATAAGCCCAATCCTGGGCAAACCACCTGCATGCTCATGGTATCTCCCCTGCCAGGTAAGTATCAAGTTGGACTTTAATATCTATTCAGGGACAGAGGTTGAAGCCTTCTCTAGATTCCCAGGAGGATAATCAGCAGGACTCTAATGAAAGGGGACATGGGTCTTGACTTGGGAGGATACAACTCCTGTTTCTGTTTACTCAGTTAGGGCACCTTTTCCCAAGGGACCACCTGGCTGCCCAGGAACTGCCAGCCAGCCTGCATTCATTCACTGGAATTCCTTGGCTCATGGTGCAGCCTGAGGACACTGAACATGAAGGCACACTCTCCAGCAACCGCACAGGAATTAGAGGAGGAAAGGAGTAACTAGTTCTTGCAGGGCGAGAAGGGAGGATACCGATTCCTTTAAAGTATATGGCAATTTGAATAAAAGTGTGGATTTGGTGACATTTGGTTTTCCATAGAGATAGTTAATAGGCAATCTCTTCAGGTCCAATACCTTTGATATTAATGTTATCAAAGATATTACTTCATTACTTATGGAGATACTGGCGAACTTTCCTTCCTCTAAGAACAATAAACAGATAATTCTGCTTTCTAAAAACTAAGTGTAGCTGGTGCCAAGTTAGGTTCAGTTTGTTTGCCTGTGTTCCGTGTTATGTGCATGTTTGCCCTTTTGACATTTTCCGGAACCTTCAGCTGCACGGAGCATGCTGATGAGTAGACCTTTCAATGGACTCCCAATGTGGGGATCCCGCTTTCCATGCAGAGCCTGATGTTTTGCGAAGTGCTGCTTGTTGGGGTGCCAGGGAGACCTTGAAAAGTGGAGCAGTCCACAAAGAGCGCTTTGTGTGACCTCCTGTGGCTGCAGCACGAGGAGAGGGTTCATCCTGTGTGAGTGCTTCAGGCTTGGCGCGTCACCTCTGAGATTAGCAAGGGCTGATGAAAGCTTTTTGCTCATTTGTTTGGCTTCAGTAACCAAGTATGTCAATGAAACGATAAGATGCAATTTTATTAATCACATCTCCAAGGAAAGCTACGCCTGGGAATTGTGTTCTTCAGAGAGTCCATTATGTTAGACACTTTCTTGGATGAGTCCAGAGTACCTCAGAACCAGAATGTTTTCAACCCAGGGAGTTGGAGATTAAAAATTCAATTCCTTTCTCGACCTTAGAAATCACAGACTTGACTTTCCAACCATTGTAAAACTGAGGAAAATAAATTTTTTCCCTTCAAACATCAAACACTGAAAAATAAGGACTGGGCCCTACCTAGTTTGGCTCAGTGGATAGAGTGATAGTCTGCAAACTGAAGGGTCACGGGTTCGATTCTGGTCTCAAGGCCACTTACCTCACTCAGTTGCAGGTCTGATCCCCAGCAATGGCAAAATATCCTTGGGTGAAGATTAACAACAGCAAAAGGACTGGTAGCAAACCCATGGGAATTGAGGTAGTTGGGGAAGATTTTATAAGGTGTGGGTGAGAAAGAAGCATCAAGTACATGCATTTATTTAGCAAATATTTGTTGAAAGTAAATTTTATGTGGGTATGTAGCGGTCTATGGTTTCTTTACCACCCCTGCCAAACAACTGAAAAAAAGAAATTGAGAAATGGATTTTTAAAAGCCAAATCACCATATATCATTCATATCTATGAAAGACTTCTATGTTCAAATGGAAATGCCGGTAAATAAAATCACCCAACACCAGGAAGAGTTTAAAAACAGATCCTAGTATAAAGCTGATGCTTTATTTTCATTTGAAATTTTGATCACAAATCCCACTCATTCAAAAGTTAAAGCTTTTTATTATTATTATTATTATTATCATTATTATTATTATTTTATTTTCCTGTTTAGCTAAGGTCTTTTATGTCAATAACTTGGCCTGATTATGTGCTAGGAAGTTTAAGCATTGTCAGAAATCAGGTCAGACTGACTGAAAAAACAAGTGCGCCAGGGACTGAACACAATGCCTGCTATTCAGTTTAGCTGTGATAATTTGTGGTCTTCTGTTGCCAAGTTTCTTTAATCAAGGACAAAAGGATATAAACTAGAGGTGGCTTACAAGCCCCATCTAGTGGCATCTTGAAGAAAAGCAGGTAAAACAAAAAATAAAACAAAACAAAAAAGGCTCCATGTCAAACTAGGTGAGTTATTAGTTTTCCCCCTGAAACTCTAATCAGGAGGATTAGTATGCGTGTCCTTGTTAGAAGTTCCTAAGTCAGCGATTCTCAATCACTGCAGAATATATTTAAAATAAAGAGAATCAGCCCAGCCGGCATGGCTTGGTAGTTGAGCATCCATCGACCTGTGAACCAGGAGGCCAAGGTTTGATTTCCCGTGAGGGCACATGCTGAGGTTGTGGGCTCAATCCCCAGTGTGGGGCATGCAGGAAACAGCCAATCAATGATTCTCATCACTGATGCTTTATCTCTCTCCTTCTCCTTTCCTCTCTGAAATGTATAAATACATATTTAAAAATAAAATAGAGAATCACTGAGGAAGCGCATTAAAAATGCAGATTCATAGGCTTTGTCCAAAAGAATCTGAGTTAGTAGGTCTGAGAGAGTAACCATCTTAATAGAGTCTTCACTTTGAAAAAGACTTCTCAGAATGCCTTAGGCATATCATAGTTGAACCTTTCCCCTATCTATTAGGAAGTCAGCCTATTTATTATTTTAAAGCAGGATGGCTGCATAGAGGTAGCAGCAAACAATTTAGAGATCAAATGAGCCTACATAGATTACAGATCAGGGACCCAAGATTTACGAGAAACATGGAGATAGCTGGCTTAGTTCTCCCCTCAAAGAAGTTGAAGCTGTTAGCCAAGACAGAAGGCTGACTTATTTTTTTAAAAAAAGTTTTATTTAAAAAATAATTATGATATGTATTTTTAAAATCTTCTGAGCTAAATTATTCTAATACAGTTTTTTTAATCCCCCCACTTACAAGAGAAAGCGTTTGGCCTAATTTTTCTCAAAGAGTCTTCTAGCACTAACCTTTCACAATTCTAACTCCTTCCCCTCCTATACCATTGATCTAAATATGAGAGTATTTCCATTTGTCTTATCAATAGTTCACTGATATAATAAATATGATCCTTTAATTCATTAAATAAATGAATGTTAATGGCTTTGGTCTCTAATCCTATTATGTTAACAGGAGACAAGGACACTATTAGAAGATAAGCTAACACTCTCTGGGAACCTGGTGTCGAGTGCTGGGCTTGGCTTTTGACAGTAAGATTAGACACTGACACAAGCACCTCCTTACAGAAGAGGAAGTGATGCCCAAAAAGGTTAACTGATCTGTCCCCGATCACACAGCTAGTAGGTTAAAGCCCGTATCTGGGCCTAGGTTTGTATTTAAAGTGCGTGTTCTTTCCGTATGTGTGATTTCCAACTAAAATCTCCAAACAGCCTTTCAGTAGCCAATTGTATTAATCTTTTCTCTAACGAAAAAATCTTTGACCAGAACTACTGAAAAGGAGAAAAAGTGAAGTATTTTATGGCCACTTTTATGTCCTTAGATATGTATATCTAAAATACAACAGGATAAATTTGTGTGCCACAGGGTAGTGGAGAAAATAAAGAAACTAAATGATCTGCCATTGACTGTATGACGACATTGCTATGGATATTTTATTCACTTTAAATATTGTGCTGTAAAACTGTCCAGAACAAGATCTGTGGTACACAGTAGGCAAGTACAAAGGCCAGCCAGCAGAGTATGTTTTGTTAGAGTGAGTCATTCTAAGACAAGAGAGAAGAAGCACTGACTGTGTACACTAGGAACATACTTTGAGGGAAACAAACTCATATCAAGGAGAAAGAAATAGATAAATGTTCTACGAGAGGGGAAACCTATTATAAATAAATTTCTTGGGATTAACAGAGGTGAAAACTTATATGTGAGGCTCTACTATGTGCCCAGTTTTTAGTTCAATACTGGCTAGAGAGCAGTTGCAAAATAAAAATTTGTTGAAAAGGATTTCAGTCACTAGAACACAGTTTACAAAGTCTCCCATTTAAACAACCTAACAATTTCTCTCTTCATTATCTTTACTTCATTAACTAGTTATATATTCTATAATTTACATAATAAATCTATTATTTAAAAACTTTCAATAGGTACCATTATGGCATTTCATTAGGCTGGAGTCTAAACTGCTTGGGTGAGATTTACTTTGGAATCACATTATCCAAGCAAAGAAAAACACAACCAGTTCATAAGACAGAACAAAAATGAAAAATGTGAGACAAATGTCTGCCTTAGAAGTTTATCAGTAACCTCTTATATATACACATGTATTCACAAAGTGGTTGAGAGTCCTTTTATATGATCCTTTAGATGAGGCTCAGTGGCTGAGAACTCTATAATGAGACACATGGTGAGAAACCATAAAGACTTTCAATGATCTTTTCTTCCCCTGAACTTTATTACCCTTTAGTTGGGGAGAGAAAGAAGTCCATTTTCATCTGCAGTATCTAAGATTTTACAGATCACTGGAGATTCAACCTAAAGAACAACAACAATAAAATTATTAAAAAGTTGCTAAGATGAATACTTTTTAAAATATTTTTATTGATTTCAGAGAGGAAGGGAGAGAGATCGAGAGATAGAAACATCAATGATGAGAGAGAATCATTGATTGGCTGCCTCCTGCTTGCCTCCTACTGGGGAGGATTGAGCCCGAAACCCAGGCATATGCCCCTGGCCGGACTGGAACCTGGAACCCTTTAGTTCACAGACTGATGCTTTATCCACTGAGCAAAACGGTGAGAGCTATGAATACTTTCTTTATTCAGTATTATTCTGCTGAATGAATACCTGTATATAAATTTGTTAAATGTATACAAGCACTTGTTTTAGATAAACCATAGTTATTTCTACAAATTAAGCTTTTTGAAAAACAATTTTTAGTCACCCATATAAAATACCTAAAAGATAGAGGATAAATTTTTATCTCTAAGTAAAAGAGATGACAGGGAGCCCTGGTCAGTGTGGCTCAGCTGGCTGGAGCGTTGTTACATACACCAAAAGGTGGCAGGTTGGCTTTCCAGTCAGGGCACATACCCAGGTTGCAGGTGTGATCCCCAGTCAGGGCACATGCGAAAGGCAGCCAATCGATATTTCTCTCCTCTCTCTCTCTCTCTCTCTCTCTCCCCCCCACCTCCCTTTTCCTCTCTTAAAAAAAATCAATAAAAAAAGAGATGAGACAAAAAAGGAATAAAGGACAAAAATAAGAGAGGAATACGTAGTTAAAAATAGTTAGGTTTCACACAACAAAAAAGAGACAATTATGGCAAAATAATCAGTGTAAACTTCAAGAAGGCAAAGGAAAGTACCCAAAGAAGGGCCAGGTGTTGAAATTATCATATGTTAAGATAATTATAATAAATATGATGGAGGAAATAGTGGGAAAGGTAAACAACATGTATGAATAGATGGAGAATTTTAGCAGAGAAAAGCAAGCCATAAAAGTTAAAGGAAAATGATAGAAATATAAAATTATGTCAGAAATAAATTTGTTCTAAGAGCTGGATGGGAAATAGCAGAGGAAGGTATCAAATGACCACAAAAAGATGTAAAAAAATGTTCATGCCAGCCTTATTCATATAATAAAAAATAAGAACCCAATATCTATCTATAGAAGAAGAGAGAAGCATATGTGGGATACTTATATAAAAGAATATTATTTAGTAATAAAAAGACATTGAAGTGCTGATACATACAACATGGTTGAGTCTGAAAAATGTTGAGTTAGAGGCCAGGCATAAAAAATTTTGTATGCTATATAATTACATTCATATAAAAAAAAAAATAAGCAAAACTGATGAATAGTGTCCAAAATCACACAGGGGTATCTTTGGGGATTCAGGAGTATTAACAGGGAAGGGGTATAAGAAAATTTTCTGCAGTGAAAAACTGAAAGACACTTGGTTTTGAGTCAGAGTCACATCCTATATAACAAAAGCCTAATATGCTAAGTATCTGATTGACCAGTCAGTTGTTTAACCAATCAAAGCGTAATACTGTATACTAATGATATGCTAAGACTGCTCAACCTCTCACTATGATGTGCAATGACCACAAGGGGGCAGATAGTCGACTGGGTTGACAAGTCACTATGACATGCATTGACCACCTTGGGCAGACGCTCTGACCAGAAGGTTAGCTTACTGCTGGGGTCCAGCCAAGTGAGATGGGCCAGACACGCCCTGGAGCCCTCCCATGGTCCCTCCCCCTCTGGCCAATCTCCTGCATCCCTCCTTCGCCCTGATTGTACACTGGTGGGGTCCTTTGGCCTGGCCTGCACCCTCTCACAATCCAGGACCCCTTGGGGGTATGTCAGAGAGCTGGTTTTGGCCTGATCCCACAGGCCAGGCCAAGGGACCCCACTGGGATGCATGAATTAGTGCATTGGGCCTCTAGTGTGTATATTTTATATAAAATTGTCAAAACTCATCAAACTCAACCCTTAAGATCTTTGCATTTAATTTTATGCATATTATACCCCAATAAAAAGATAATAGTTTTTAAAGAAGTAGTATTAAATGTTAGAGACTCCTGAAGGTCTTTCTGGACTTAATGCTAAAAAGTAAAAGTTTCTGAGTATTATTATTTTTACTTACCCCAAGGATATACTGACAGGAGTGAGGCTCTAGCATATATACAGTAACAGCATGAGGAGAATCTGATTCTTTACACCTAAAATAGAGAGTACTTTAAGGTTCTGCCCAAACCATAAAAAATTAATTTTAATTGTTTTCCTCTTAAGCTTTAAAAATTCAACATAAGTGGACCTGTATAATTCAATAAAGAATTGAATAATACTTTATTATTTATGATTTAATAATTATTATAAAATACTAATGATTATGAATAAGTACAATTATTCATAATTACATTTTACATTTATAAAAACTTTCACCCATAGGTAACAGATTAAAGAAAAAAACATGAAACATAATTTGATGGTCCAACTTACTTTAGTTTTACAGTCACCTGTCTTGGTTTGTCAGTAATATCACAAATATCTCCATTCCCATAAAAATGTGACACCATCCTGAATCAGAAAAACACAAATGCTTTATTAAACTAAAATTTCACTAGAGTAATTGTGATAGATAGGAGAAGACAGAGGTTCAGTTGTGCATTAGTGAAAAAAAATCTGACTAATAAAATATTTTTTAAAAATACCTATTTTTAGGGCTATGTCACAGAGAATCTTTCAAATTCTATAAAGAGAATATAAAGTTGAGATACTTTGTAGTGGTTTAATAAGAATGATCTAAAACTTGCATATTATTTATCTGTATACAAATCATTAAGGTTTAATTGCTTTTAAAAACATTGTTCTTTTAAAATTAACAGTTTCTCCAGTCCTGTATATTGTTTGCTTAGGGGAAGAGTTTTCCCTTCTTCCCATCCTCCATCCTGCTCCACCCATAAAAATGCTGTAGGGCAGGTATAAAAAGATAAAGCCTAGGTTAATATGTAAATTCCAAACAAGCAGGATCCAAAGAAAGCTTTAATTCTGCTAGCTTCAAACTCTGAGCGTCACTATTTGTTGCCATGAACTATTTTCACATGAAACATACACAAACATAAGAAAAATCCTTCTGTTTAGTAGTTTAATTTTTCTAATACTTAAATGCCTATTTCTTAATTTTGCTAACTTTGGTTTTGGTTAGCCCAAGAAGTCAGCACATTCTGAAAACAGTCTCTCTGTACTATCTGTGCTAGGAAGAACAAAGTTAATACCCAAGAAGGGGAAAAAAATGAAATAATTTAAAATTCACTAGGCAATACACTACTAGAAAAGCTAAAGCTTAGTTATTATTGGGAAACAAGAGGTTAATTTACTTAAGTTATAATAAGATATACCTATTAGCCCAAAAGACATGAGGTAGATTTTTAAAAAGCCACTGTTGAACTATTTTCAACCATAACTTCACAAAAGTTAAATAACAAAGGGAAATGCTAGAGTATATTTACATAGACCTAAGTAACTTAAAGAGGTAAACATTACACATGAAAGATGCAAATGCTTTGTAACAACCTCAGACCTAACACTGGTCTGAGCATTGTTGCTAACACCACCACCACTCTTATTACCATAGCATCCAGCACTGTTAAGTTTTGGCAGCAGCCAAAAGTTATTGCAAACTGTTGCCTGAATTGCCTTATTTAAATGTCACAATAATCCTTAAGGCAAATACTAATAGATAAGAAACGTAAGGCTTGCCCTAATGGGTTTGGCTCAGTGGATAGAGCTTTGGCCTGCGGACTGAAAGGCCCAGGTTTGATTCTGGTCAAGGGCATATACCTTGGTTGAGGGCACATCTGTAGTAGGGGAAGTGCAGGAGGCAGCTGGTCGAGGTTTCTCTCTTATTGAAGTTTCTAAAACTCTCTATCCCTCTCCTTTTCTCTCTATAAAAAATCAATAAAATACATAAAAAAAAGAAAAGTGAAGCTTAAGAAAACTATGAAATTTGCCCAAGGCAGTTAAGTGAAGAGCCAGAATTTGAATCCAGGGCAGTGGACCTCAGAGACTTGCCTTAACTATTACTACACTAAGTTGTTCCCCCATCTTCCTCCCCGTACCGCCCCCCCCCACAAAAAAAACAACCCAAAAAACTACCCTAAGAGATATCTCTGAAAAAAACTGATCAGATATTTTACTTGTTATGTTTTTTAATATTCTGAGTTTTAAATATTCTACTAATCGATCCAAAGGCAAAAAAAAAGTTAATCTTTACCTGACTGTCTGTGTACCATCGTCTAGAAGGTGATAGGCTCTGGCAGTGTTCTTCTTAGCCCATTCAATGTGCTCTTCTTGGTTCCATGTCCCGACAACCACAGAGGTTTTCCCACTCTCCTTGTCCTAATATATGAAGAAACGTGTATAATAGTGCATGCTTGATATCATCAAGTAGACATTTATGCTGATAGTCTATAAGCTGTAGTCCCTATGCTCATATGCACACTGGATACCTATATTTACCAGTAGTGGTAATAATGTTTTAGTCAAACTTGACCTTTAGAAATTTGAGCTGGTTATCTTTCTTATTCCTTGTTTCACTGGAAAAGGAAACTACTTTCTAATCAGACTAGCTTCAGACATAGTTACTTTTGACTCTTCAATTTCCTCCTCCTCCTACATCTATCATTCCTGTCAATTTGTTTTCTGGGAGATTTTCTCAGCTTCAGACTCTTCCTTTCCATTTCCATTGCCAACATCTCCCCCCAACCAGGAATTTAATCTCTCATACCTAGATGATATGACCACAGACCACTGTGATTCTTAATTAAATCTTTGGCCACTATCTCTTACCCTGAACCATTGCAGCTCCACTCAGCCTTTCTCCATGTTCTATTCCTTCAAATGCAAACATTCAAATGACACTACTCTTCACATTGCTCATTTGACACCAAGCTCATTTTTGCATCAAGACTTCAGAAAACCCCTTTCCCATTTTGCTTTTATTATTATTTTTTATATATTTTTTATTGATTTCGGAGAGGAAGGAAGAGGGAGAAATAGAAACATTAATGAAGAGAAGATCACTGATTGGCTGCTTCCTGCACACCTCTGACTGGGGATGGAGCCTGCAACCCAGGCATGTGCCCTGACTGGGAATCAACTGTGACTGCCTGGTTCGTGGGTTGATGCTCAATTATTGAGCCACCCTGGCCGGGTTTATTTATTCATTTTTAAACACTAACTACATGTTGTTTTATATGTGGACTTAATGCTCTCTCCCCGCTTTTCCTTCCCCGAACCCCTTCCTTTCTGTATTCATTTCCTTCTTCCTTCTTCCTATTTATACCAGTAACTTAAAGGTCCATCACTAGAGGTCTGGCTAAATACATGTGGGTACAGACATAATCCTCTGTACCTGCTGAAAAGATCAGTTGTTGTTGATAAGGAAAGATCTCCATGATACTTAGTAGATCTTTTCTGTATAAGTAAAAAAGGTTATACCTACATTTATGTATATACATAAAAATGTTTAAAACTAATACATCTAGTGGTAGACTGACATAAATGCTGTTTTATACCTCATGGTATTGATGGACATGTTTGCCATAGCAGAATTCATATTTCCACCAACCAACACCCTACAGAAAAAAACAGATCAAGTTACATACAGAGAAGGGGGGATTGGGGCCTCTCTCAATATTGCCACACAATAGTAATAGAAATATATATAGTAATAGAATATATCTATCTATCTATCTATCTATCTATATAAAACACCTGAAATAGCAATAACATTGTTGAAAATTAAAAATTACTGACAAAATAATAGACAAATGCAGAGAACAAATGCTGTACTGCTTTGATAAAATAAAATGAAAATTCCCCTTTAAGTGCATGTCTCACTGGAGCTATTGGTCAGAGTCGAAGTTTTACCTTTGTAGATGTTAACTCAAGTTTTAAATGTGATTGCTATATAATCATTGATGCCTATTCCAGTGGTTAACCAGAATCACATGTTTCTCAGTTATATATATATCGTCTGTCAAATAAAGGTCAAGTTTTAGCTTGTGAATAAAGAGAATGATAATGCCTCTGGATTAGAGTACAGTAAGATGCAGAGAGAAAATGTCCATTGAGAGGCTTCCAAAATGTTGCCATTTCTCTATATAGACCAAAAACTTTTTCAGTGTTGCTAATGCCCTTTGACTAAATAATATGCAAATAAAAGCTGTAAACTAAGTATTTAAATGGAACATTCACTTCTCACCCCTTGAAAGCAGTAAGAACCACTAAGGAACTCTTTTATAAGTTGGTCGTCTGTCAATTTGGATATGTGGGTTGTTCCAACAGTGAGCAGAGGCTGAGAACCAACAGCAATGGGTTTGTGGACTGCTGGAAATCTCTCTTCTTTAGTTGATTGCAAATCTTCCTAAAATTAAGCACATATATTTTAAGGGCTTCTTTGCCACACTTAGTTTTTTCAGTTATGACTTACATTATTATTTTTATACTGTAGAAAACTTGGAAAATAAAAGTTGTCCATTCAATTTTTTAAGTGTCTTTTTAAAAAAAATGGATTTTGCCATTCTTAAAAAATGTTAGTTCCATTTACTTATTAGGGGTATGGTGACCATTATTCCCATGCAGGGATAATTTCCATTTCATATATTTTGTATCATTATTATCTCTTAAAAATATTTGTATTGACTTCAGAGAGGAAGGGAAAGGGAGATAGAAACATCAATCTTGAGAGACAATCTTCAATAGGTTGCATCCTGTATACCCACTAATGGTGATCAAGCCTCAACATGGGCATGTGCCCTGACCGAAAATCCAACCATGACCTCTTGGTCCATAGGTTGATGCTCAACCACTGAGCAACACTGGCTAGGCTTGTCTCATTTTTATAAAGTATTTTGATACTTGTTAGATTTTGTGTTTTCTACATTGTTTTTAAAAATGTGGTTACTTTAAACCATCTATTTTGTGTGTAGAGGTTGTTCAATTAAAGGAATAAATGTCTGTTAAACTAAAAAAAAATATATATATATATACATCTATATCTATATCTATATATTTTAAAATATATTTTATTGATATTTTACAGAGAGAAAGGGAGAAGGATAGAGAGTTAGAAACATCAATGAGAGAGAAACATCGACCAGTTGCCTCCTGCACATCCCCTACTGAGGATGTGCCCGCAACCAATGTACGTGCCCTTGACTGGAATCGAACCTGGTACCTTTCAGTTCGCCAGCCAAATCTCTATCCACTGAGCCAAACCAGTTTCGGCAAAAAATAAAATAAAATAAAAAATTGTGGTTACTATGGGTAAAGAATAACAAGCAGGGTAAAGAGAAACTGAGGGAGAGCAAATATGTATATAAGGGTGCAGGTTCCAGCAGATTCACAGAGGTAAGGGTAATTCAAACAGACTTAAACAACAAATTAGAACATGAAGAATTCACAAAGAGAAAACCCTTGGTTAAGGCTTAAAGCATAAATAATAATTTGTGACTTATGTGAATGTCTGCATGTGTTTTGTGTCTGTGTGTGCATATACCTGTGAACTTGAGGAAGAGGTAAAGCAAAGGTGTGAGGAAGGTATGGTATGATATTTAAGCTAGAGAGATAAGCAGGCACTATGTGGTGAAAAACTACAATCCCAAGATGTTTGGACATTCTGTTATAGGCTTTGGATAAAGACACGGAGTGATCAGGTTTTTAAGTAATTACTTACTTCAGCAATGGCAGGGAAGAGGGACGAGTAAGAATGAACCAGGAGGTGAGGAGCCAACTTAGGAGCTGCAAGAACCCGGGCCAGAGATGAAGAGGATTTAAAGTAAGGGAGTGAAAGAGGAAGGGTGAAGAGAAGAGGATAGTTCTGAAAGGGGTGAATGAATTAGAAGCTGGGTACTGACAGTGAATGAAGAGGAAAAGAATCTAGACCAGAATTGAAGAAGTGAGCGTACCAATTAAAATTGAATAAAATAATTTTAAAAATTAAATACAAAAAGGGTTCCTAGTAAATGTACAGTAGACAATACGTCCTCTTTCATCTGCTGGAGGGGCCATTGACCAACTGTGGTTCTTTTTATTTCAGCTTGGAAGTCATTGGGCAGTTACTCTAGATTCTAATGACCTTATCCTGTCTCCCCTTCAATATTAAGGAAGAACAAAGATTGCCAAAATGGCTTCTTATCTTTTGAAAGGACCTTGAATTTTATGTATAACTCTTTCCACTTTCAGAGCCTACTATGCTCCTGGTACTAAATGCTGAGCATTAAAAATGAAACATAGTTCTAAGGAGCTAAGGCCTAACAGACTAAACTATCTACCTAATAAAAGACTAACATGCTGCCGAGACCGGTTTGGCTCAGTGGATGGAGCGTTGGCCTGTGGACTCCAGTGAATGGAGCGTTGGCTCAGTGGATCGAGCGTTGGCCTGGGTTTGATTCCAGTCCAGGGCATATATCTTGGTTGCGCGCACATCTCCGATGAGGGGCTATGCAGGAGGCAGCTGGTCGATGTTTCTCTCTCATCGATGTTTCTAACTCTCTGTCCCCCTCCCTTCCTCTCTGTAAAAATTCAATAAAATATATTTTTTTAAAAATAAACACACTTCTTAAAAAAAAAAAAAAGTAATATGCTAATCGACAGTACCTTCACAATGCCCACCAGCCAATCAGAAGTGAGTATACAAATTAATACAAAGATGACAGGTTAATTTGCATACAGAGAAGCGCTGAGCAGCTAGGGACTGGGTGGGATGCTTGCGTCATTGCCATCGTGACAACGCAGGTGTTCTGCACCACCCCAGCTGCTCCGAGCCTCTGGGCAGCATGGAAAGGCAGAAAGGTGGCTCTGGGCTGGAGTGGAAAGGTTGCTATGGCCAGAGAAAAGGCGGTGCAGGCAGCCAGGGGAATGAAAGCCCATTCTTGCACAAATCTTTATTTGTGCTTTGGGCTACAGTAAGGTTAGTGAAGAAAAACAATACTGCATAGTGAAACCTGCAGCTGAGATAAGGACAAGTATGAAGAATAAAAGCATGACCATTTATTATTGCTTCTTATGGATAGAAAATCTATTGTCATGTTTAAGAAAAATTATTACAATAGAAGTAAGATGATAGTAGTTTGTGTAATAGGGTTTATTTTATTTATTTTTTTAAACTATTTTTTTATTGATTTCAGAGAGAAAGGGAGAGGGGAGGGCAAGAAGGAGGGTTTAGAACTTCATAAAATAGACTCCTAATAGTCTAGTAATCTCTATATTAACATATTAACACAGGCAGAACATCAAACAAAATTCTGATAGACAGATTTGTATTTTTGTTTGAAAAGAAAGAAGTTATTTATTTTTATAATGAAGCTTGATCCATTTTTAAAAGGCAAACCATAGGCCAAATATCAATTATTAAAAGAAAAGCTATATGTAATATACTCAATTTATTGTATGTACTCTATTATTTGGAAAAGGAAATTCTGAGAAAATACTATTAGATAATTCTCATACCTCTTTATTTCTCCTGAAAGGCACCCTTAGAATTTCTTCCTGCTGTTCCAACTGTCTCAGGGTGAGGGGCTTAAATGGTGATCCTGGCAGTGATTGGCAAAATATGTCATTCACGGGAGATGCTCGAAATCTGTTCAGTAAGAATACAGCATTAAAATTAAGCATATGGCAACTTTAAAGCATGTGCATTTCATGCTTAAAATATTAAATCCACATCCTACCTATATTTAGGATGATTGCACAAGAGTGGTGTCAAAATGACAACTTCATATTCACAAGTTGTAACTTCGGCTACTGAGAGAATTTCATGCTTAGATTCAGGATGACATATGTACATCACAGTACTTGATCTGGGCCGGTTCTGTTTCAAACTACAAGGTGTACCATTTCCCATTCCCACAGGATAGTAGGGTGTCATCTGACCTTCGATATTTTTAGTGGGAATCTTCAAAAAAGAGTATAGAACAAACTTTTCATTAGAAATGGGGGCAGAGTGAAGATGGGAGAAGCACTTAATCTGAAAGGAAGACAACTACAGTTTATTTACAAACTAATATTTATAAAGGTAATTTCTATGTATTTCTATGAGTTCTCCCTTTAATAGTCTTTTGACTCATAAATTCTTATTTGAGGAAACACATTTCAGAGCTAGTTTAATACAGCAAAAAATGAAAATTTTATTTAGTACTAAAAGGAAGATGTTAAGTAAATGCACATTTATATAAAAGGCTATAATATCATTTTTAATATGAATTATTTTTAATAGTTCTAAAGAAAGAGACTAAGATAAAAATGTAGGAATATACTATGTGGCGCTGGTCAGTGCTTTCTTTACTAAACTCTCAGTGCATGGCTGTGTTAAAGCTTAGATTCTAGAGATTTGAAGTTTGATTTGAAAAAATGTGGAGTTACATAATAAAACACTATCTTCTAAAACAGGAATCTAAATACTGTACTGTTTATTAATCTGCTTATTCCTTTTCCCTGTTATTAATATGAATAGACATAATTTTTCAGCACATAAACTCTTTAATAAATATATTTAAAGCCAGCAAAAGAAAAATGGAGAAATTTTCATGGAATGGGGGGAACTGGGAGAACACCTCAGAAGACAAGGATTATTAGAGAGTTAGCTTCCATATTATCATTTACACAAATACAAGAAAAACCTAATGTAAGGGCTTTGGAGGCAGGGAGCTCATCTTGTATCACTTTGGTACCCTGTCAGCGCATGTCCCAATAGGCAATAAATAAATGTTTCCAGAGAAAAATATTTTGTGATTTCTTATATGTTATTTTCATGCGAGTGTCTAGAACTAGAGAGTCCTGGGTTCAAACCTAAGCTTTGAATTTACTAGTTTGCCATTTGTAAAAGTATAGTAATAATATACAGGGTGGGACAAAAGTAGGTTGATAGTTGTTTGTATGGAAAATAATAATTAATAAATAGTAATATAAGACTAAACTGTTTTGTGTACTCACAATTATAAACCTACTTTTGGCCAACTCTGAATATACTTAAGGTTGTGGGAGAATTAAGCATTATCTTTTGTTACATGCCTGGCACAAAACTTGCCTTAAAAATCAGTACTCAATAAATGTTAATTTTCTTCCTTTACCCTTTCCTTTATAATTCACACTTTCCCCCCCAATATTTTTCAATTTAAGTCTTTTATTTTTTTAAATTAAATTATTATCTATGTACATATCTTACCATTGGCCCCCCCCCCCATAATTTCACACTTAGAATTTCATCTTGCTATCCTCCAGAGCCACAGTAAATATTTTATCTAAAAGGTAGTGTGTAAAATTAGAATATCTTAAAATAGCAATGCCATGTGTTTCTACATTTAGCTTTACCAATTCTCCCCAAAGCCACCCTTTAAATTATATGCATCCCTTTTAAGTAATTTTTAAGGCTGCTGTCATTTCAGTTTATTCTAATAAAAGTATCATTCTGATATAAAGTCATTTAGAGAAATATCCTCTATCAATAATTTAACCCTGGAAAATTTTTAAAAAAATATATTTTATTGATTTATTTTTTATTTTTTTTTTACAGAGAGGAAGAGAGAGAGATAGAGAGTTAGAAACATCAATGAGAGAATCATCGATCAGCTGCCGCTTGCACACCTCCTACTGGGGATGTGCCCGCAACCAATGTACATGCCCTTGACCGATATCGAACCTAGGACCTTTCAGTCCGCAAGTGGATGCTCTATCCACTGAGCCAAACCAGTTTCGGCTAACCCTGGAAATTCTTAAGATTCAGAAAGCATTCAGTGAACTACAGGGGCATTTAAATATTGTGATTAAGTACCCTAAAGAATCATTCTTTTTAAATAATCCAATTCAGTTATCAATTATGCATTCACATTCAATAAACATTTATGAAGTGCCTCTGTTATGCTTGGCACTCTGCTTTGCCCTGCAGGGGGTAAAGAGATAAAGACAGTCCTTGTTTTTAATATGCCTGTGGTCTGATATCTTGTTATTTATATAGTTTTAAATCAATCTATCTATCATCTATCTATGTATCTATGTATCTATCTACCTATCTATTTTAGAGAGGAAAGGGGAGAAAGAAAAAGAGATAAACATTGATTTATTGTTCCACCCATTCATGCATTCATTGGTTGACTCCTGCATATGCCTGACCAGGGATCGAACCTACAACTTTGATGTATTGGGGCTATGCTCTAACTGAGCTACTCAGCTAGGGCCTACATAGTTTTATCTGTTTTACCCACAGGAGATAGAGACCAAACACAAAAGCTTAATTGTAATTGTTCTCATAGTTAAAGAGAGGGAACCTCTGTTAAGTACAGAGGTGATATAATGATATTATAGAAGCTTTCCCAGACATGCCTTTGGTAAAATGGCTTATTTTTGTATGAACTTCAAAGTAAATAAGAGTATCATAGTGTAACTTTTCTCAGAAAAACCTAACATACTGCAAATTTCATTCACCCAATCTTTTGAGATAGTTGATACAGTTAAATAACACATGACTATATTTGTCAATAAAGTTATATAAATTCATGCCTAACAGATGTTAAGAGAGAAAAATCAACATTTGTCACTTGCCTCTCTAGATTTTTCCTTTTCTTCTGTTTCTTGTTCTGTGAAATAATACATGAGTAAGGAAAATATAAAGAATGACAGTGACTACATACAAGGCACAAATGATTAAGTTTTCAATCAACTCTGTAATCTTAAACTTCTTTCTAAACATGCATGTACTTTTTTATCTTACTAGTCTTACCAAGTTGGAACTGTGTTATTTGAAAGGACAGTCATATTTAATCTTTGCCTAGGAAATACTCTATTTGATGTAAAAAAAACCTGGTCACAATAGTATTCTATTCTTTTAAAGTATTTTTATCTCAGTAAAAAGTTCAATCATAAATTAATGATTAATTTGAATACAGATTAATAAAATATTCCACAACTTGAGGGATACATCTACAATATATATTTATTTCAATATATAAAAAACTTTGCTTAAGTCAAGCAGGACTAGCACTATATAACACTAACATGTATATCTTATGAGATTTTAAAAAATATTAATAGGTAGAAAAAAGCATAATGTTTGTTAAAGTGGAAAATAATGAAAATATCTTTTTGAAAAAGTTTTCTAAGGAGTTGCTCAGAAACTTATTTTAGTGTTTTTAAAATTCATAGTCTCCAACAAAATTTTTTAAATCCCAAACTGAACATTTACTTAATATCAAATTCCAGCGTTACTATCAAGTCAGTATAGACACAAACCTTTTTCAGATAGAAGGATCTTAGGCAACATATTCCCAAGGTAGTACTCGTGAATATTTACTTTCTATATTTAAAAATAAAACAAAAAATATAAGTATTTTGCAAATATATTTTTCAAAAATACAAACTTAAAATGTTAATGTTAAAATGTTAAAAAGTAATGTTAATCTCATTATTAGAGTTCTCCTTTTATAATGTTCCATACTTTGTATTTTCTTTAAAAAATTTTTAAATTGATTTTTAAAGAGAGAAAGGAAGGGAAAAGGGGAAGGAGAGAGAGAAACATTGATTTGGCTGCCTCCTGTGGATTGAGCCCACAACCAGGGCATGTGCCCTGACCCGGAATCTCGCTGGCAACCTTTAGGTGCATGGGATGATGCCTGACCAACTGAGCCACACCGGCCAGGGCATATTTGGTATTTTGTTTTTTTTTTAAATTAAATATATTTTTATTGATTTTTTACAGAGAGGAAGGGAGAAAGATAGAGAGCTAGAAACGTCGATGAGAGAGAAACACCGACCAGCTGCCTCTTGCACACCCCCTACCGGAGATGTGCCTGCAACCAATGTACACGCCCCTAACCGGAATCGAACTGGGACCTTTCAGTCCGCAGACCGATGCTCTACCACTGAGCCAAACCGGTTTTGGCCATATTTGGTATTTTGAAGGAAAACATACCTGACCACTTTCTTTCTCTTCATGGTACTGCCGAATATGTTTTCCATGACATACTTCATAAGTCCAGTAAGACTCAATCTAAGAAAGAAGGATGTATTTAAATACACAAAACCCGCATAACTCAATTGAGTTATTTTTTGATACTTAAGGTAGATAAGGTTTTCCCCAAGATTTAGAGTAAGCTTTCATTAAATGAAAGTTATTATGCCTCAGAAAACAATGAAATTTCTGAAGTCTACTCATGGTTTTCACTAATTAGCAATATGTGAAAATTCTGTGAAGAAAATAGCTATAGAATAACCTGCATGCTTAGGGATCATTTTTCCATATAGCTTACAAGATAATAAGTAGCATTTCTAGTTAAAATTGTATATAAGGAAAATTATTTTGATCTGAAAAACATTCAAAACCGTTTGGTAAATGATACTATTTGATATTGGTATTATTGGGTGTTTTCTACATACACTATTCGGAATTTAAGTGAACAAATACTATCAAGCAGTAGCTTAGATTTACATCTGAAAAAGTGACACAACATCAAAGAAATTAAGTTATATTCAAGGGCTTATTGGCTGATGAAAATTTATTTTCTAGTTATCAAGTAAACATAGAATACATACTCTGTAGGAACAACTGCTTTGTTTAAATAGTGGCTCCAGTAGCTCTCTTGGATTGGGACCTTTATAATCCTTTTCTTCTTCCTATGAAAGAACTAGAGTTTAATATTTACAATTATTCTAGAACTTCACCCAACTCTACTGCTGGTTGTTAACTCATTGGCCAAATCACAAGTGCTTGGAAATAAAAAGGGAAAAAAAGTCAAATTCTATACAATAAAAGCCTAATATGCTAAGTGTCTGGTCATCCATTCAACCAATCAAAGCATATTATGCTAATGATATGCTAAGGCCGCTCAACCGTTCACTATGATGTGCACTGACCTCCAGGGGGCAGACAGTTGATCAGTCAACCAGTTGCTATAGGTGCACTGACCACCAGTGGGGCAGACGCTCCGACCAGTAGGTTAGCTTGCTGCGTCTGGCCAATTAGGACTGAGTGAGATGGGCCAGACATGCCCTGGAGCCTTGCCATGATCCCTCCCTGGCTGGTCAACCTCCTTCGTCCTTCCCTGGCCCTGATTGTGTACCAGTGGGGTCCCTCAGCCTAGCCTGCACCCTTTTGCAATCTGGGACCCCCTGGGGGCTGGTTTCAGTCTGACCCTGCACATTAGGTTGAGGGACCCCACTGGTGCATAAATTCTTGTACCAGGACTCTAGTCCTTCAATAATAACCTATGGTGATACCACTTTTTTTCAAAAGAATTGAAGCATAAAATATGGAGCCATATAATAATTTTCCATTCTTCTCTTAAGAAAAGCTTTTGGAGTATCAGTTTACTGAACAATTCTTATGGACTGTTTCAGAATTTTTAAATGATTTTGCCCAAATTCTAGCTAAAAAAGCCTCAGGATAGTTGATTCTTGTAGACTATTTTGAAAGTTTTAAGGTACTTCTTAAGTTTTCTAGGTATTTTTACACTTCAGATTTGAATGCCAAATATATACATATGTGTATGATTGTGTGTGGGTGGTTTGTGGCTTAAGTAAGTTTAAAACAAAATTAAACAGCTATCGCCGATTTCAAATCTGAACAAAACTAAGAAGCACTCAATGAGTTTAATATTTTCATTTCACAGATCATGAAAATATTACATAATTAGCTCAATAAATTTATTGAGTGGAAGAACTGAGTTTCAAATTTTTTTCAAGGTTTCATAGCTAACTATAGCCTATACCTCAGCCTCCTGGCTCCTAGGCTGATGTTCTTTCCATTTTACCATGCTGCCTCTCCTGTTTCATCTTGAAAGAAGTCATTGCCTTAAAGGATGGATAAGAGGCAGTTAGTTAGGGCAGTTTAGGAGGAAGAAATGGGCATGAGCTAAGGCAGTTAGGAAGCATAAGGTGCCTAGAGATTTATTAGCAATTCTCTATTAAAAATGTCACATAAACATTTAAAAAGTATATCTTGTTACAAAACCCTCATATCTATAAAGGAAAGCAAGAATGGAGTTAGATTTTCATTCAAAACATTAATAATTGGTGGTTAATTTTTCCAAGATGAACTGTAAAATCAAAGACTTCAGGATAATAGAAGTGACTACTATAACAAAACAGGATTATTAAAAACCTGTCACTCAATTTTAAAGTATGAAGTTGCAATGTTTTAAATAAGTATCTTTGGTGACAGAGATTATCAATATACTTATAAAAACATACCTCATCCCCACCTGTCACAAGAGGAAGAATGCATTTATATTTTTCTTTATGTGGAGTTGTCATGATGACATAATTATCTTCTTTATACAAAACTCCAGTTGTGGGCTAGACAGAGAACAAAAAATACACATTACTTTCTCTAGCTAAATTGCATTACACCGATAACTTACAGTCCTCAGTCAAACTTATTCATCACTTTAATAGAGGATTTTAAAACATATTTCCAAAGGAAAAGGGAAAAGATCATATGTATTTTTATTTTTTAAAATAATCTTCATATATATATATATATATATATATATATATATAATATATAATTGATTTTTACAGAGAGGAAGAAAGAGGGATAGAAAGCTAGAAACGTTGATGAGAGAGAAACATCGACCAGCTGCCTCCTGCACACCCCACACTGGGGATGTGCCTGCAACCAAAGTACATGCCCTTGACCGGAATCGAACCCGGGACCCTTCAATCCCCAGGCAGACGCTCTATCCACTGAGCCAAATCGGTTTCGGCCATATGTATTTTTAAATGGCAAAATGAAGATGACAAACTTTATCCTGGTGTTACAATATAACAGAAAACTATAAACAAAAAAGAAAGTTTGGAATATAAAGAAAGAAGTAGTAATGCAACAAATTGAAGTTAAAATATGGGTTAAAAATATTAAGAGGCAATGCTCATGGATACACTATCACTGAATACTTATTACTTCTAACAATTACCACCTAAATGTAAGAATCTACAGCTATGTATAAAAGTACTTGCAACTGTGTTAGATGGGACACTTGAACAAAATATAGTGTTGTATTTTTCACACTTGGATACTGTACAAATAAATTACTTCTAAAAGAAAAAAATCACCATGGGTCATTTGTGCTGACTTAACTTTTTTTTTAGTATATAACATGGGTCAGCAAATCTCTCTATATAAAAGTCCAGCAACCAAATGACAGAATGACTAGTTGACCAGTCACTGTGATGCATATTGACCACCAGGGGGCAGATGCTCAAGGCAGGAGCTGCCCCCTGGTGGTCAGTGCACTCCCACAGTGGGAATGCTGCTTGGCTGACTGAGATGAGTGGCATTCCCACAGCTGGCCGATCCCCACAGGCCATGCCCCCGACCAGTGCACAAATCCATGCACCAGGCCTCTAGTCTTTTCTATAAAGAGCCAGATAGTAAATATTTTAGACTTTGTGGGCTGTATGGTCTCTGTGAAAGTACTCAACTATGCCACTGTAGTAAGAAAGTACATAGGCAATATATAAGCAAATAGGATTGAGTATGTTATAAAAAACAATTATTTACAAAAACAGGTAGTGGGCAAGCTCAAAGGTGTAATTTACCAACTCCTGATATATATTACCAAACTTTCCCTAAATCTTTCTATACTATAAAGCAAACAAGTCACAAATCAATATGAACCAATGTAATTTAAATGAACATCTCATTTATAACTGATATTATTTAAAAAAAAAATCTGTGATAGCAAAGGTATCACTAACTACTAAGGCAGAGATTTTACAGTCTATAATGAGTTCTGTGATAATTCAATTCTCTCTTATCTTTTCTATTCTTACAGTACTATGAAACCACTATATTATTTAGCTATACTATTAAGTACCTTTGTTCTTGTCTCAATTTAACAAAAACGTTTAACCATAATAAAATCAGTACTACTTGACACCAATGTCATCTTAAACACAAATGCAAATTAGGGCAATGTTTTCCCAAGACAATAAATTTAAATGAAAAAATAGCAGTAAATATGAGCTGTATTAACTACATGAAAGCACAATTTTAAGTCCTTTACAGTTATTAACTCCTTGCTCCTCAAAATAAGTGTTCTATCCATCTTACAGAAAAGAAAATTAAGTCCAGAGTTTAAATAATTTGTCCAAGGTAACACAGCAATAAGTACAGTTTCCATTTCCTGTGCTCTTAACTGTTTTAATATATTTGGGTCAGCTTTTGTTAATTTTTTCTTAGATAACTATATAGATTCCTGGTTCATGATCAAAAATCCTTTTTTTTTAAAAAATTAAATTTATTGGAGTGACATTGGTTTATAAGATCATATAGGTTTCAAGTGTACATTTCTCTGACACATCATCTGTGTATTGCATTTGTGTCCACCACTCAGAGTCAAATCATTTTGTCACTACATATTTGGCCCCTTTTACCTTTTATTACCCCCCACCCTCAGGATCCTTTTAAAAAAAATTTATAAGAGGGGGAATGAAAGAGCTGCAAAATCAAATTTACACTAATGGAATCCTTATAAACATATATTTAGTTGAGCCAATAAGCTGATATAGCATAATGCCTTTCAATGTTTTACAATATTCAAAACACATGATAGTGAGTTCTTCAAACATGACTCACATTTCTTAACAATGGATGGTCTGAATTATTGTAGAATCATTGCTGTACTGTAATGAAGGCAGATATTAGCACGTATCCACCTTTACTTGTGAAGTATCTGCAGCTCTAATGTTCAGAGTTGAATTCTACAGCAATATCAACTTATTTGCTGACATGTTCATCACAATGCTAACAATGGAAAAAGGAACTGTTTGCCATGTGGTTTGGCTCAGTGGATTGAATATCGCCCCATGCACCGAGGACACCTGTTCCATTCCCAATAGGGCCCCTGCCCAGGTCTCAAGTTCGATCCCCAGTAGAAGGCATATAGGAGGCAGCCAATTGATGTTTCTCTCTCACGGACTTTTCCATTTCTCTCTCATTCTCTCTTCCTCTCTGAAATCAGAAACAAAACAAAACAAAACAAAACAAAAGCAAAACATACAAAAAATAGGAGCCATTGCTAGTTTGTGTGAAGATGCAAAGATTTGTCTTTTATTAGTTCAGGAAAGGCTGCTTTCCTCATCAATAAAACAGATCAAGAAGAAATTCTTATATCTGAAAATTCTTTACTGAACAGAGTCACTTATTGGTATGATAAAGAAAAATTTGTAACAAACTCTACCCTTTTTTGTAATGGAAATTACTGGGAAAAAGTAACATCTTAAAAACTTTTGCAAATTTCTAAGTTAATTTTTTTTTCGATCTACTACTAAAATGCTTCCTTCTGATTTTATAAAATAGGCTCTTAATTTAAGCAAATAAAATATAATAAATTTTGCATGTATAGAATTACAGATGGTGTAAAAAACTTGTTTTATGTAACTTAAACCTTATTTTCATTGTAACAGGTGATATTAGTGACTTGACAAAAATCAGATTTTAAAATAATGACAATAAACAAATGGGCTTGGTACTTTAAGGTTAAAGAACTTTACATACAAATATCTAGACATGGGAGAAATCCCTCATGTTTGACATGAATCTGGAGGAATTAAGATTAAGAATGAGAGACAGAACTATCCGAAAGAGGCTATAAAATAAAGTCAGTGGCACAACTTGTCAACATGTATAACATGCTACCATGGAGTAGGTCACCACTCTTCCAAAGTGCAGTGTTTGAGGAAAGTTTTTGAGCGGGAATACATTTCTATATCAACAACAGAAGTAGAGAAAATTACACTTATTTTGTAGTTTTATTTTGAAATCCATGAACTCTGTGAAGTAATAATTGAACACTTTAATGACTTAGAAGTGATATTTCAGAAGGAAAATATATACATTAAAAAATTTAATGCAAAAAAATAAAGAATATATTAATTAAACATTTAAAAATTTACAAATTTTTGCTGTTTAATACTTTTTCCAAATAAATTTGGAAGATTGTAATAATTATATATCTCTTGATATATATGAATGGGATGACAATTTAAAGCACAAAATACTTTTAGACCTAAAAGAAATCCGGATCTAATCCAGTCCCTTCCAATTTTAGATGGCAGAGAGATTAAGGCCCTCTCCCTACTTCCTGCAGCTGCTTAGTTTTACACAATTGTCCAACCAACTGGCCCATAAAAAAAAAATGACAATGCCAGGTGAGGAAGGCTGCAGCTTCAATTATATAAGTAGGAAAGCCTTAAGACTATAAAAATATTTTAAAAAAAACTTAAAAGATCAATGATGTCTCTTGGGGCTTATTTTTGCCTGAGGGCTACAGACCTTTTGCCAACTCATAGAAAAAAACCTATCTAGATTTTTCTGAAAGTAACTCAAACTTAAAAAAAAAAAGACAAAAAAAGTCTCCCCAAATCTTCAACTGCTCCCATCTTAGATTATACTTTGCAAAAAAAAAAATAAATAAATAAATAAATAAATAAAATAAAATAAAAATTAAAAAATACAATTGACAGATATGTGAAAGGTTGGTATAGCATTTCCTCTTCCTAGTTAGTAAACAGCAGGGCCAGAAAGAAAACTGAATAATTTGGTAGTAACCTCTAAAAAGGATAATTTAAATCATCCATTTATAAATTGGTAAGTTTGGTAGGGCCATATATCAGCATGAATTTTTAAATTAAAGAAAAAAAACACACAACAACACAGGTGCAAGAGTAAAATATTTTAATGACCAAATTCTTTAAACATTTGTCATGTTCCTTACAAGTGTGCTGTCTGGAAACAATAACCCCAACCCTGCTGAAGTTATATCTGACTTATAACTTGTATATTATCAATACAGGGTGAGGCAAAATGAGGTTCATAGTTGTTCCTATGGAAAAGAATACAATAATTAATAATTATAGAAGAATAAACTCTGTTCTGTATACTTACAACTGTAAATCTACTTTTGCCCCACCCTATATTTCATGGCATTAACCGAAAGATAAGCCTGGCTTCCCAGACAAATATTTACTCAGATAAATTTGAACTGCCAGAATAAGAGAACTGAAAATTGGGGGTGGAGAATAAAGCAGGTGTGAAATATTAGCAAAAACTAACATTTGCAAATAGAAACTTGTTGCGGCAATGATGACATCCTTTCTCCATTTACATCTTGTTTCAATGAAATAGTAATAGGACAATATCCTAAAACAGTTTTCCCAAGTGGAATGACTATAGGCAAATGGAACAAAAATTTTTAATGTTTTCCATTTCCAAGGACTTCAGTTTGAAACAAATGAGTCAATCACTACAGGGTAAGTATCAGAAAAGCACCATTTTTACTGGCTTACAGTGGATAGGAAGACTTTTCAGCAATCACTCCCCAAAGAGAAGGACTGCAGAATTTCATTACGGTGAGGTTATATGTATGTTCGTTATTGGAAAACTGGTCATAAAAATCTCACGTTCTGGGATCTTAATGGACAGTCGTAATGCATCAAGACTGTAAAGGACATTCTGCATTGAGCCAAACTGCCATCTCAAAGGCAGCTTTGAAGGGAAACGAGCTGTGCACATATGGACGTGTGCGCATAAAAGAGAGAAGAACGAAGGTGAATGAGAGGGGGAACTCCTCTCTGCAGTAACCAGGGGCAGGGCGGTGTGCAACAGCTGCAGCAGTGACTTCCCAAAGAGAAGAGAAGGTGCGCACTCCTGATGTGGTTCTAGGGAGACGTCCTCCCCGGAGAGGGAGTGTGGGTAAAGCGAGTCTAGTAGAGGGAGACAGATTGAAAAAGTGATCAGCTGACCGCTGGATCCCCGAGGCTCAGCATGGAGGGCACATCCACATCCCGACGTGTTGGAGAAACACTTGCTGTACGAGTGAATGAATGAATGAATGCGTTGTGGAGGGGGGAGAAGGAGGCATGCGCCTGCACAGGTGGCTCTAGGAGAAACAAGCGTAGACTATACCGAGGGAAGAAGGGGGCCGAACCCTGAACGCCGGGAGGAAGCGAGAGATGGCTACGGACTCGCGAGGGCACTGACCAGAGAGAACTCGGTGCCGGGCCAGTTGACTCGGAAAGGGATGTCATCGCTGAGTTGGGGGAGCGCTCGGGCGCCGCCGGACGCCTCTAGGAGGCCGCAGAGGACCAACAGCACCGGCCCGCCCGGGGCCAGACTCCGCGCGCCGCCGCCGCCGCCTCCTTCCTCCATCCTCCGCCGCCGCCTTCCCCAGCCGCCAACACAGCCTCCTCTGCCACAGCGGAGAGGAGGGGAGGAGGAGGAGGAGGAGGCGGCGGGACTACTTAAGCGCCCAGGCAGCCCAGGGCCCAACCGCCGCCGCCACGTCTCCTTCCGGAGAGCCGGGCTACGCCGCCCCTGCCCGGAGGGCCCACCCGCCAACCTCTTCCGGGGCAGGCGGAGTATCAACATCCGGGGTCACCGAGCAGTCCGCTACGGAAGCCGGGACGGCGGCTGGGCTTTGCTGGTTTCTCACCGCCGCAGTGTCGCGGGGAGGGGAATCGAACCCAGCGGCTTCCCCCGGAGGGGAACGCCTGTAGACCGGGCCTCGGACCAGTCTTTTGGGCGGAGAAGTGACGGCACAGAGAACCGGTGAGTCCGGGAGGCGGTGGTCGCGCCCGCCCGCCCTTCCCGCGCGGCTGTCCGGCGCGGGCAGCAGTTTGACCCGCACGGGCGCGGGGGTCGTGTGAGCGGGCCGCGTCTGGTGTTCAGACGAGAAAACTGGAAGTGGTGGCGAGGGAGAAGGGACGGTGTTCTCGGTGGCTCATCCCTCTCGCTGCTTTTCTTTCCCCGTCTCCGCGCCTGGCATCTGCACGCTTCCTCTTCCCGAGGGAGGCTTCTCTGCGCCTCTTCCGCGGCGGGCGGCGGGCGGCGGGCGGCGGTCCTCCGTCCTCTGCCAATTACCGCGGGCAGTTTGCTCAGCCCCTGCCGCCCTGGGTGAGGGATGCCCTCGCTGAGGGAACCTGTCACAGTTTGAGAACACCGGAAGTCCTCCGAGGTTGGCATGGACCAGCCTCTCCTCATGGGGAGGGCAGCTGGGTATCGCTGTCTCTACATTTTTTATTTTATTTTATTTTTTTATCCCACGTGAGGCTCCTCCATTCCATAGATGACATGTTTGTTTGTTTGTTTTTAAAAAAATATATATATTTTATTGATTTTTTACAGAGAGGAAGAGAGAGGGATAGAGAGTTAGAAACATCCATGAGAGAGAGTCATCCATCAGCTGCCTCCTGCATACCCCCCACTGGGAATGTGCCCGCAACCAAGGTACATGCCCTTGACTGGAATCGAACCGGGGACCCTTCAGTCCGCAGGCTGACACTCTATCCACTGAGCCAAACTGGTTTTGGCCCATTGATGAAATGTTGGATTGTTGTTTCTATCAATGAAGCTAAGTTTCCTTATGTGAGGTTTCAGGGCCAAGTGAATGTGAGGATATGAATCACACGAGGTTAAAGACGCTTCTGCCTGCATTCAAAATAAGACATGAAGTTTAGGTCTCTTGCACCTCCTTTTAAAAAAATGCCGTTTTAATTTCACATAGTGTTAGCCAGAGGGCACCTGTCACTGTCTTTCTGTGGTGGGAAAAGCTAGTAAATCTGTTTCTAGATATGCTAAAGCCTGTTTCTCCCCCCAATCCCGAATTTGAACCAAATCACAAAGCAGGAAGAGTAGTTTATTTATTTACTTATTATTATTATTATTATTATTATTATTATTAATTCTTTATTGTTTAAAGTATTACTTGAGTCTCCTTTTTCCCCATTGACCTTACTCGGGCTGTCCCCACCCCCCAGCATATGCCCTCACCCCCCTACTGTCTGTGTCCATTGGTTATGCTCATATGCATGCATAAAGTCCTTTGGTTGATCTCTTACCCCTTCATCCCTCGACTTCCCTCATAGGTTGGACAGTCGGTTCCATGCTTCTATGTCTCTGGTTCTAATTTTGTTCATTAACAACAGTTTATGTTGTTTATTATATTCCACAAATGAGTGAGATAATTTCTTTCTCCAACTTTCCCTTAGCATAATGCTCTCTAGTTCCATCTTGCAAATGGTAAGAATTCCTTCTTTTTTACTGCAGCATAGTATTCCATTGTATAGACGTATCACCGTTTTTTAATCCACTCATCTGCTGATGGGCACTTAGGCTGTTTCCAAATCTTGATTCTTCCTGATTGAGTTTTGGAAGCTTGTATTTTTCTAGGAATATGCCCATTTCGTCAAGGTTGTCCAGTTTGTTGGAGTAGAGCTGTTTGTAGTGTTATTTTACAATCCTTCGTATATATTGGGGTGGGGGGAGAGGGTCGGTTGTTGCTTCACCTCTTTCATTTCTGATTTTGTTTGTTTGGGTTCTCTCTCTGTTTCTTGGTGAGCCTGGCTAGAGGTTCATCAATCTTGTTTATACTTTTAAAGAACCAACTCTAGCCGAAACCGGTTTGACTCAGTGGATAGAGCATCAGCTTGCAGACTGAAAGGTCCCAGGTTCGAATCCTGTCAAGAGCATGTACCTTGGTTGCGGGCACAGACCCAGCTTGGGGTGTGCAAGAGGCAGCTGGTTGATGTTTCTCTCTCATCAACGTTTCTAACTCTCTCTATCCCTCTCAGTTCCTTTCTGTGTAAAATCAATAAAATATATTTTAAAAAAAACAACCAACTCTAGGTTTTATTGATCTTTGAATTTCTTTTTTTCCCTCTATGTTGTTTATTTCTGCTCTGATCTTTATTATTTCCTTCCTTCTGCTTACTCTGGGCTTTTCTTGTTGCTCTCTTTCTAATTCTTTAAGTTGCAGGGCTAGATAATTTATTTCCATTTTTCTTGTTTTTTTTTGTTTGTTTTTTGTTTGTTTTTTTTTTTTTTTTTTAGGTGGGCCTGTAGAGGTATGAGCTTCCTTTTCAGGACTGTTTTCACTGTGTCCCATAGATTTTGGATTGGTGTGTTTTCATTGTCAGTTGATTCCAGGATGCTTTTTATTTCTTCGTTGATATTGATATCTTTGGTAACCTAATCATTGTTTAATAGCATGCTTTTAAATCAGTAGTCAAACTTTTAAAATCAGTCTAAAAGAAATGGATCACATTCATGCTTTAAAGTATTCAAAGTTGACAGTACAACAATCTTTGTTTCCCTAAATGATAAACTTTTAAAATGTTTTTATTGGTATTGATTTTAGAGAGAAAGGGAGGAGAGGTAGAAACATCCATTAAAGATAAACATCCATTAAAGAGCTTGTCTCTTGCATGCCCCCTACAGGGGGTCAAGCCCACAACCTGGGCATGTGCCCTAAGAATTAAACCACTAACCTCTTGTGTATGTATTGACACTCAACCACTGAGCCACACCATCTAGGGTGATAAACTTTTTGTGTGGAGGTGGTATTTATAAAATTATACTTATTTATAGTTCTTGGTAGATTGAACAGTTACTGTGTTGTTTGGGAGTGGGAAAAGGAAATTTAAGATTGGCCTGGAGCAGGAGTAGAAACACCTATTTTAAAAATTCCACTCAATTAGAGATTTATATTACAAGTGCCTTCTCTCAATGGAGGGTTTATACTCATACTTGAATTCCTAATACGTTACACCTAACTCTTTGTATTATGAGAAATGAGAGCCTGAGTTCTGTGTGAGAATACGTCACAATGAGAGAAAATGTTTTGAAAATGAGTTCCAAGGCCAGTAAAGAGATACTTAGTATTTTTAAAAAATATATATATTTTATTGATTTTTTACAGAGAGAAAGGGAGAAGAATAGAGTTAGAAACATCGATGAGAGAGAAACATCGATCAGCTGCTTCTTGCACACCCCTCACTGGGGATGTGCTCACAACCAACGTACATGCCCTTAGACTGGAATCAAACCTGGGACCTTTCAAGTCTGCAGGCCGACGCTCTATCCACTGAGCCAAACTGGTTTTGGCAAGAGATACTTAGTTTTGCTAACAAAAGTAAGCTCTAGGTAATTGGCACCTTTGTTATGATTTTTGCTGATTTGGAGGCTCCAAACCCTAGCTTCTCTCTAATTCAGTACTGTTTAACTTCCCTCTTTAGTTGTTTCTCTCCATCTCAGTGAAAATGAATATCCCTGTTCCTGGGCCTTTTGGAACAGCGCCTCCCTATTAATGTTGATGGCATGCCACATGTATGTTTACATATTTTCTTGTCTAACTTTTTAAAAAAATAGTTTTATTGATTTTTAGAGAGTGAGGAAGGGTGAGGGGGAGAGAAACATCGATGTGAGAGTGGGACACCCATTGCCTGCTCCTGTACACGCCCTACTTGGTATTAGTTTGCAACCCAGCCTTGTGCCCTGACTGGGAATTGAACCAACAACCTTTTGATGCACAGGACAACACTCAACCGAGCCAGGATTCGTCTAATTCCTAAGTTAGAAAGGCATTTAAATGATCACAAAGTAATTCATCCCCCTTGATATTCTGTTATGTATTAAGTGATAGAAGAATCACTGGGGAGTCAAACTTCTTTGGATCCAACCTTGTAAAATAAAAGGCTGGATCTTTGAATTCATCTATGTGATTGTGAGCTATAGCATGTGAATCTTGGATAGGCTCATTATATTTGTTGGAATCTCTATATATATCAAAATTAACACTAGCATCTTTATGTCATAAGTTGTGTACTATTTCATTATGTAAAACATTAATCTTATTTACCTCCTGAAGAAAAAAATGCAGGGTAGTTAAGATGGTTAAGTTCAGATGGTTTTTAAAATATATTGTAGAAAGATCTTGTACTTGAGTCAAAGAAACCTGAATTTCTGCTACTTATTAGATGTGTAACTGTATGCAAGTTATTTATTCTGGGAACAAGTTTAGAGGTGTTACCGAGAAAATGCTTTCATATGTACGTGCAATATATCCTTATGCCATACTCATTAGTGAATGTCAGTACTTTTCTTGTACAGGACAAATGAAATGCCTTCTGGAACAATAATATTGAAAGTGTTGGAAAATATTTAAAAGCTATATAGCTGGCCGAAACCAGTTTGGCTCAGCGGATAGAGCATTAGCCTGCGGACTGAAAGGTGGTCCCAGGTTTGATTCTGGTCAAGGGCACTTACCTTGGTTGCGGGCACATCCCCGGTAGGAGGTGTGCTGGAGACAGCTGATCGATGTTTCTCTCTTATCGATGTTTCTCTCTATTCTTCTCCCTTCCTCTTTGTAAAAAAAATCAATAATATATTTTTAAAAAGCTATATAGCTGAGTAAATTACCAAGAAAAGTGTTAATAGAAAAACGTGAAAAGGACTACTGTTCCTACTATGTAGGACAGATTTATTTTTGTTTTCATATTTATTTATGTCTCCTCCAGAAAGCTTTTCTTTTTTATTTTTTCCATCACCATTTATACCCTCTAAGCTAGGGGTGCTGAACTCAATCAGAGAAGGGGCCAAAATCTAAAATCCAGCCTAAATCGCGGGCCGAATGGTTTACTGAACAGTCATAAACTGTCATTGTGATGGAAACTCAGCGGAGTGCAGTGATGACAGCGAGGTGCGGGCCACATTGCAAGGCCTGGCGGGACGGATTTGGCCCGCGGGCCTTGTGTTTGACACATGTGCTCTAAGCCCTCTTGCCCCTCCACTCTACTCCCCCACTTTCCACAATCACCACACAGGACAGCTTTATTTTTATTCTGTACTATTAGTCATGTCTGGTTTGAAATAATTTTTACTGCTTCGTATTAGATTTCATGTGATACTGAAATTCTTTTCATATTGAAAGCTTTCTAGAGAGACTATATCCTTTTGAGAAAGAAATAATCTGATGAGTTTGAATCAAGGCTAACTCTACATGAATTAATAATATATATTATTATTATACATTTTCTGCTTAGTGGCACCATCAACACTAATTCAGCAGAAGCCTTTGTTTAAGTGACAAGATTAGAAGGGTAAAAAATCTGTATAGCAAATGATTGGCCTGGAATAGAAGTAGAATCATCTGTTTTTAAAAATTCCCTAAAAATGCCATTTTTTTTTAACTTAAAACAATTTTATAATTATGAAAGACCTTAAAATCACCAAACTTTTACTTAATATGTATGTTAATTTATAATAATGGAAAATCCATCTTTTAAAAATTTTACTATAAGATTAATATAAAGTGAATGACAGACTACATTGTTAGTGGATTTATATTAAGTAATTTGAGTTTAACTGAATGAGTTTTTTTCCATGTAGTAAAATGCATTTATTAAAAAAAGTAGATGTATAGGAAACTTTTATAATAAACATGCTAATTTGGGGGAAGCTTAAATTGGAAGGGATATTATTTACTAACTGAACAAGAAAATTTCTAATCAAAGCTGAAATCTTATCTATATCTATATAATAAAAACCCAAGTGACCTTTAAGGCGGAACAACCAGAATGACTGGTTGCTATGATGCACACTGACCACCAGGAGGCAGATACTCAACGCAGGGTGCTTCCACAGGGGGAGCGCAGCTCAGCCAGAAGCTGGGCTCACGGCTGGTGAGCGCAGCGGCAGTGGCAGAAGCCTCTCCTGCCTCTGCAGCAGCGCTAAGGAGCAGTGAGCTGAGTGCTAAGGAGCAGTGGGCAGGGCGAGGGCTCCTGGACTGCGAGAGGGATGTCCAAGTGGGCCTAAGCCTGTAGTCGGACATCCCGAGGGCTCCTGGAGTGTGAGAGGGCGCAGACCAGGCTGAGGGCACCCCCCCCCTTCTAGTGCATGAACTTTGTGCACTGGGCCTCTAGTTACTATACGTTTCTAATTACACTATTTAAAGCTTTTATATTTTAAACCATGGTAACAGAATTATTGCATAGGAATATATTGAAGGTATATCTTATTATATTTATTAGACTTTCGATTTAATTCTCTACCACTTCAAAATAGTATTGTGATATGAAACAATAAAATTATTTTTACTCTGATTAAAAAACAAGCTCTGAAATTTCTTGCATTTTTCTACAGAACTCACTTCTCATGATCAAGTGTTCAATATACAGTTAGGAGATCATTATATTATTAAAAATTACATTTTTTTTCTTGAACTATACCCTATACTTTGAATATATATGTATTTCAGGACACTTGGAATTAACTATAAATTTTGATGATATCTTGACTACAACATTAAAAATAAGATCTTCAAGTAAATATGTTTCCAAATCATATTGTCATTGTGCAGTGCAACTATTCTTGAAGACTAAAAGTTCTGCTTCTCTGGAAAAGTCAATGATTATTTCTTTATAAGCAGTCGAGGTTCTGTTTTCCTTCTAAACGTTCTTTTACTAATTTTTCCAAAGAGAAAAGATGCTCATCTGCATCTTCTGGCACAAGATTCCTAATAGAACTTGCAAGTTCAAAAAGGTATTCTGTATTTCTTCCACTTGGACCAGCTGCATTAAAGATTTGTTCAGCAATATCTTCCAGAGGTGCAGGACCGAGGTAATTTGGATTGTCATGTGTTCCAATATATAGCAACACATTGAATGGTTTTGTAGTGGGATCTTTTGGATAAAAAATGACTGTTGTGGTCCTGTAGCCTCCTTTCTCTCTGAAGTCAAGGTATGCTTTTACTTCTTCTTCCTTTCCTGCTGGCAGTCTGTAAGCAACACCCCATACACAACCCTATTGAAAAATGAAAAGGATATATTATTTAGTATTTACAAGGTAAAGTAGGTGGAAGTACATTGTGATGTAAGAAAAGTTGTCTATTCTTAGAAATCAATGCAGTTTACTTAGTACATCAAAGAGGTACATACTAAACAATAAAGGAAATGATTTTAAATTCTTCAGTCTGAAAACATTTCCTAGCACACCAGGATAATTATCTTTAAATTTTTGAAAATATGTTTTTTATCTAACGAGACTGAAATGAAAAAAGATCAGGTCTTCATTTGGTCATTACGACTGAGGTTCTGAAGCTTTAAATCCATAAGCATTTCACTGATGGTAGGGCAGTGGTTTTCAAACTGCTGCATGGAGTGTTAAAGCCACCCTGAAGCCTACCTCAGAGGCTCTTGGATATGAGTGTTGGGGTGCTGGGGTAGGGGTACTAGGAGCTGAGCATCACTCATCTTTTTACATATTAGGTGTTCCCCCTCTTTCCCCCCTAAAAAAAACTACTTAAGGATAAGCAGTTTATTTATTCATCTCTTCACTGCCTAAACTTGCAAGTATCCTTTGTAAATTACTTCTTTGAGAATACTACATAACAACTTCTTTTGTCAAGAGAGCCCATGAACAAAGTGTCAGTAAAAATAATCTATTTTAGCTGTTAATATTTTTTGCTATAAATAAAATATCTGTGAAATGTAACATTTACATTTTGTAATACAGATTTTCTATCTTCTTGAGCGTTTTTATTAAACTTTAGCTTGCTAAGCATCCTCTTGAATGAATTAACATTTTATACAAACAAAGTATCATTTATTAACTTTAATTAAGATTTATAGTTACTAGTTTAAAGCCTTTTTACCGATACCATTCCTAATATAAATTATGAAAGCATCTCATAATTTTACCATTAGTCATCTGCTGTTGCTAGGGGCTGATATTTGTATGTCAAAGTCCTTTCCACAGGTAAATCTTTAATTTTACATTATTAAACTTAACCTATACCTCAATAAAATGACTGAAAAGGACTATTGAGTAAATAAAGGTTTCCTAGTGCTCCAAAACTGTTAAAAAACTTGTTGTGCTGTTGATAATTTTAGACAATAAAGAAAGCAGTAATTCCTGCCTGGGGTTTTTGCTGGAAATATAGAGTGTACCCTAAAAATGTATATGCATATTTTGAATAATTATAAAGGCAGGGTTTATTAAAACATATTTCATTTTCAGAAGTGAGCTATCAGCTGTTAGAGTATGTATACATTTTTTTAGGGGACTCCCTGTATTAGACTCCTAGCAAATGTGAGGAGAGCTTTAAGGGGTCCATTTCATTCTTAATGGTAGTTGGGCTGGCTCCATTCATGTAAAAGAGGATCACAAAATTCTCAATCAACAAACTCATTAAGAAAAAAAAAATGAGACCACATGCCATTTGTTTTTCTTTTGTTGTGTACCTTGCATTCTGCATCCAACTTTTTTCAACAGATGAATAAAGAGGAATTCTAGATCTAGTGCAGTTGAAATTGTAACGATTGTCAGTACAATTTCATTTAAAATTGAGAAACATCTCAACAACTTATGTAACTAGACTATACAAAAAAATGAATACTATACCCCAGGATCTTCAATAAGAGTCACAACTCTTCCAGGCTGTTTTTTAAAAAAAAGTAAAAAGAAAAACACAAAAAACAAATAAGTAAAACACGTATTTTTTTCTCTTAATAAAAGTTCATCAACTAACCAAGCATTAGCAAATTATCGTTGACATGGGATATTTAAACTTCATTTGCTCATAATAGACACTTTTTAATAAAGCTCTTATGTTTTATGACAACTTTTAAAGTATGAATTAAGAGAATCTGCTTTATCCAAACTATCTTGGCCTTTATAAGCTATTCCCTTCAACTTGCATATATTAGTTAAATACAATATTATGTTGACTTACAATGGAGATATTAAAAAACACACCATAACTAAGGCTGATCTAGAAAAGTTAGTGATTTAATAAATGTTCACAATTATCTTGTGCTAAAATGTTTCCTTTTTTTTTTGAAATTGAAATTTTATCTGATGTGAAGAAAATTTCACATTTAAATAAATTTTCATTTGGTTGAGAAATGGCCAGTTTTTTAATATATAAAATAGATGCTCGATTAAACTTAGTTAAAAAATTAAGTGAAGCCAAAAGAAAGCACAATTTCATAATGTAAATAGCACTTTGCAGAATCTATATATATAAAAGGCTAAGTGACCATCTGACTGTCTGGTACATATGACACACTGACCACCAGGGGGCAGGTGCTCAAAGCAGGAACTGCTGAGCTGCAGCAACTTGACTGGTGGTTCTCGGGTGATACACTCTGGAACCAGAGAGGAGGGAGCCTGATATTAAAATATTTCTTCTAATTAATTTCCTTTCAATGTGCATGGATCTGTGCACTGGGCCACTAGTGTAGAAATAAGTCTAACATTTGTTTAAAAATAATACATTTCATACGGAATGATGACTGACTAGGAGCACATGTTGCTGTAAAAATCATACTCCTATGTAGCAATTATGTTATTTTGATTTGATGGGTACTTCTATAAGGTTTTATATGATTTGTCAGGCAGTTAATATTTATATAAGGTTGGTGATCCACTGTTAAGAAAAATGTGAAGTGAATAATAATGTTTTTTCCAGTTTTTTAAAGTAGAACAGCATACTTAGAAAATACTTAGTACTGCCCAAAATGGTCCTGGCTCAGTGGATAGAACATTGGCCTACGGACTGAAGGGTCTGGGGTTCGATTCTGGTCAAGCACATATGCCTGGGTTGTGGGTTCCATCCCCAGTAGGGGGTGTGGAGGAGGCAGCCGATCAATGATTCTCTCTCATCACTGATGTTTCTATCTCTCTCTCTCTCCCTCTCCCTTCCTCTCTGAAATCAATAAAAATATATTTTAAGAAATGCTTAGTACTTACTTAGACTCTCCTTTAGTTTTCTATGGTAGTTATTTAAATAGAAGTAGGTGTAAAACTATTACAGTTTTTAAAGTTATTGCAATTATTCCCTCCCTCCTGACTTTCCTGACTTATCTTTCATTAAATTTAATTAAAAAGAGAGATACTGGCTTTTATGGCTGTCTTCTAAAGAACCATGTTGTATTAACTTGATAATTTCTTACCAGTCTATTCTCACAGTGTACATATCTCAATGTGTTATGTAACAAACAATAACATTTGGTTGACTATAATAAAATATGCTATTAAACCTTAGTTGTAAATATTTATTTATTAAATATATTTTTAAACTTATTTCAGAGAAGGGAGAGAGAATCATCAATTGGCTGCCTCTTGCACACACCGAATGTGGATTGAACCCTGAACTTGGGCATGTGCACTGACTGGGCATCAAACTGTGACTCCTGATTCATAAGTCCTCAACTACTGAGCAAGGCCTGCTGAGCTTACTTGTAATTATTTAATATTTGGTCATTAAAATTAGAGCCAAGGCTAGGGCTTTCCTTTTCAGAATGGCAATTTTAAATATATTTTTATTGATTTTGTACAGAGAGGAAGGGAGAGAGACAGGGAGTTAGAAACATTGATGAGAGTGAGTCATCGATCAGCTGCCTCTTGCACACCCCCCACTGGGGATATGCCTGCAACCAAGGTACATGCCCTTGACCGGAATCGAACTCGGGACCCTTCAGTCCCCAAGCCGACGCTCTATCCATTGAGCCAAACCGGTCTCGGCCAGAATGGCAATTTTAAACTTTCCTATCTGACCACTCAATCGGTATTTTATTTAACTTAGTTCTTTAAAGTATTAAATATTGTTTTATAGCATTCTTGGCGATACTTTGGCCATGAAGTTTCTGTTGGCTTATAATATATGCATTTGCTCTAAGTTACTCTCCTGTTTTCAGTCATCTACCTTGAAATCAAAAATTTTTTAAAAATATATTTTTATTGATTTTGTACAGAGAGGAAGGGAGAGAGATAGAGTTAGAAACACCGATGAGCGAGCCATCAATCAGCTGCCTCTTGCACACCCCCCACTGGGGATATGCCCGCAACCAAGGTACATGCCCTTGACCGGAATCGAACCCGGGACCTTTCAGTCCCCAAGCCGATGCTCTATCCATTGAGTCAAACCGGTTTCAGCTGAAGTCAAATTCTTAATTAACCAACTCTAGTTGAGGTAAAATGACTTCTAACTGAAGCTCTTTTTGTGATTTTAATCCTATGTCTCTTTACTGGTGCAAGCTACTATAGGCCCCCTTCGGCCCCTCTTTCTAGGACTGTAGGTATTTCTTTGGAATTAACCCCAATTTCTTTCTGCACCTAATTTCTAACACTTTAGATATCATGCTTTTGGGCCAATATTAATTTCTTTAAAAAAAATATATTTTATTGATTTTGTACAGAGAGGAAGGGAGAGAGATAGTTAGAAATATCGATGAGAGAGAGTCATGGATCCGCTGCCTCTTGCACACCCCCTACTGGGGATATGCCCACAACCAAGGTACATGCCCTTGACCGGAATCGAACCTGGGACCTTTCAGTCCCCAAGCCGATGCTCTATCCATTGAGCCAAACTGGTTTCGGCTAATATTAATTTCTTAAAAAAACAAAAAAAACAAAAAAAAAACGTAATCAAGCTCAAATAACTTTCAGAGTATTTTATTATATATCAGATTATGTTATGTGAAATAAGCCACTCAGAGAAAGACAAATACCATAAGATCTCACTTAAATGTGGAATTTAATAAACAAAATAAGCTGAGGGACAAAATAGAGACAGGCATGGATACATGGAATGGACTGGCAGTTGTCAGAGGGGAGAAGGGAGAGGAAAGGGGAACAGGATGCAAAAAGGTGAGGGGATTAGCCAAAGAACATATATGCATAACCCACAGACACAGACAAGAGTGTAATGATGGCAGCAACGGGAAGGAAATGGGAAAAAGAAGAAAACCAATAATCAAGCTATTACAACTTTCAAAACATTTTAAAGAAAATATAAGCAATAAAAATTATTGTGCTCTTCCAAAAGTTAGGAAGTTAGTTAAAACAACTGTTCAAGTTATCCACATTGTTACTCAAATTCAGTGTTCCTTACGGATCAGTTGTTTTCAACCAGCACGAGGCTGATTTCCTAAGCAGTGAGCTACTACTATTTTTCTGTACAAATATGAGATGAGTGTCTGCATGACTAACTGAAAAACAGATCAAAGAACTTATATTTCACATTTATAATTTAGAGAAGAACCATCCAGAAACATTAAAATAATGCTGACATATTAATGGATACTGTGTTAACTCAAATAATAAACGGGGAACTCATTTAACGTGTAACCAAAGTGGTCAAAGTAAGTTTCTTAATAACCCAAAGTAATTTTGGAAACGAGTTCTCCTGTGATCGTAGGTGTCATAAAATAAATCTTTGAAAAGGTACAAAGAAACCGCAGAAATAACATATACGTTTAAATTCAAACCAATGAAAGCCTGTCAAAGTGCAGAAATACCAACAAATTTAATGGCCAGAAAGCTGAATTTCCAAGTTGACTTTAGTATTTCAACTCCGTGGTGACTCAAAGATTGATATTCCCGCCTTTTTTGGGGGCAGAAGTTGCCAAGATAGGGCCCCTGCCAGCACGTCAGCCTTGGGCGAGCCTGTGTGCTTGTGCCCATGTTTCTTGCTGCTCAGGAAGCTAACCACCAGCCTTCCGAGTAGCTTCGGAAGGAGTACCCTAGGTTTGGGAAAGGTTGGAGTCGGGTGGCAGAGGAAGGAGCACAGATGGAACAGCATTATCCCTAACCCACAGGCTTGGCCCTGGGAAGCGTTGGGGTGCGGGGCCCGCGGCGGCGGGCAGCCGGCGGGGAGCAGCGCTCCGGGGGGGGGGACAGTGAGTTTCGGGGTCGGGCTAGGGGCTTACCTTGCCTGGGACTCCGCGGTGGTCTGTGCTGCCTTGCCAGAAACGCCGGCTGTAGCCTGTGATGCGTCCGACGAGCTTGTCCTGATAGGGGAAGTCCACCTTCCAGATCAGGGACCCGTAACCAAAAACCCACATTTTCCGCTAGCACCTCGACGGCAACCGTGGAGGCTGAACGGGTCTGGATTGCGGCTTGCGGGACGCGTTACCGGCTGCGCTCGGCGCAGGCGCCGGCAAGCCGCAATCCCTGATTGGTGGCGCAAGGCACACTGGGACTTGAAGTTCGAGGTGCGTTTTCTGGCTCTCTTTCGGTCAGTGTTCTTTTATTTCCTTGCTTAGAGAGCAAGAAGGCTGGACTTTCCGTATGCTAAACAAGATTCTCCTGCAGCTTGACCTTCCTCTGGTGCGCGTGTGCTGAGAACTACAATACCCACAATCCTTTTCGGGGGTTGTGCCTCTGAGGTTGGAACTGTCTTAATTTTTTTCCCGAACGGGGCTGGGTAAGGAGAATGGAAAGGGCAGGAGTCCTGGCCAGTGTGGTTAAGATACCCAGGAGAGTATGGCAGTTGGCATGTAGATTGTAGAAAGACATTTTGTTCTACTTTGCAAACGGGATTTCTGCCAATTTAACAGCAGCCGGAAGAGTGCAAACTGGGAATGTAATCCATATTTGACTTTACACTTTTAAAAATTACCTGTCTCTTTACCTTTCAAATTGAAGCAGGAAATTTATCACAGAATTTTTAATGCTTGTGAAAGAGCTATTATTAATGCAATGAAATTTGCTTATATATTTAAATTTTATGTGAAAACGACCTTATTTGTCTTTCGTATTCTCAGCAGCTCAGAAAAGCGTAGGCAAAGGTTCTCAGCTCAGGTACAGGCTTTGGAAGCTATCTAGGGAAACTCCTGAAACTGTATACAAAACTTGGGGTCTACGGGTATTTTTCTGAGGAGAAACTTTATATCTTTCATGAGTTTTTCCAACAGGTCAAGGATCCTAAAAAGTGTAACGATATGCTGGTAACACTGGTAATACTGTTTGAAAATACTATTTAGGAAGCTCACTTGGACTATTACAGCTGTGTTTCAGATTATGAAAACAAAAGCCTTACCAAATGATTGTTCTTTGTTGAGAATTTCTTTTTCATGGTCTTTAGCTTTATTAAAACTGCTAAACACCCAGGTTCAAAGAGTTATTTCTGCTCTTAAGAAATCAGCAGGAAACTGCTACAAAGAAAAGCTGAATTTAAGAATAAGCAATTCCTTTTATATTTTCTTTCTTTAAATCTCTTTTCTCAAATCTTTCTTTTCTTGATAAATTATTTATAATGTGGTTCTAGAAAGTTTTTCACGTGTATCAGACTAGACATGTTGTTGGTATTTCCTGAACTATCCCTCAATATCATTAGAAACACTAAGAAGAAAGATGGGGTCAGAATGTTACCGAGAGGGACTATCCCTTGGGAGATATTCCCTTGAGAATTCTGAATCTTGGCCCAACCCACCTCATAGGGTGACTAACAAGAAATTGTCTTTGTGAGAGTTATATATTGAGAACTATATTGGGGATTGACTTGAAATGAACTTTGAAGGGAGATGATGAGGAAAAGAGCAATAATGCTGTGAAGAAATTTCTGAGCTGGTATAGGAAAGGTGAACTCATCTTTTTTTGATGCTTTTAATGTGTCTTAATATATTTAGTTAATGGCACTGTTTTATCAAAGAAAGAGACCTGAGTATTTAGCCCCTTCTGCAAAGGACCACCTGTGGCAGGAAAAGAAGATTTCCTTGTTCTTTTCAATGTTCTTTTCTTCTTTTCCAACCTTTTTGGGTTTAGCTTTTAGCTGTAGAGGACTATAAATTAACTAGAGGCCTGGTGCATGAAATTCAAGCACAGGTAGTGTCCCTGCCTCCCAGTCTCCCTGTCACCTCCTTCCCTCACTCCCTCAACACCCTGGCTGCCGCTACCGCAGCTGCTGTTGCTGCAGGCCACCTGCCATGTCCCTGCCGCACCCTAGTCGTTAGTGCATGTCATAGCAAGTGAACAAACTCCTGGTCTCCTGGTCAAACTTCTGAGGGAACAATTTGCATATTAACCTTTCATTATGTAGGATTCTTGAGGCTGAACATTGCTGGTCACTAAATTGCCATCTCTGAATGCATTTGGGATTAACTGGAGGTATTTAGCTCTCTCTCATCAACAGAGTTCTAGTGAGTACATTTTAGTGGGAATATGAGTAGGTGCAGAAGCCTGCAGGAAGGAGCTGCTCAAGCAACATTTCCAGAGAAGGAATGATAGAACACTTACAATTCCCTTGCTGTTTTTAATAAAAATATTCCAAGGAATCTCAATTCATCAGAGAGATTTCCTGGGTTAGATTAGCAGAGGCTCTGGCTTGACAGGTCTCTTTCTCCATCTCAGACTCTTCTTCTTTCTCCATCTCAGACTCTTCCTCATGTGAGGGTTGTTAGACGGGTCCACTTCGATCTGCTAATCTCTAGGAGTTCAGTGTTTTATTGACGCTAGTATTTTCTTTCTGCCTTGTTTTGTAGGTTGGTCAAAAGAATGGATTTTTCAGAGGCTTACTCTGACACATGCTCTACGGTTGGACTTGCTGCCAGGGAAGGCAATGTTCAAGTGTTAAGAAAACTGCTCAAAAAGGGACGGAGCGTTGATGTTGCTGATAATAGGGGATGGATGCCAATTCATGAAGCAGCTTATCACAACTCTATAGAATGTTTACGGATGCTAATTAACGCAGGTAAGGTAAATTCAAGGTGGGGGAAGGTGGGCTTGCAAGCTGAATTAATAAACCAATGGTCATATATGGCTTATTTGTTTCCCTTCCTATAACCATAAAATAACTGCCTGTGCATTGGTAAGGATGATAAGATTGCCTGCCGTGGGTTGTAAATGTTGTCCTTTCTTTGGTAGTGCCTGTGCCTGGCCCATTTTTTTTATTGTCTGAGCACAAATGCTATGGTTAAGTATTTGGTAGTTCTGGTCATCGTTTTTTTTCTTTTTCCAAACAAAAGGAGCAGGGTTACTGTTATTGATAGTGTTAGTATTTTGCTTGAATTAGTCTTTCTTTTTTATACTTTACAGTTTCCTTAATTTTGGGAATCTTTCTTTTACTTTGACTTTGTATTTGCTGAGGACACAGAGAACAGGATGGACAAGGTTCTTGCCTTTATGGTGTTTATATTCCTGTAAGGAAAACAGATAATAAAGACCTAAACAGTTCACCAAGAGAAGAGCAAAAGGTAAAAGTGCTGTAAAAAAACAAATAAAACAGAGTCATAGGACAAGGAGCAATCATGTGCCACTGCACATCTCTTTTCAAGTCACTGTATTAGTTGACTTTATGTTTGTAACTGAGAACCAGCTATGTGGGAGTTTTTACTCCACAGAAATCAGCCAGTCTCCCTGTCGCCTCCTATATACAAACAGTGCTATAACCAGGTGTTTTTCTCCTCCCTGAGGCAGTTACACATTTGCTAGCACACTACTGAGAGAAGGGCTCAGTAAACGAGCCTTAGTGAAAAATTCTGACACTCATGAAGGCATGGATTTGAATATTTTTTTCTTGTCAAAAAGCCCATTTCCTGATACACTGTCATCTCTCCCCACATCAGGCAGCGCTAAGGAGCAGCCAGAAGCCAGGCTCAGTGGTGAGCGCAGTGGTGGTGGTGGGAGCCTCTCCCGCCTCTGAGGCAGACATCCCCCGAGGGCTCCTGGACTGTGAAAGGGCACAGGCTGGGCTGAGGGATTCCCCCAAGTACACGAATTTCATGCACCGGGCCTTTAAGATAATTCTCTTGTCCTCTGTAAAAAGTGTCTTATATAATTTCTACTTTCTTGAACTTCATCTAATATTAGTAAACCTGGCAGAGATTCCTAAAATGTACCTCTTAAACAGTGTCTGAGAATTTTGTACATGAAATTTCTTGTTGAAATTGTTTTATATTTAACGTTTTCTAAATAAAACATAATGAAATTATGTACGTCGTGCAAGTGCTTGACTACAAATCTATCTGAAATTGACATTTATCATCCTTTGTGATTGGCACATATTAAATGTATTTGGATTCATTAAATTGTGTTTCAATTGTCGAGATAAAGTTCTGATCTTAATATCTTACTCCTGTTAATCTCTACCTAAATATCTAAACTCTATTTAAAACCATGTGGTTTTGCTTTCCCTCTTAAGGGTTTGCAGATAATAAAATGAAAATCTATCACCTATCACTTAAACAAGTAAGCAAGTTTATTATTTATAAGTAAAAGGACACTTTGGGTCAGGAAACAGAGTTGTGACTTCCTTGTCATTTTGGCACAGGTGTCAGTGGCTGGCACTGCTCCAGCTGACGTGGCCCCAGTCCTCAAAGTACAGCCAAAAAAGAACTCACGTGTTGTCATAAAAGAACTTAAGTGCCCTTTGGGTTTGTCCATTAGGAAATATTTAATGCCCTTACCATTTAAAATTTCAGTAAGGACAATAGAAGCAGAAACTGCTTTGCCTTTTAGTGAGAAGGAAATAGAAGTTATAAGTCATTTTTTCCAAGAATCCTTGTAGGGAAAGGAAGAGAGTGAGAGGGTGGAGGTTGATGGTTCAGTACCAGATAAGGTCTCTCTGGCCCCCACATATTAATTAAGGAGGGCAGTTGGTCATTGGAATCTCCAAATCAGTTTATATTTGGTCCTGAGAATGTTCCTTTTTTTTTTTTTTTTTTTTGGTACATATACCAATGCTCCCCCCCCCCCCCCCGTACATATCCTCCCTCCCCAGAGTTTTGTGTCCATTGGTTGTACTTATATGCATGTATACAAGTCCTTCGGTTGATCCCTGAGAATGTTCTTAAAATGGTATTTTGGAGACTTTACCAAATTTGTAACATCTGAGATAGTATATCTCATTCTATTGAATCTCTTTCAGGGTTGGACCAGCTATTTTACCCTTGCTTGATTCTTAAGGGACCATGCTCAGAGAGTTTAAGTAATTTACCCAAAGAGAAATCCAAATTATAATGGGCAGCGTCAGAAGGACAGCCAGGTCTTCCAACTCCAACCCTGTTGCCTTTGCTAAATCATGTTACTTTCCTGGTCCAGTGGTTTCAGAGTTAGCTAAATAGCTGTATGTATATATTTAGCTAACTCTGAAACCGCTGGATGAAGATTTGTGCAAGAATGGCCCTTCCTTCCCCTGGCTGCTGGCACCGCCTTCGCTCTGGCCAGAGCCTCCTTTCCGTCTGCCCATGCTGCCCAGAGGCCGGGAGCGGCCTGGGGTGGTGCAGAACACCTGCGTCCTAGCCATGGCGATGAGGCAAGTGTCCCCCTTTGCCCCTGGCCACTCAGTGCCTGTGTATGCAAATTAACCTGCCATCTTTGTTGGGTTAATTTGCATACTCCTGATTGGTGGGTATCATGAAGGTACGGTCAATTAGCATGCTACTCTTTTGTTTTTAAATATATTTTATTGATTTTATACAGAGAGGAAGAGAGAAGGATAGAGAGTTAGAAACATCGATGAGAGAGAATCATCGATCAGCTGCCTCTTGCACACCCCTTCCTGGGGATGTGCCCACAACCAAGGTACATGCCCTTGACCAGAATCGAACCTGGACCTTTCAGTCTGCAGACTGACACTCTATTCACTAAGCCAAACCGGTTTCGGCAGCATGCTACTCTTTTATTAGGTAGATGTGTATGTGTGTATTTTTTTTTTTTTTGTATACATAGGTAAAATATTTTAATATTTTAATTTAGTAGTGGTAAACTGCCTTTTCTGTTTCTCATCTCAAGTGAGAAGTGCCTTCTCTTTATTCCATAGATAACTGCATAGGAGGTTTTGTTTCTCTTCCTTTCCGGAGAATATTTAAATAAATTATTTGGAAGTTTTCTGATATTTGAATATATTTTCTCTTCCATTTATTTAGTCATTTACATATGCATGGATATTTATTTTATACATTGGGTGACAATCCAATATAATGTAATTGAATTTTTTTGCCCATATTGTTTTACCTTGATCATGGAGTGCTCTTTCATACTGTCTCCTGTGTTTGTTTGACATACCCTCATTTTTTGAGCACTTCAAAATTTTCTGGTCTTAAAGACACTCAGGGCTCATTTAAAAAATTAAAACAAAAATGACTTTTATTGATTTCAGTGAGGAAGGGGGAGGGAGAGAGAAATAGAAACATCAGTGATGAGAGATAATTATTGATCGGCTGTCTCCTGCACACTCCCCACTGGGGATTTTTCCCTTCTTTGGTTAAATGGCCAGAGTGGAATGTTTTAAATCACCTCAATGTTACTATATGAATATCTTCATATTTTGCATTTGTGTTACATTTCAACTCCTGCCACTCCCTTTCCTTTACCCGTCAAAAATTAAAGATGAGAAAATGAGTGAGTGGGCTAAAATTATGTGTAAAGAATACCAGAGACCTGTTCACACTATGGCCCCTGTCAGACTTGTTTTGACTTTTTTAGAAGTGTTTTAAACTATGAGCCCTTCTGTCTGTAATTATTTTAATGTTTCTTGGAGTCTTTTTGCTTTTTAATTCCAAGAAATAGAATTGATATCTTCTAGTTAATGGTTTTTTATTCTTTCATAGATTCATCTGAAGACTACATTAGGAGAAAGACTTTTGAGGGCTTCTCTGCATTACATTTTGCTGCACATCGAGGACATTGGAAGATCGTACAGATTCTTCTAGAAGCTGGGGCAGATCCTAATGCAACTACTTTAGAGGAAACCACGCCACTGTTTTTAGGTGAGATATGCTATTTGTGGTACAGATTCAAGTTTCTATTTCACTTTTTTTTTTGCTAAAAAAACTAAGCTTAAACCCACTGGCATGACTTGAGTGTCGATCTACGAACCAGGAGGTTTGGGCACATGCCCAGGTTGCAGATTCAGTCCTGCGTGTGGGATGTGCAGGAGGCATCCAGTTGATTCTCTCTCATCATTGATGTTTTTATCTCTCATTCTCCTGTTCTCTCTGAAATCAATAAAAATATTTATAAAAAAGAAACTAAGCTTAATTCCTCTTATTCACACAAGCTGAATACTTAAAGTATGTTCTTTGGCAAATGTTATACTGCTATTTTTTGATTCAGAAATCAAAAAGATATTTTTAAAGGTTTCCCCCTCATTTTACATCCTTGAGTGATAGCCTCTGGGAATATCTTTAAATATATATAAAGTTGTAAAATCTGTTCGGAATTGTCATAATCATGGTTGTTCTTGATTTTGTTCTGAAGACCAGGCAGAGTATTTTATGTTTGCTTTTTTGCTTTATATAGCATTAAGATATTAAGAAGATTTTATGGAAGACATTTCCAGCTAATGTTTTTTAAAAAAATATATTTTTATTGATTTCAGAGAGGAAGGGAGAGGGAGAGAGAGATAAAAACATCAATGAGAGACTCATTGATCAGCTACCACCTGCATGCTCTGTACTGAGGATGGAGCCGCAACTGGGCATATGCCCTTGACTGGAATCGAATCTAGGACCCTTCAATCTGCAGGCTGATGCTCTATTCACTGAGCCAAACTGGCTAGGGCTATTTTCTTTAAAAAAAATTTTTTTTAAATTGATTTCAGAGAGGAAGGAAGAGGGAGAGAGAGATAGAAACATCAATGATGAGAGAGAATCATTGATAGGCTGGATTGAGCCCACAACTTGGGCATGTGCCCTGACCAGAATCAAACTGTGATATCCTGGTTCATAGGCTAAGGACATTCCCCTCCCCTGCTCTAGAGTGTTGTATTAACTGTAACAATAACATTTATTGAGCATAATGTATACCAATTTCTTTTCAGGTGTTTTACATGAATTAGCCCATGTAATTTTTTAAAAATATATATATTTTATTGATTTTACACAGAGAGAAAGGGAGAGAGATAGAGAGCTAGAAATGTCGAGAGAGAAACATCAGACAGCTGCCTCCTGCACACCCCCTACTAGGGATGTGCTCTCATCCAATGTATATGCCCTTGACCGGAATCGAACCTGGGACCTTTCTGCAGACCGACGCTCTATCCACTGAGCCAAACCAGCTTTGGCGCTCATGTAACTTTTAAAAATTATTTTTATTGGTTTTTAGAGAGAGGAAGGGAGGGGGGGGGAGAGAGAGAGAGAGAGAGAGAGAGAGAGAGAGAGAGAGACACACACACAGAGAGAGATGTGTGTGTAAAACATCTATTGGCTGACTTCTGCATATCCCCTATTGGGGATCACCCAGCTTGTGCCCTGACCAGGAATTGGGCAAAGCAGCTCATTTAATTTTCACCATAATTCTACGAAATATGTATTGTTATTATTTCAATTTTTACAGGTGGAGAAAATTGTAAAAACATTGTATTTAGGATCAGAAAAGCTGTGTTTGAGTCTTTATCCTGCTATTGTTTGTATATTAGTTAGAATAGCATTTCCTGAATTGATTCATTGAGCTATAAATAGATGTTCATTGACATGTGTTGGGAAAATGCTGTGTGCTATATTCTCTAGTGTACGGAAACAAAAAACATTAGCCATGTACTTTAATGTGTACACCCAGTCTGAAGTATCCTCTGCACTTGGTTACCTTATTTTAGTATTTTCATAACTCTTATCACTGACTGCAGTTATTTTATTAGCTTTTTTGTTTATTGACTGTCCCTTCCACTAGACAGAATGTTCCATGAGAGCTGGCATTTTATTGATCTTATTTGTTGTCATACCCTCAAAATCACATTAGTACCTGGTACGTGGTAGGCATTGAATAAGTTATTTGTTGAATGAAAGAAGGAAGGTCTCTGAGTGGCCTCTTATAAAACACTTGTTTTAACTTTAACCCAGCATTTTGAAATGTATTTGACCGAAATATTTTTTTTCTTTATGAGCCATAAAGAACAGTAATATTTTATAGGACTATTTGAGAAATGCTAATTTAGTCACATAGTTTCAAAATATAAATCTCATTTATGAAATTTAGTATTATGCTTACTTATGTAGGTATTTAGAGAAAATTAGAAACGCAGAGTTTTTAGTAATTTTTATTTCATAATATAGTTAGCTTGCGATTTTTTTTCTGTTAAGGAAGAGTTGTTAAGATAATTCAAACCCACAAATGACCTTTAATCAGTTATTTTTAATAATAGGATTTAGTTTTTTTGACAGCAAACTTACCATTTAATTATTTTTTTTTTTGTATTAGCTAATACAAAAAGGAATTTAACTCAAGCGGGGGTTTAAACCCAAGGAGATTTTTGTCCTGTAGTACTTTTACATGCACAAGTGTTGCATCAATTATATTATAAATAGTTTGGAAGTAGATAACAGTATTTTATATATATATACATATACACATATGTATACACATATGTATACATACACACACAAACTATATATATAAAATTGATTTCAGAGAGGAAGGGAGAGGGAGAGAGATAGAAACATAAATGATGAGAATCATGGATTAGCTGCTTCCTGCTCCTCCTCCACTGTGGATGGCGCCTGCAACCTGGGCATATGCCCTGAGCGTGAATTGAACTGTTAACTCCTGGTTCATGGGTCGATGCTCCACCATTGAGCTACGCCAGCTGAGCTATAAGAGTGTTTTTTTGTTTTGTTTTGTTTTTTATTTTTTGTTTTTGTTTTTTAAAGAAAAGCACAGTCTTAGCTTTTGCAAGAATATAATGTCAAAGAATGGACATATGACTCTTTAGTTAGGTGCACTGGGCTCCAGGGTCTGCTCTGCTGGTAAATAATTTGACAAACTTTAGCAATCTGCTTTGCTTACCTGTGTCTTTCTGCCTCTTTTAAATAAACATAGTGACCCATCTTTTGATATATAATGGAAGAGAGTCTTTTATTAAAACAAAACTCAGGCTATTTCATGGTTTGCAACATTCTATAGATGATGATCTGTAGGTGAGGAAGAGTGGCTGGACCAAGTAGACTTAAAATGAGAAAGGGAGACTGCCCATCTAGTATAGCTTCCTTCCCCATCTGTAGTTACCTTTCTTTTTTCTTTTTTCTTTTTTTAATATATTTTATTGATTTTTTACAGAGAGGAAGAGAGAGGGATAGAGAGTTAGAAACATTGATGAGAGAGAAACATCGATCAGCTGCCTCTTGCACACCCCCTACTGGGGATGTGCCCGCAACCAAGGTACATGCCCTTGACCGGAATCGAACCCGCAGGCCAACGCTCTATCCACTGAACCAAACCATTTTCAGCTGTAGTTATCTTTCAAGACAGTTCTTCACTGAAACTTCGGTGTTTGTTGTCCTCTTCTCTAGAGGAAGTAATATTTCCATGCATTTTATAGCACCTGTCCCAATGGTCCAGTTATTACAGAGACTGTTGCTAGGGGCTATAAATATAAAACCAGAATATCAAGGGATAGAAAATGAGTATAAAACTATGGAAACTTGCCAGATGACTTGACAAAAGTCATGGGTCATTATAATAAACCTAAGGTTAAATGCAGAGAGTTAAAAGAGTAGTAACTCCACAGTTTATAATGGGAACATTTTTTCTACACACAACTCATCAAGATTTTCATAAAAATGATTTCAGAAGGCAGCTCTTTAGTTTGATGGCAGTAAGAAATTAGAAAACCACAAGAAAGGGGCAATTCAGGTAACTGCTCTTTATCTTTCTACTTGAAAATTGTCCTTCTAGAATACCTTTTGCTTAGTGTGTAATTTAAAGTTTATATATTAATAAGGAGCCTGCCCCCTTATTTATTTTGCCCTTGTATTCTCCTTTTCCTACTCCCTTTCTCTTGCCTCATAAATGCATACCTAGTAAATATAAATAGTCTAAGGATAGGTTTATAAAACTGCTGTGGAAATACAAATATTCTTATTTATAAATAAAGCAGATTTTAAGTGAAAATCCAGCTAATTATATATAGGAAATAGGTTTACTTTTTATTTTGCTATGTATAAAATAACACTGATAAATTGGAGGCTCAAATCCAACCCAATGTGACTTCATAAAACAATTTCTGTGGGAACTGCACAGCATGCAGTTCTGGCTTTTGATGGATTATTTTTCATGTTTTTTGAGTCTCTGCTTATTCTGTATAGCCTTCGATGTTAAACATAGCAGTACTTTTTAATAAGAACAAAGTGTTTTATAAACAGTGTTATGTGAGGCTGCCTTTTTCAATATTTAACTGTAAAATGTGTCATACTTCAGCTTACGTGACATATCCTGTAACTCTGACTATGCTTATGTATTCCAAAAGTGAACAAACCACCATGTATTTCACTTTTCACTGCTATTTTCTGGGATCAATAGTCATTTATAGGGTTGTTTTTTGAGGAGCAAGGACTTTTGAGGTTTAGCATTCATATATTTAATATCCTATATAATAACAGCCCAGTGACCATAACAACAAAATGACCAGAAAGACTGTTTGACCAGTCACTTTGAGGTGCACGGACCACCTCTCATTCTGCCCACTGGCCAGCAGGCTCTGATGAGCAGATGGCAAATGCTGAACCAGAGTGGGTAGTGGGGGATGCGGGCAGTGCCAGGCCAAGGCCCCCGCCCCACCAGTCGTCCCACACACACAGGCCACCCCGCTGTGGGAGGTGGGAATGGCTGGCCTCTTGGTCCTTCCCCCCGCCCTGCAGGCTCTGATCACCACATGGCTAATGGGGAACTGGGATGGGTGGCGGGGGATATGAGAGGTGCCAGGACAAGGCTCCCGCCCTGCTGGTTGTCCCACACAAACCTGCGGCAGGGGCGGGGCCATGAGTGGGTGGGACCGGCCCACTTTTCGGTCCCTCCCCCTGGCCATCAAGCTCCCATTGCCCAATGGCAAACTGGGGGTGGCTGCTGGCAGCTGGGGAAGATGACCGTGATCACAGGCTAGGCCTAGGGACCATACCTGCACACAATTTGTGCGATGAGCCTCTAGTATATTATACCAATTAAACTTTATCTTTGGAGTTACTTTTAGATTTTTCAGTAGAAAGAGTAATCATATTCCTCAAGGAATATAAATAAGTATTTTTACTTGAGGCCATATTAGTTCTTAATAATATGGGTTTGAATTTTTCCAGATCAAAAGTATAGCATTCAGCCGAAACTGGTTTGGCTCAGTGGATAGAGCATCGGCCTGTGTACTGAAAGGTCCTGGTTCGATTCTGGTCAAGGGCATGTACCTTGGTTGCGACACATCCCCAGTGAGGGGGGTGTGCAAGAGGCAGCTGATCGATGACTCTCTCTCATCGATGTTTCTAACTCTCTGTCCCTCTCTCTTCCTCTCTGTAAAAAAATCAATAAAAATATATGTAAAAAAAGAAAGAAAGGAAAAAAAAAACAAACAAAAAAAGTATAGCATTCAGTAAAAATTTACATTTAAAAAATTTTACTTTCACGTTTTGTTCACTTTTATCCATTTTTATATGGTTTTATGTTTTTTGCTGTAACTTTTTATCATTTTATATTATACTCTTTTCATACAATTAAGTATATTTATACAGCCTGTCATTTTATTAGTCACTAGAGGCCTGGTGCATGAAATTTGTGCATTCGTGATAGGGGGGCGGGTCTCTCAGCCCAGCCTGCACCCTCTCACAGTCTGGGAGCCCTCGGGGGATGTCCAACTGATGCAGAAATGTACTGACCACCAGAGGGCAGCTCCTGCTGTGGAAGGACACTGACTATCAGGGGGCAGCTCCTGCATTGAGCGAGATTGGGCTGAAACTGGCTCTCCGCCATCCCCCAAGGGGTCATGGATTGTGAGAGGGTGCAGGCCAGGCTGAGGACTCCACTGGTGCATGATAGGGGTTGGGGAGGGACATGGGATGTTGGCCAGCCAGTGAGGGACTGCGGGAGGGCTACAGGCTCAGTCCCAATCGGCTGATCCCAACAGCAAGCTAACCTATCGGTCAGAACGTCTGCCCCCTGGTGGTCAGTCACGTCATAGCGACTGGTTAACCGTCTGCCCCCTGGTTGTCAATACATGTCATAGCGAGCAGTTAAGCAGCCTTAGCATATCATTAGCATATTATGCTTTGATTGGTTGAATGGATGACTGGATGACCAGACACTTAGCATATTATAGCATATTAGTGTCTCAGTGCATGAAATTTGTGCACAGGGGAGTGGGGTGTCCCTCAGCCCGTCCTGCATCCTCTCTTATCTGGGACCCCTTGGGTGATGTCCTATGGGATCAGGCCTAAACCGGCAGAGATCAGGCCTAAACTGGCAGTTGGACATCCGTCTCACAATCTGGGACCGCTGGCTCGTAACGCTCACTTGCCTGCCTGCCTGATAGCCCCTAACCACTTTGCCTGCTGGCCTGCTCACCCCAACTTTCCCCCCCTGTTTTCCCCCAAGTGGCCTCCCTGCCAGCCTGATCACCCCAACTGCCCTCCCCTTCTGGCCTGATCACCCCTAACTGCCTCTGCCTTCGCCCTGCCACCATGGCTTTGTCCAAAAGTTTAATTAGCATGTTACCCTTTTTATTAATATAGTTAGGCTTTTATCATATAGAATGTTTAATTGATAGGTTTAAATTTCTAGCTTTTAAAGATGAGGAAATCAGTATTTTTATATTGTTCTTATATAATCCTTTTTCTTCCTTTCTTCTCTTTCTAACTTTTGTTAGTTATGTCATGTCATCTTTGCCTTGTCATTGGAGATAACATTTTGCATCCTGTTCTGGAATCTTACCAGGCGTATCAGTTAATAATGAGGATTTTTTCCAATAGATGGAGTTACACATATGTTGAGACGTAATTCCTTCATTTCATTTTCTTCTTAGTTTTATGGTTAAATAGTTCAAAAGTTATTTTGTCATGGTTTTTCTAACCTTGCTTGGTTAGCTAAATTCTTCCTTTAATGGAGTTCTCCTAAAGAACCTAAGGAAATCACGTTCCCTGAGTTCTTGTCTATTCATAATCGATGGATGATTTTATATTTGGACTAGAGACCTAGTACATGAATTTGTGTATGTGTGCGGTCCCTAGGCCTGGCCTGCGATCAGGGCCTGCAGCTGGCCCTGACCCCCGCCACCACCCACCCCCAGTTCATTATTTGCCATTGGGCAATGGGAGCCTGCCAGCTCAGGGGGAGGGACAGAGAAGTGGTCAGTGCACTTCATTGTGTCTAGTTGAGTGGTCTTTTCAGGTCATTCTGCTGTTAGGGTCAATTTGCATATTACCCTTTTATTATATAGGATAGTTTGATTTGCTATATAATTTTTAATGTTTATTGATTTTTAGAGAGAGAAGGTGTGTGTTTGTGTCACATGCAGGTGAGAGCCCAAAACCCGGGCATGTGCCCTTGACTGGGAGTTGAACTGGTAACCTCCTAGTCCATGGGACGATACCCAACCAACTGAACCACACTGGCCAGGGCCCTTCTTTTTGTTGTGACAATATTTTTCCATATCTGTTGTGTCAGTTTTTCCTGAGACATGGTGTACCCTCTCAAGATATAGATCCATATTTTCTTTATTTTACTAAATCTTTCTGGAATTTTATCTCTAAATATTTGTTCTTTTACTATGAAGATTATCTTGGGTTCTAATTATTCATATGTTGAATACCCTGTTTTTCATATCTGTTATTTCTTCTCTAATCTTCTTTCTCTTTATTTTCACTTTACTTTTCCTGTTTTTTGAAGTCTTCTGGTTCTTTTAAGAAATGTCCATCCTCTCTAGTATTGTCTTTCTTCACTAACTTAACTTTTTTATTTTTAAAATGTATAGCAAAAAGGTTTAACCATAACTTTCATCCCCTTTGTGATAGTATTTTATGATGAGAAGTTTTATTGGGGGGGGGGGTCTACTAATAGTTTGTTCTGTATCTTTCTCCCTCTTTTTTGTAACTTTGTGTGGATTCATGCTTGTTCCTTTGTGGCAACTCATCTGGAAACATGAGTTTGTGCTCAATCAGCTGTTCTCAGGAGATTTTTAAATGGGAGGGAGTTAAAGCCACATTCCTGCCTAGCTAGTTTTCCTTTTGACTCAGGCTTTTTGGATGTGAGTGTATTTAGCTATTATCTTTCACCAGTTAGTGGACAATACAGCTTCCCTTCTATAGAAGCAGAGACCAATTACTCTTAAAATATAGCTTCTTTTGGTGATTCTTTGTTTAGACCCCACTCTTTCTGACTTGCAGACTTCACTGGGCCCAGAGAAGTCCTGCTGTCAGCGCATGGATCTATCCTCTGCTGATCAGAGGTTTTGTGTGCAGAGGGAGCCTCTCACCTTTGAGAAGTTTACTTTGCCATCTGAGACATGGTCTCTTCCCTTCCTCCCACAAATACCCAGGACTGACCTCCATTTCTGGAGGAGCATTTTTACCTACTTTTGTGGGGAGTTTTGCTAAAAATGGAGGATATGTTTTTATTTCTTCCTTGCTGATGTTGGACTAATTGCTTTTGGATGCTTTCTAAGAAGAGTAAGGGGGAATGCTTATTTTATGCTACATTAAAATTGAAAGTCCTTATTAATTTTTAAAGTAAATAAAGTTTTTATCTCAGTGTTTTGCAATAGTTTAATATTCTAATGTATGGTAGAATAACCTAGAGAGTTCTTCCTCGCCCCCTCCCCATCTGTATACTGTGATCCTTGCTCTCTTCAGGTATCATAGAGCAGTGATCATACTCAAAATGTCAGTGTATTGATATAAGGGGCTTGAGCCAGAATATATATCAGTGTACTGTTTCCTTCATCAAAGAAGTCTTGTTTCAAGAAAAATGTCTGCTGATCTAAACAGTGTGCTCAGGGACATCAGTGATTTACATTCTGGTCTAAACTTCTTAGCTCATTGAAGACTGGTAACAGTTTGCAGATTGACAGCCAGTCTATGAACGATATTGAGCATCACTGCTGTACAATACCTATGTGTGGAAATCAAATTGGATCATTGCATAGCTAATCCAATTGTCTCTTCATTCTTCATAATAATTATTGTTATTGGCTCGTTAATTGTAGATGATCATCATAGGTTAGAATGACTGAAATACAAGTGTTGCGCCTATGTAAATAGGAGTCCTTGGGATGAAGACTAATTTGCAATGTACGTTTTCTCTGATAGGGATTCCTCAGTGTAATGATTTTTTTTCTCTAAGTCATAATATGGAGATCAGACCTACAGAGGTGGCTCCTAGTAGGAGAATACTACTATACGAATGCTTTAAAAACGGGAATTGAGTCATTATAGAAAGTGGTAGGATTCAGTGTTGTAGTTCTAGAAGAAGTAAGTTTAACAGTGTGCTATCCTAAATCAAATATTTCTCTTGACTCTGTTGCTGGGGAGACATGGAAAAAAATCAATATATAATAAGATATTGGTATGCTTTTTGTGTTTTAAGAACTTCCATGTGATTGATGGATATGTTTTTCTGGATATGGTTTCTGATGTCTATCTAATTGGCCATTAGACTTTTCTCTGTCAGAAACCACAAGTAATGCCACGTTGTCAGTGGCAGCATGTAGAATTGGATGGAGTGTTCCTGACATCTTTTTAAAAAAATATATTTTATTGATTTTTAATTAGCTACCTCCTGCACACCCTCCACTGGGGATGTGCCCACAACCAAGGTACATGCCCTTGACCGGAATCGAAGTTGGGACCTTTCAGTCTACAGGCCGATGCTCTAACAACTGAGCCAAACTGGTTAGGGCCTGACATCTTTTTTGTTACATTTCTATTATAGTGAATTTTATGAGGTCATGGTTTTTTCTGGAACATCTTTAAGATTAAGATTGTTAGTCCTTGGGAAGACATAACTACTTTATAAGAAAGAATGTAACTTTATTATACTATTAGACAAAACTTCTCTAAATATCAATAAAATACTATGTTTCAGGTAAAAGATTCATGGCTGAGATTCATTCTAGGAATCTATCATAATATATAGAATGGTTTGAAATTATGTACATATTCTTAATGGAAAAACCCTACTTTATAATCATTTTGATTACAAACTTTAATTATGAAATGAATAACTGTGGGCAATCCTACATACCCACTGACATTCTTTAAATAATTCTACATCCTTGCCAGTCACATTGCCAAAGCGAAGGGTTGCAAACTAATGTATTCTGTCAATGGAGTTAGTATAGAACTTGAGTAATTCTTCTGTCTTGGATATAGGTAAAGCCTTGGAAAAATATAAATCCTAGAATCACATAGAATAAACTAGCAACACTAGGGAAAAAAAATCCCTGTTCATTGCAGTCTAGTTTCTTTTTTAATGCCACCAGATGTCAGTATAACCACAGGACCGGAGAAGGATTGCAATAGATAAATGGCTTATGACCGTTCTTTTTGCTTCCTGAAAGAGATAGGGAATAAAGTTTTTAACAGAATTAGGTATACAATGCAAAGATTATTTTGTTGTTGAATTGTGTAGAAAAATGAAGAGTATAATGGAGAATAGAGCTCATATAGAACTTAAAAAAGAAGAGATACAGTTAAACATCCTATATAATAAAAGGTTAATATGCAAATAGACCAAACAGTGGAACAACCGAACAACCAATCACTATGATGTGTGCTGACCACCAGAGGGTGCGCAAGAAACATCGTGGGCATCGGCAGCAGGTGACAGAAAACAGAACATGGTGGGCATCGGCTGCAGCAGGATGGTGGAGCAGGTGAAGGGCACCAGACCAAGGCGGGGTGTCATCAGAGCAAGCGTCCGGAGGTCACTGAAATTTCCTCTCCACTCCCCCATTCATCCAGTCAATGATTATTTATTGCCTATCTCCTGTCTATGATTGGCACTGGGCATAAAGGGGGATGAGATACAGTTTCTTTCCTCAAGGAGAATACTTTTTAATGGATTAGGTGGTCAACAAATAGGAAGCTTGAGTCTGTTTTTAAAAAAAATAAACTTCTATTGATATATATCATATATTGTTATAGTATGGTTCCTCCTCCTTCCAATGTGGTAAATCTGTATTATAAAAGGCCCATGGCCATAATGCCCTAAATTCTTTGCATTGAGCACCTCTTGGTCCCTCCCCCTGGTCCGAGAGCAGCAGCTCTCCCTGTGGGCTGGGCTGGGCAGGGCACAAAGGCGGAGGTCTACAAGTTTTGGAGGGGGGGCGGGGCAGCGAGCTATGAACAGTAATGGGCGGGGCGGCCAGCTGAGGCCAGAGGATGTGAGCTACTTCTCTGGGCCTCTAGCTGATATATAAGGACAAAAGCTTAATCCATTATTTCCAAAGGAGAGGCTTTGGTAGTAGTTGCAAGCTCTAAATAAACTTTGGTAACTACCGTTTCTTAATTATTAACCATTAAATTTGTCTTAGTTTGAAATAATTAGTAAGAGTTATAAAAATGTTATTTACCTGCTTATGTGTTTGTTTCACTAGAGATTCAGAAATCAGATATCTTAATGTATTTATGATATTAAAGTGAAAACAACTTTTGTCTCTGACTTCATAGTGTACTTAATCAAAACACATTTTTCCAACTTTCATTTTTATAAGGTCAGGTTAACTCATGAAAAACAAACTTATCTTCATCCTGCTTCATATATCACCACTGACAACCTGATAATCTTGAGCTCAGGGTCTGGCTGTAGAATGATTTTTGCCAGCAATCACTGATAATGATATATGAATTGGATATGAAACAGATTTTCTTCCTTTTCTATTATGACCTCCATCCAAAATTAGATTGACTTTAGATTGATTATAGAAAAATAACAGCTTGAAAAACTGTTGTTTTTCCCCCTAGTATAGTGCCCTTGAATGTTAACTTAGAAATAAGATTTATTGAACTTCTTCTACAGTGGTACGATCTCAGCCATGGTGTTTAAATTTCTGAAACCTTCCAAGATAAAAAAAATTCTTCAGTAAAGAACTTCTGACAATTCTTATGAAGGAAATAAGTATAAATTCAATATGCAAAGTTAAGAGAATATCAATGGCATGTTATCTTCAATAATAATGAGTAAATTTATTAAAATATTTTATACTATACGTATTTTATTTTTCTATTGTTATGTCTGTATTAGCATTTTTCAAGTCTGGCCCTTAATCTGATTGTTTAATGCCTCTCTAATATTTAACTGAGAATTGATGATTCCTGCCTCCGACTGCAGTAGAAGATTCAGAAAAACTATATGCTTGAAATAAAATTTAAAAATCTTGTTTTTTCTTTCCTGTTACCAAATACATAAAGTCAAACTTTAAACACAGCTCTGCTCTATCTTTTTATAGATGCTGATATTTAGTCAAACTTATAATTCTAACAAGTCATTGTAATAGCCTCATTCATACTTACAATATTTACAATATACCTCATTTACTTAATGGTGTATGGTTATGTGTGTAACATTTTTATTAAGCCCTATATAGCTTTCTTCTGGCTTTTTTTTTCTTTTTTCTTTCTTTTTTTCATTAACTCCTACAGAGGAAAGTTTTGTGGTAGGTAGCATTCTGGAAAGTTTGGCCCCACATGTTTGTTCTGTCAACCTAAATAGCATTACACCTATATTTACCCTCACTCAGTAGGATTTATAAACTGTTACATGTACATGATGTTAGACTTCAATATCTTGTACTAATGTTAAGTTAGATATATGTAAAATAAAATATAATAATTTCCTGCAACTAGTAAAAGGGCACATGATTTTTAGGTATTTAGAGGCATGCAAACTATTCCTTCAAAGGATCTACTTTACCAGCAACTTGGGAGCCATTATTATTTTCTTATTTATTTTTAAATTAAGTGTATTGGGGTGACATTGATTAGTAACACTGCATAGTTTCAAATGTACAATTCAGTAATAATACATCTGGTTATCTCATTATGTGTTCGCCACTCAAAGTCTAATCTCCCTCCATCACCATAAATTTTGCCCCTTAAATTCTTTATCCTGCCCCCCTCTGGTAACTACTCATCTGTTGACTGTGTTTGATTGTTGCTTTCTGTTTTATATCCTATATATGAGTGAAATCACATGGTTCTCCTTTTCCATCTTACTTATTTTGCTTAGCATGATACTGCCTCAAGATCCATCCATGTTGTTACACATAGCAGTGTTTCATTCTTTCTTATTGGCTGTGTATGAACCACATCCTCTCTAATCATTCACTGGAAGATATGAGGTTGTTTCTGTATCTTGGCTACTGTGCATAATGCTGCATTGAACATAGGAGTTTATATATCCTTACGAATAAACATTTTCAAAAATTTCAGGTAGATCCTAGGAAGAGGATTGCTGGATCATATTGTAGCTCTATTCTTAATTTCTGGAGGAACCTCCATACTGTTTTCCAAAGTGGGTATCATTAGTTTCAGTTACTATAAAGTGTACTTCTTTAGCAACATTCTGCAGTTTATCTAGAGTCCCCTTTTAATTTAAATAAGCAAAGTTTTTTCTATATTTTAAATTTTAACAATAATTGCTGTTTATGATGTCAAAAACATCTAAGATACAGAACTTGCACTATTACTCCTTCAACTGTCAGTAGCTTTTGTCACTTTTTTAAAATAGATTTTTATTGATTTCAGAGAGGAAGGGAGAGAGAGAGAGAGATAGAAACATCAATGATGACAGAGAATCATTGATTGGCTGCCTCCTGCACGCCCCACACGGGGGATCAAGCCTGCAACCTGGGCATGTGCCCTGACCAGGAATCGAACCGATGACCTCTTAGTCCTGGGCCGACGCTAAACCGCTGAGCCACACCCGGCTGGGCTGTCATTTTTTGATCAAATGGTAATGATGGGAAACCTTTCAATCCTTGTAAGACTGTATCTCCTGACCTGCTCATTCCATTCTCCCCTCAATAGCATTTTAACAAAATGAAAGCATATTGTCTTCTTTTTTTTTTTTAATATATTTTATTGATTTTTATACAGAGAGAAAGGGAGAGAGATAGAGAGTTAGAAACATCGATGAGAGAGAGTCATCGATCAGCTGCCTCTTGCACACCCCCTACTGGGGATATGCCCGCAACCAAGGTACATGCCCTTGACCGGAATCGAACCCGGGACCCTTCAGTTCCCAAGCCGACGCTCTATCCATTGAGCCAAACCGGTCCCGGCCATATTGTCTTCATTATTAGAAAGAATAAATGTTTGCTTTTTGCTTCCGTTTACTCTATCATTTAAAATATAATTGGAAATAATTTGTACATGCACAGAAAGGATGTATATATCAATGGGATTGGCCTAAGACAATTGTGATAATGTTTTGGCATTGCATAGGGAGTATGTGTTTTGATTTGTTGATAGGAATGGTCACAGCATTGTGGGTTTCGAGGTGAATAAATGATAAGAATATCACCAAAGTATCCAGCCCTACAAACATGGCTTTCTACTGACAGTAATTTTTTTTACTGCTATCTTGCAGCTGTTGAAAATGGACGGATGGATGTATTAAGGCTGTTGCTTCGATATGGAGCAAATGTTAATGGATCCCATTCTATGTGTGGATGGAATGCCCTGCACCAGGCTAGTTTTCAGGTAACTTCTGAATTTATCATTTCATCTTCATGTAAATTGTATGTTTTACCCTTTTAAAATGACAGTTCTATACAGTTTTTACTTCCCACTTGTCTGTGATTTATGATGGTTAGTGCAGTACAGAAAAGGCAGTCTAAATGCTAATGATCATCCTGAATAAACCAACTGCTCTAGTAGTATCAGCAGCTTTGGGTGACAGGGATTATCTAAAGTTTCAAATGTTGATAGCATAGTTAAGAAACCATCAGAATACTTGGGATATAAATTGATAAGGATATGTATAGCAGTGTGTTTAGAAACTATGATAGCTCCTTAGTGTTTGGGCTAGCAAACTATTTTTTTTGCAGGATTTTATAAGGATTATAATTCCTAGAGATTAGTGTTTCATCTATTAATGTTTAACGGGTTTGTAAAGATATAGAATAATCTGATAGTTTAAGACTTCCTTCCCACAATCCAACTTTCTAAAAAGAGGTTTTCCTTTATAGAGGATAAAAACAAACTGAACAAAACACAACAATAAGAAAAGAGATACCTTCTATTTTCTCTTATTTAAAATATAAATCTGTGCTTTAGGAAAATACTGAGATCATAAAATTGCTTCTTAAAAGAGGAACAAGCAAGGAATGCCAGGATGACTTTGGAATCACACCTTTATTTGTGGCTGCTCAGTATGGCAAGCTAGAAAGTTTGAGCATACTTATTTCATCAGGTAAGATTAACCCATTATCCTTTGGACTTTAAAGATCACGAGTTTTGACTGTATGTTTTCCTAGGAGGAAGAATTCTTGACCAGATATAAATCAGGTTGTGAAATTTATGGTTTTATGTTAGTGGTAAATAAGGGAACATACAAGTTTATTTATATTTTTATTTTTGTTAATCCTCACCCAAGGATCGATCTTCCTTTTCTTTTCTTTTCTTTTCTTTTCTTTTCTTTCCTTTTCTTTTCTTTTCTTTTCTTTTTCCTTTCCTTTCCTTTCCTTTCCTTTTCCTTTTCCTTTTCCTTTTCCTTTTCCTTTTCCTTTTCCTTTTCCTTTCCTTTTCCTTTCCTTTTCCTTTCCTTTTCCTTTCCTTTCCTTTCCCTTTCCTTCCCTCTCCTTTCCTTTCCTTTTCCCTTTCCTTTCCTTTCTTTTCCTTTTCTTTTCCCTTCCCTCCCCTTCCCTTCCCTTCCCTTCCCTCCCCCTCCCTCCCCTTCCCTCCCCTTCCCTCCCCTCCCCTCCCCCTTCCCTCCCCCTTCCCCTCCCTCTCCCCCCTCCCCCCCTCCCCTCCCCTCCCCTCCCCTCCCTTCTCTTCCCTTCCCTTCCCTTCCCTTCTTTCAAAATATATTTTATTGATTTTCCACAGAGAGGAAGGGAGAGGGATAGAGAGCTAGAAACATCGATGAGAGAGAAACATCAACCAGCTGCCTCCTACACACCCCTACTGGGGATGTGCCCTTGACCGGAATCAAACCTGGGACATTTCAGTCCACAGACTGATGCTCTATCCACTGAGCCAAACCGGTTTCGGCTCTTTTTTTTTTTTTTTTTTTTTTTTTTTTTAAGGGAATGGGAGAGAGGGAGAAGAAACATTGATGTATAGAGAGACACATCAATTAGTTGCCTCCCTCATGTGCCTCCATGAAAGCTGGGATCGAACCTGGAACTGGGTACGTGCCCTTGACTGGGAATTGAACCTGAGACCCTTTGGTGCATGGCCGATGCTCTAACCATTGAGAAACACTGGCCAGGGCTACACGTTGATTTATAAGCCTGGTTACTTAGTGTCTATTACTAACATGATGCAATGTACAGCTACTAATTTATCTGAGAAGAACATAATGATCTTCCAAGGTTTATTGGAAGCTGAATCAGGAGGCTGTCCTTCCTTATAGGGACCTGAGCAGTTACAACTTTCTATAGTAGAAGGCTATATTAAGATTAATAAATTTATTATGTAGCTATTTTATATATTAAGCCTTTGAGCTGTATGTTTCCATCAATTGTATGATTATTTAAAAGGATTTATTTCTAAGTATGTTTATACTTTATTGTGTTAATAGCAACATAAACCTGCTGAAGGCTTCTCCTTGACATTCTTCTTGGCAAACATTATATATTCAGCATTGTCAGAGAAGATGATGTAGGATGGCATTTTTACTCTGTGTGACACTTCTGTGACCAGAAACATTTGTTTGCAGGGTTTTTAAATTTCTCCAAACACCACTTATGCCCTCAGAGTGCTAACCTGATAAAGCACCATAGTTAGAGCAGCAGGGAAATACACCAGTTTTGCCACAGGCAAATTAAAAAGTTTTTTAAAAAATTACATTAAATATAAATGTTAAAAATATATTGTGCTTTTCATATACCTCCTGTGACATCTACAAAGGTTCATAATTTAGGGTTTGTTTTTTTTAAAAATCCTTTTCAGCAATTATCAGAAATATCCATTTTGATGGTTTCCCTTTTACCTTTTTAAATGATTTATTGGAACCATAGAGTGCTTGTTGGAGGAGGAATTGGGATGAAATGAAGCCTTTACTAAGAATTTTATTTTAATGTAAAAATGAATTCTAAAATATTAATAACTTGTTTTCTTGCCAAAATAAAAGCAAAAACAATTTACATGATTACCAGCAAGTTAGGTAAATCAATATGTTTATAAAACAGAATCCACTGAGGGGAGGAAATTAGTTGTACAGTTGACCCTTGTACAGTGTGGGGATTAAGGGCTCTCACTTTTCTCCATGCACAGTTGAAAATCTATATATAACTTTGATTCTCTCAAAACTTACTACTAATAGTGTACTGTTGGCCAACAGCCTAACTGATAACATTAACAGTTGATTAATACATATTTTTTCTTTTATGTGTTATATATACCGTATCCTTACAATAAACTAAGCTAGAGAAAGGGAAATGCTATTAAAATCAAAAGAGAAAATACATTGTGCCAAAACCGGTTTGGCTCAGTGGATAGAGCGTTGGCCTGCGGACTGAAGGGTCCCGGGATCGATTCCGGTCAAGGGCATGTACATTGGTTGCCGAGCACATCCCCGATGGGGGTTGTGCAGGAGGCAGCTGGTTGATGATTCTCTCTCATCGATGTTTCTAGCTCTCTATCCCTCTCTCTTCCTCTCTGTAAAAAAGAAGAAAAAAAAGAAAAAAAGAAAATACATTGCCCATACTGGTATTGTATTAATTGATACTGTGGCATTAAATCGTCCTATATAATAATAGAGGAATATTCAAATTGTCCATTACACTGGAACGTCACAAAGGACTGCAGGAGGCTGCCTGCGCATGCGCAGCGGGGTGTTGCTCAGGAGACAGGGCAGAAGCAAGGAGGCGCCCGGAGGAAGCGGGACCGTGGTCAGGAGAGGAGGGCAGGGGTGAGCGCCCATAGCGCCCCCCTCACCTATCCTTTGCCACCCACCGCTCGTACTCAGAGTGCCCCGTCGCCCACCTGCCAGGGGAAGGAGCGAAGTGCGGCTGGTGGGAGGCTTCCATGCTCTCCTCCGATGCCATGATGAGGAGCCACCGCATTGCTCAGGAGTTGGGGCCGAAGCGGGAAGGCAGGTGAGACCAGCCCTAGGCGACTCAGACTGAGGGCGGGGCTTCAAGCGACCAGAGAAGGCCAAAGGGGTCAGGGATTGGGCCAGGCACGCTGTGGCTCTGTGTGGAGAGAGGCTCAGGTGTCAAGGTAGGGCGGCCGATTTCGTGCCCTGGGCTCCTAGTCTGTTTATAAGATGGAAAAAATCTGCATGTAATTGGACTCCAGCAGTTCAAACCTGTATTCTTCAAAGGTCAGTTGTACTAGAAACCCTTTCAGGGAAGCTGCTTTGAAATTTATGTTTATTATCATGTATTGTTGTGGGTTGTTTTTTTGCCCCACAAGTGAGGATTATCTGTTAAATGTCTTATTTTGTATTAGGTGCAAATGTCAATTGTCAAGCCTTGGATAAAGCTACTCCCTTGTTCATTGCTGCTCAGGAGGGCCACACAGAATGTGTGGAGCTTTTGCTGTCCAGTGGGGCAGATCCTAATCTCTACTGTAATGAGGACAATTGGCAGTTGCCTATTCATGCAGCCGCACAAATGGGCCATACAGAGTAAGTGTTAAAAAATGGAAAATACAAATGATCTCATGATTAAAAAGTAATAAAGAATAATTCTTCTGGGCCAGACCTATTACCTCCAGATAAAATCCTTGCTATTCTCTTCTCCACCTTACTGCTAATTGACCATGTCTACCACCATCTCTAATTCCCATGCCATCCATAGTTCTTCTTAATCATGGACTTTCCTAGTGTAAGGCAGGCACAGTGGCTGGAAACGGAGTGACCCAGCAACTTTCTCAGGGTGTTAAGTCTTCCCCCTGATTTCGCAAGCTATGCCCATACTCTTCTGCTGTTCTCTAGTTTTATCCAAGGCATCTTTAATTAACTATATGATAGCTTTATTCAACATACTTAGCTTATCTCCTTGATCCCAGAAAGTTTTTGAGTTTGTGATCTCAGTTGGAGTCTAGTAGTTCTTTTGTGTGTTCAGGACAGTTCTCCCATCTTGAACCCTTTGATTAGACTTCTATCTTATCAAACCTCAGGTCCAAACCAGTATTTTTTCCTACTTATATTACTCTTCTTGGTTGCCAAAAGTTCTCATGAAATTAGGGTATTTTATGGAAAGACTAAAATATGGTTGGAACTCTCTGAAATTTGGGGTTCCAGGAATTTTGGAAGCTAATAATCTGGTTATACAGCCAGCAGCTTATCTTAATGTAAATTGGCACTAAATGGATTTTTAAAATATATGCTTATAGTTTTTAGAGTCATAATTCTACAAGTATAACTTCATAGCTATTATTAGCATTATTTAATTTAACAAACAATAGTGAAGTTGTCAGTATGTTTGCATAGAACATGTTGTGCAGTTCGGTTCTTATGCCAATAGGTGGCATGGTATTTTACCATTTCTTTAAAGATATATGTAGGCATGTTTGTGTCTCCGCTAAGAGTGTTTTTCCAACCCATTTAAAAAAATTTAAACACATGATTAAGTTTAAAACATTTAAACAAATTGTTTATTTTAATAAAATATTTAGGTTTTAAAATTTGGTATTTTTCTTAATTCTTGATTGTTTATTTAAACATAAATCTTAGGTACAATTATATCCTGAGTTTTAAATTGATACCAAAACTCTCATGAATTTGTCCTCATTTATTCTCAAATTTGAGAATTCTGTTTGTCACTGATGATTTCCTCTATAGAATATTATACCTCTAAGGTAAATTCTATGAATATAAGTTATTTAATACTATTATTATTTTGGGCCTACCTTACATAAGGAAAAGTACCAGAGAGAAAGAAAGTACTTTGAAATAGCCTGACTTTCTCCAGAAAGAGGGAGAATTTATTGGCTTTCATGATCTTTAGTTTTATTTTTAATTTTAGAAAAGTAGACTAGTTCCCCCCCCCCCCCCACCTGATTGCTAGAGGTAAGTTTATAATAGAAAAACCTCTATCTTAATGATTTCCTTTAATACTCTGGTTATCAACCATTTTCTTTTTAAATCTGCCCCAGTGTTGCCGAGATCGGTTTGGCTCAATGGATAGAGCGTCGGCTTGGGGACTGAAGGGTCCCGGGTTCGATTCCGGTCAAGGGCATGTACCTTGGTTGCGGGCATATCCCCAGTAGGGGGTGTGCAAGAGGCAGCTGATCGATGACTCTCTCTCATCGATGTTTCTAGCTCTAGCTCTCTCCCTTTCTCTCTGTACAAAATCAATAAAATATATTTAAAAAAAAAAATCTGTCCCAGTGCTTAAAGAGCTCATATTTTTTTTCAGAGAATAGGATGTTTTAGCAGAAATACTAATTTCCTCCTGATGAAAATACTATTCATTTCCTGTTTAAAAAAATTCTTATTATATACAAAAAGAAAACTTTAGTTTGTATTTTAAAAAGGAAAAATTTACCTCTTTTTTTTTTTTAAGTATTTTTTAAAAAACATATTTTTTATTGATTTTTTATAGAGAGGAAGAGAGAGGGATAGAGAATTAGAAACATCAATTAGAGAGAATCATCGATCAGCTGCTCTGTTGGGGATGTGCCTACAAGCAAGGTACATGCCCTTGACCTGAATTGAACCTGGGACCTTTCAGTCCGCAGGCCAACGCTCTATCCACTGAGCCAAACCGGTTTGGGCAAAATTACTTCTTGATACAAGTTTATATTTGCTATAATGACGTTTGAAATAATAGATTAGGACATAAAATATCTCTCTATATAAAAGCCTAAGTGATCGAACAACCTGTTAACTGGTCACTATAATGCACGTTGACCACCAGGGGGCAGACACTCAACACAGGAGCTGCCCCCTGGTGGTCAGTGCACTCCCACAGCGGGAGTGCCGCTCAGCTGACCGACCCATCTCAGTGGCCCACCAACCTGGCCCAGCCATTCACTCCCTCAGTAGTCCTGCAGGTCCAATCTCTAGAGTAGGGGTGTCGAACTCAATCAGAGAAGGGGCCAAAATCTAAAATCCAGCCTAAATCGGGGGCCGAATGGTTTACTGAACAGTCATAAACTGTCATTGTGATGGAAACGCAGCGGAGTGCAGTGATGACAGCGCGGTGCGGGCCACATTGCCAGGCCTGGCGGGACGGATTTGGCCCGCGGGCCTTCTGTTTGACACATGTGCTCTAGAGAATGAGCCAGGCATTGACAAACCACCACCCTCCTGGAAGTCGGCTTTGGGCACTGTGGCCATTTCCCCTTTCTAGAGGGGAAAAAAAGAAACGATATAAAAACCAGCCACCTGGTGGCTCCTGACAGCTGGTGCGAACGTCAGCAAGGACGGATTCGGGTCACGAGCCAGCAAGGGTGTCCCACTACCTGCCTGGAGGGCTGCTTGCATCCCAGCTCCCTGATCCACCTCAGAAGCAGGGCTCACTGCTGGCAAGCGCCACTGTGGTGGTACGAGCCTCTCTTGATTGGGACTGAGTGGGCGCGAGCGTGCGGCAGGCACAGCGGGCCTGGGATGAGTAGAGCAGCAGGTGGCGTTGGACTGCCAGTTTCCGCCCATTCCCTACAGGCCATGCCAAGGGACCCCAGCTTTGCACTAGTCTTAACATAAAATTTGAATTTTAGCAATTAGGGCCATAGCAGTAAGGTAAAAAATTACTAAAAAGTAAGAAATGACAACCTGTTACCTACTTACTTACAGGAACACTAGAGGCCCAGTGCATGAAATTTGTGCACGGATAGGGTCCTAGACCTGGCCGGTGATCGGGGCCGATTGGGGTCCTTCTGGCTGCCAGCTGGGGCCTTCCTTCATTATGTACCACCCCCTGGTGGTCAGCTAATGTCATAGCGACCGATTGAACTCTCGGGCTCCTGGTTGAACTCCCGAAGGGACACTTTGCATATTAGCCTTTTATATATGTAGATTATTTAATTCTGTTTCAGATCTATTTAAAGACCTTTGTATTAAGCAACAATAATAAGCACAACATTTTGGAGTATATAGCCTGTGATAACTTAGTATAGGTGGAAGCTATACTGAAGACAGACTTTTATTAAATAATTCAATGGGTGACTCTTAAATGTGTGCTGTAGAAATGTTACTTATATTTATGCACATGTAAAAATATTAAATGCTTTCATATTGATGTATTTGCAGAATCTTGGCCTTGCTCATACCACCTACTCACCGGGTGTGTGACACTGGGTCGGACCAAGTGAGCCCTGTGTACTCGGCAGTGTTTGGAGGGCATGACTACTGCCTGAAAATGCTCCTCGAGCATGGCTATAACCCTGATGCCCAGAAGTGCCTCGTCTTTGGATATAATTCTCCTCTCTGTATGGCTTTCCAAAAGGAGTATGTATATTTGCTATTTTTTATTATTTTTTTAAATATGGAGATGCATTTCCAACTGATTTTCTTTTATGATGAAGTTTAATATCTCTTAGTGCTAAATTGTTAACTTAAAAACAAACAGAAAAATTCCTTTATGCAGTTCCTTGTAAAAAGTACAGTAAAAATGAGGCGATAATGTCAGATTTTTTCCCCCTTCCCTCTTTAGATCTGCATTATATTTTCAGTGTGGTAGTTTTAGAGAATACGTTCCCTGTATTAAATAAATGTAGGAATTCTCAGATACCCTTGGTCTCCAAAACAATTCAAGTGAAGTGGCCCTATAGAACACAATTAAAATCTGGTTTGATGACTTTAAAAGAGCTTATCAGCTATTTTCTTATGTGTGGGAACTTATAATTGGACCAAATTATGATTAATAAGATAGTTTTTTGGTAATAAAAAATCATTGAAAGGCATTATTTGTAAGCCTGTAGGGAAAAAGTTAAAACATCAAAATATCTTTTTCCTAGTCTTTCTAATTGACTTTTCATTTGCCTGGCAATAGACTTAATTGTAATACAACTTTGCCATATTTACCTACTTTGTGGAGAATTTAATTGAAGAGAAACCTTTCTCAAGGGCTAAATTTAAAAGATGATAGTATCATAATCACATATGCTTGCATTTGTATATAAAGGAATTGACTTAAGTATAATTCATAGCACAATTTTTTCATAGTAGAGAAATATCAAGGTTAATTTTCCTCTCCCTACCATCCTTTCTTTATCTAGAAAGCAATATAAATTAAAATGTTAGTCTCTAGACTACATTTATATTAGCTAATGTCTAGCTCTTAGTTTGCATGTCAGTCACTGTACATGTAATGAGAAAAGCATTTGGTTATTTGGGGACTCTTACAAACTTTTCTGATCAAGGAAGAAAACTGACATTCTTCTAATAGGTTTTGTTTTAGTATATCAAGGGTGTAATATTGCAGCAATTTTCTTTCTTTTTTTGAAAAAATATATTTTTATTGATTTTTCACAGAGAGGAAGGGAGAGGGATAGAGAGCCAGAAATATCGATGAGAGAGATACAGCTGCCTCCTGCACACCCCCCACTGAGAATGTGCCCGCAACCAATGTACATGCCCCTGACCGGAATCGAACCTGGGACCTTTAAGTCCGTAGACCGACGCTCTATCCACTGAGCCAAACCGGTTTCGGCTTATTTATTGCAGCAGTTTTCAATCTTTTTCATCTCATGGCACACATAACCTAAAATTCTGCAACACACCAAAAGAATTATATTTTTGTTATTCTGACAAAAAAAATGATTATAATTTTAATTCATTCACACCAGATGGCTATTGTTGTGCTGGCTGTGGTAATTTTTTTATTTGACAGTCTAAGGGAAGAGAGGTCAGCGCCCTGACTAAATAGTCAGGTATTGCATGTTATAAAAATTTTTGTGGCACACCAGTTGAAAATCGCTATTCTACAGTAACATACTTAAGTTAATTAAATTAACTAGAATCTCCATTTTTAAAGCAAGAATAATTTAATATAATTTTCATTTGAAATGACTATTATGTTCTCTTGCTCCTTAATGAAATAGTGTATGAATTTCCTATATTTCATTAAGCAATTATTAATGAGAATTTGAGTTTTGGTCACAATAATAGTACCAAAAAAAATTGGAAGACTCTATTTTCCAAAATTCAAATTTGGAGAGATTTGGTAGTAGATAACAAGATAAGTTTAGTGGTATAAGTTTGGAAATTTTTATAGCAACAGTGTTGTTAAAATAATGTAAGATTGCTGTATAGAAAGATTTAATCAACATCGTTATTTATCTAAATATTTTTGTTGACATTTATTTATTTATTTATTTATTAAATATATTTTATTGATTTTTCACAGAGAGAAAGGGAGAGAGATAGAGAGCCAGAAACGTCAATGAGAGAGAAACATCAACCAGTTGCCTCCTGCACAGCCCCCACCGGGGATGTGCCCGCAACCAAGGTACATGCCCCTGACCGGAATCGAACCCGGACCTTTCAGTCACCAGACTGACGCTCTACCACTGAGCCAAACCGGTTTCGGCTATTTTTATTGACTTTGAGAGAGAGAGAGAGAGAGAGAGAGAGAGAGAGAGAGAGAGAGAGAGAGAGAGAGAGAGAGAGAGAGAGATTGGTGTGAGAGCTAAAATCAATTGGCTGCCTTCTGCAAGCCCCCTCCCAGGGATTGAACTGCAACCCAGGCATGTGCCCTGATCAAGAATCCAACTGGCAGTCTTTTGGTACACAGGACTATGCCCAGCCAACTGAGCCACACCAGCCAGGGCAACATTTTTTATTCTTAAAAAAAAAAAATATATATTATTGATTTCAGAGAGGAAGAGAAAGAAACATCAATGATGAGAGAGACTCATTGATCGGCTGCTGTGTGCATGTCCCTGACTGGGCATTGAGCTCACAACCTGGACATGTGTCCTTGACTGGAATCGAACCTGGGACCCTCCAGTCCGCAGGTCCACGCTCTATCCACTGAGCCAAACCAGCTAGGGCCAGGGCAACACTTAAAAAAAAATTATTAACTTTTAAATGATGTTGAGTTTAAAACTTTTGTTTTCTTATTTGTTTTTGTTTTTGTTTTTGGTATTTCTCTGAGATCTAGATGTTTAGTATTTGTGGCCTTTCTTGCACTGTTGGCCTGTTGTCTTTTAGTGAACTCTTATATATGCTCTTACAAATATTACAGTTGATATCATAAGGTAATAAAAATAATAGATGTAAATAATTGCTCTGAATTTTATGATTTTATTCAGCTGATTTAACTTTTTAGCTCAGGATTAGCATTTTGAGACATTTTTCCTGGGCATCCCTTTGAGAGGATGAGCTTCCATTTGAAACAGTGACCTTTAGCTTTTCTTCTGGAAAGAGGTCTCCTCCATCACTGCACAGAAGCAGTCTTTGTCCCTAGGGGCTAAAAAGTTAACAGCTACAGTTAACATGAAAGCCATTCTTTCAAGGGCACAGTTGAGTAATTCAACTGAAATGAGAAAAAGACTCCTTTACCTAGAATGTATAAAAGAAGAGAGAAGTCGAGAAAGTTCAGGACAATTTGAACAAATATTAACACCTTTTATATATGACTGTAGGAAGAGATCATGGCTTAACAAACCCGATTTTGTCTTTTGAATTGATACTGATCCTTGCTAGCACATTAGTTTTATAGAAATTGTATGTCTTTTCCTCTTCATCATAATCACACATAGAACCTAATGTCTTTATTTTGTTTTCAGCAAATGGCTAAAAATCATTCAGTAAAACTTATATGGCCTTTGATCATTCAGCTAACAAGTTGGTTAGGTATTTTGTTAGCTAATTGGATATAAAATGCTCAAGCTATTTGCCCATTTTTGTTTAAAATAAATTTTGTTAATATGTTGAATTTCCTTTTATTGTGCTACTTTCTTTTCTGGGCACTGTCTCTGTGCAACTTTTTAAACTTCAAAGAGCAAAGTAATGAAAAATGTACAGGCCCCAAGATAAGGTGCAGGCATTGCTATTTAGGTTTTAAACTTCTCCCTTTTTTCAGTATTTGATAATTTTCACTGCTTATATAATGTGTAGTCTCTTAATGTGTCACATTTAGTTTGTGATGTTTGTATTAGCAGACATTTGGTCCTGCCCAAAATGTCCACTGAAACATTTGGTCCAAGCCAAAAGGACCTGGACTTTATTTTAAACTTTATTGACTTTTTTTTTTTTTTTTTTTTTTTTTGAGAGAGAGAGAGAGAGAGAGAGAGAGAGAGAGAGAGAGAGAGAACACTGATTTGTTGTTACACTTATTTATGCATTCATTGGTTTGTATGTGCCCTAACCAGGGATTGGACCCACAACTTTGGCATATTGGAACAACGCTCTAACCATCTGAACTACCCGGCCAGAGCAAAAGTTTCTTAAAATTTGGTCGTGTCCAAAATGTCCATGATAAAAAACATCTGTGGGTTCAGATAGCCCATAATATTTATTTATACTTGTGGTCTCATACATAAAAATACTACTGTGTTTATTGATCCAGTAATTGGATTTGACTGTATTATCAATGCTTGTATAATAATGCTTCCTGCCTTGGTAGCCTCGCTGGTAATGACACATGGATATGTTATATACGTGGGGGTGGGTCAATTGTCTCCTTGGGTATTTTGATACAGGACCAAATACCAAGGACCATATGTCTCTGTGATTGTTTTGGGCATGACCAAATGCTCTGCAAGGGTTAAATAGGATGCCCTGTTTTCCTTTTAACTTGTTTATACAATTTATTATTTAACCAAAGGTTATCTATGCCCTAGGGTTTACTGTTGCTCAGTAACATGTAATAATGAAGGTCATATAGAGCACTGAAGTTGCTTGTGTTTCTGGAGCTTATATATATAATACTAGAGGCCTGGCGCATGAAAATTCATGCACTCAGGGGGAGGGGGTCCTTCAGCCGCCTGCACCCTCTCACAACCTGGGACCCTTCAGGTAGGGTCTCTAGGCCTGGCCTGAGATCAGGGCCTCTCGGGGCTTTCCTTCCCCCTCCCACTGCTGTCACTCTTGCCATCTGTGCAGAGTTGCTCCCCCCCCCCCAGCCCTCGGTGTCCTCCCTCTGCAGGCAAAAGGCTGTGGTGTAATGGCTTGGCTGGCCTGGGCCTCCCTCTTTCTTTGGTGGGGCACAGGGCCAGTCATGTGAGGGGCTGTCTGCCTACCTGATCACTCTTTAACCACTCTGCCTCCCTGTCTGATTGCCCCTAACCACTTGCTTAGGGGTGAGGCTAGCCCAGTGAGGGGCTATCTGCCTGCCTGATCTCCCCTAACCTCTTCTTGCCTGCCTTCCTGATCACCCCTAATCACTGGTCTGCCTACCTGATCACTCCCAACCACTCTGCCTGCCTGATTACCCCTATTTGCTTGCTTGGAGGCGGGGCCAGCCCGGTGATGGGCCTTCTGCCTATCTGATCACCCCTAACCACTCTGCCTTCTTGTCTGATTGCCCCTAACCACTTGCTTGGGGGTGGGGCCAGCCCTGACTACTAGTTGGTCAACCTCCGGTCGTTACTGGAGGCTGACCAACTGACCCAGGGTTTTTATATGTTAGGATTTGAGACCTTCAGTCTTCTCAGAAGCTCAGGGAATGCTGACAGATTTTATGATTTTCCATTTTATGTTTATTATTCACCATATTATTGGTAGTTTTGTTGGAAATGTGTTAATAAATGTAGCATTAGGCAGTTTTATAAGCCTTTTAGCATGTGGTTTGTCTCTTCTAACATAAGGCAATAAGGTAATTGGAAGAAGTTTAGAGCTGGGTTTTCCAAAGTGCGTTTTTGTACAATACTAATTCTATAGATCATTAATAAATATTACATGGGATAAAATAGTTAAGTTTGGGAAGCATAGGGTTAAGTAATGTTAAATAGGTTTCTTTCTTGAAGGGCTTGAAAAGTTTGATCTTGTGTTTATAATATTATACTACTTTGTTTACAGATTTTGGGGTATTTTTTACTTTTTATTATGCTTATTTCAGGTTAATAATTGAATTCTTTGCTTTAATTTTAAAGGTATTCTCAGGTTTCTGGAGGTTTTAGCATATAACTTGAAAATACAACTGGCATACTGTTTAAAAATATATTTACCTTGTATTTCTTTTTTTGGAATCACTCTGTATTATAGGGTTTCTCAAATATTTTCATTTTGGAGCCTTTTTTATACGGATCATTTTCAGGGACTAATGTTTCATGCAACAAATATTTATACAATGCTAATTTTGTGTGCCAGGAAGATTAAATGACTTATTCAGAGTCCCATGTTAGTAAGTAGTTGAGCAGGCTGGCTTCGGTCTGTGCTCTTACAGCTTTGCTATGATACTTCTTTTGATACATCTTGCCAGTTAGCTCTCTCAAAAAAGAATTTGCACTTATTTTCAATCAGTTTAACCAGAATTTACCAATATTGGATGATAAACTACTAAGAAAACAGCAACAGCTTAATAGATAAAAAAATGATGTACTTTTATTCTGTAAAAGTACATGATAAAGTAGATTAATTTAGAAATGAAGCTATAAGTTAAATGTTTTTTAATTAAAAACAGCTTTTCTAGATGATTATATTTTACCATTAGGAATTTGAAAGTAAAGGGCACATTGACTAAGGTAATTGCTAAAGGAAATGGTGTTTTGGCAATTCCTAGAATGAGTCTTTAGAGACAGATTACAGTTTAATAACTTGGTTTGGCAAATATTTTGTATTAGAGATACTTAATTGTATAAAAAATCACAGTTTTGAGAAGTTTTCTATTTGTCAATGATAATTTTTAAAATTATTTACTTAAGATGAATGTTTAGAATCCTAAGGGCATCATGTGCTTATAGTTAAGATTAAAAACCATGCGGGGGGAGGGGATGGAAATTAAAAAGTAAAACTCTCTCTGTCCCTAGTTCCCTACTCTCAAATGTACTAGATATGTAAAAATCACCCACTATCCCATATGCTGTTCTTATTTTCCAGCTGTAACTACTAGTAATTACTTGTAACATTTATTTTTTTATGCAAAAGTCTAACTTCTTTTATCTCTCTCTTTTGATGGAGGGGTGAATTTTTTGGAACTGTGAAAATTCTTTTTAAATATGGAGCCAATCTAAATGAACGTCATTTGGCATACTGCCTGAAGTATGAGAGGTTTTCAGTATTTCGTTACTTTTTGAAGAAAGGTTGCCCATTGGTATCATGGAATCATATGTCTGAATTTATAAAGCATGCAATTAAAGCACAGACAAAATATAAGGAATGGTTACCATCTCTCCTGCTTGCTGGATTTGACCCACTGAATCTTCTATGCAATTCTTGGTAAGAAATCCTACAATAGTGGACTTTACCTTTTTGAGTGAATATAAATACTATATTAAGTTCCCTCAATTTCTTGAGATCTGGTGTTGGGATGAGTATGTGTGTGTATGTGACTCTGATGGCTGGATTGGGGGGCTGCTAATTGCGAGATTGAATGTAGGGATAAATTCCTTAAAAAGGTAGGCCATGACTGGTAGGGAGTAGAAAGGAATTATGCCTATGGAATATAGAAGCAAAAGCAAAGTTAGATACATATTCTCTCATCTCCACGCTACTTTTTGTTTAATTTACAGAAGGTTGAATCACTGATTGTATTAATGCCAATAAACTCTTCTGAGATGGATATTTCTTCTACTTAGATCACCGCTCATGCCCCATTAAAATTCCTCTGACAGAATGTAGCTGCTTTGTAGACTTCTGGTATCCCCTAGTCAGCTAGACTGAGTCCTCCTGTTCTACAGCATTTTGTTGATTTGAACATTGTCTCCCTTACTAAGTACTAGTTTCTGAAGTAGCTGAGGATCAAACGTGTTTACTTCAGGTAGTTCCTCAGAAGGGTAGCCTCTACAAATGATTATAGGAAAATTGGGTCCGGATTTTTCTTGGGCAAGAAGAGGAAAACCTTTCCACAGCCTCTAGCCTTTGTAAAAGTTGTCAGTGTCTAGTCAGGGCTGAGAAGGTAGTTGTAGCAGGGAGAAAACTCTTTTGACCTGATAATTCAAGTGGGAAGATAAAATACAACTCCCTAGGAAAATAGAGGACTAGGGGTATTTTATAAAATTTCAATAAAACTTTCTTAAGTTTTGTGCTTCAGAAACTATCATTTACTAAAATAATGTTTAAGCATACATTGAGGTTTTCTGTGTCAGCAGAAAAAGTATTTTGATATTTTGTTTTTTATCTTTTCAAAAGAGGTTCATCCAGGTAACTGAATGGTCCTTACTTGTAAATTTAGTTTGGATTGCTGGAGATTCTCTTTTATACCCGGTGGCTTCCCCATCTATATGTGAAGAGCAGGTCTTTATTTGGCAATATTCCAGTATTTCCCCTTTTTATTATATCTGCCAATGTAAAGAATTCAGTTATTTTCACTCAGCAGAGGTTTTCTGCCTAGGGCTTTGTTGTAGGTGGTTTGAGGAATATAGAAGCAAAAGCAAATTTAGATACACATTCTCATCGCCATGTTACTTTTTAATTAGTTTAGAGCAGGTTGAGTCCCTGATAGTATTCACTCCTTTCTCCAATAGCTGATTAATACATAGTTATCTGTCAAATGCTCATTTGTGCACTTCCCTCTATATTTTTTCAATACATTTTCACTGAAACATTGTATTTTTAAGATAATTGGATGAAAAAAAAGATTATTGGGAGTTTATTTAGAAGTCTTTGATTTTAAAAAGTTATTTGTATATATACTGTACTTATTTATTAACAGATACACACTCACACATAACTGAGATATAAACACTCGCTAATGAATGCAGTGTCTAGCTGTTAATAAAGCTATTTAAGTACCCATAGCATTTTACTTAGTGAATTTTATTGTGTTTGGGCACCTGACAGCTAGCCGCAGTTGCCCCTTACCATTCTAGGATTACCCCTAACTCTAGCTCAAAAGACAGGTGGCTAAGGGCAGACAGCCTTGACAGTGTGTCCCCTTTACTCTCTCTCTTTTTTAAAAAAAATATATATATATTTTATTAATTTTTTACAGAGAGGAAGGGAGAGAGATAGAGAGCGAGAGCTAGAAACGTTGATGAGAGAGAAGCACCGACCAGCTGCCTCCTGCACATCCCCTACTGGGGATGTGCCTGCAACCAATGTACATGCCCCTGACTTGTTGTCTTGTTGTATGGCTCAAGCCTGTCTTTCTAATCACTGTGCTATGCTGCCTTAGCCTGTGTATTCATGGGGATGTGGTAGTTATATCACATGATTTCAGGTATTTTAATCGTTTGCCTATCTTGGGGTATCTGTGCCATTTTATCTTGCTCTGGTTTGCTCCTCAATTAGGAAGAACCTATGCAGGGGGAAAAATTAAATATTGCCCTTTTTCCTTTTCTTCTCAGCCAATTACATAGACTACCGGAAGGAGAGGAAATTATTTAGATTTATTCTCCTAGAAGGTTTTGTAAAATAAACTCTCCCATTCAGTTCTGAGAGGCCTCCTTCCCCCCAATGTAAATAGCCCATTTGATAATTTTTGTGGTAATAAGCCATTAAATATAGTATAAGCTATATTTATTTATTAGATGGGTTAGAATATGAAGGAATTAAGAACCCATAAACTACAAATTTCTTTGAAGTAAATTGTAAAACTTGCAGCTATCTGGATTGAGAATGCCAATTGCATATAGTTGACTCAGAACGGGTAACTTTATATTCATTAGAAAATTTCACTTCAAAAAAAATGTTTAACATGATCAAATTTTTGTTCTCTAATATTTTATTGAGTGGATAAAGCCAGTGTTTACACTGAATATGATAAATGTTTTGCTTCCTTTGATCAAATTTACATTCATAGAGCTGTTATAAGAAAAATTCTTCCATAAAATTCCAATATGCTGTTAAACTGGATTTTGGTTATATCTTATTTATATCACATGTAAGTCAGTTGTTTAATCTTGTCATGTAAATTATACATGTCTTTCCTAGGTATTTTTTGTCTTAAATGTTCTTTAAAAATGTATCTGGCTGAATAATTGCCTATCACAATATAATCTACAGAGTTGAAATATTTTTTCAACTTTAAATGCAACACTAGGTGCCTCCAACTGAAGTAATAGGAAGTAAATGTCACCCGTGCATTTAGTTGATTAACTGTCATTCATTTATGATTGTACAACTGCTTTGTATTAGGTAATGGTCAGCGTAGTACAGTAATAATACATTTTTAGTGGCATTATCAGCATTGGTAAAATTAGTTATTTTATCTGAAGCCGTGTAAACAGATTTATTTTGTGTGTGTGTGTGTGTGTGTGTGTGTTTAAATAACTGAGTAAAAATGACTTAGTATTTGGTCCCAGTGTGACTTAAAGCACATTAATACAGAAAAATGAAACTATTACAAAAGAAATAAAGACCCAGAACCAAGTAACCCTTGGTGTGGAGTTCCTAGAAAGTCAAGCAATTTTTTTTGCCTTTGAATGTACTTTATCGTTTTATTTGTTCTAGTATTTCCTCAAAGTTGTGATTTAATTGAAAGGTTCTTGAGTAGTGAAGTTTTTCCTAAAGCATTTGTGCAAGGTCGAGTTCTTTGTTAAATAAAAGTCTGCGTATTAGAGAATTAAGAATTTGGGAAATAATTTTCATACTCTGATAAGTCATTTCTCATTAGTCAGTCACTTTGACCCTGGATTACAAAAAGTAAATTGTTTTTGAGATGACAAGTTTAGAACATTTTATTCAGTTTCTTTTTTTCTTTTTATTTCCCTCTTCTTTAGTCCTTGCTCAGTAATGAGTCCAAACAATCAACAAACCAAAAAATGATCTTGAAAAGAATTTCTCTTTTTAAAGTAATTACTAGAGTCCCTAATCACTTTCTTTTTCTTTAGACAGTGTGATGGCAGGGGAATACCTAATTGAGTAATTGTCAGATTGTATAGTTCTCATTAAACTTTGACTAAATTTCATGTTATCAGGCCCAATGAAAATTTCAAACCAGTTCTAGTAATATCAAACTTATATAACGTTTCATAGTTTTAAAAGTATGTTTACTGTATTTTCTCATATTATTTCACAGTTAGTCCACTGAAATAGGTTGAATATTATTCTCATTTTAGAGGACTTGAAGAATTTCAGCAACATGTTTGTAAATAGTGGAGGTATATTAGAAATCAGAAACTGTCTTAGACCAGTGCTCTTTCCATTAGATTCAAATTCTTATAAAATTTGGGGAAGTCTCTTTTGGGTAGGTTGGTAGGAAATCTGAAATTATTTTGTAGAAATAGAGGGAGAACTGTTCTGAAGACTTGCTTTTGGTTCTTAGAGACAAAACTGACTCTGCTACATTCTTTAGAGCTGAATCTATAATGCAGAAGGTTCTTAGAGGAGAGCAGTTGCACATTCCCGGGAGTTGGGCAGAAACAAGCTGTCTCTCCCGTATATTTAGTTTAGGGATGAATTTGGGTATTTGTGCTTTATCCTTTCAGGACTTTTAAAGCAAGATGGCCCATTTGGGAGGAGATAATGGCAAATCTGCTGAGGATACTGAGGATACTGGTTGCTGTATCTTTTCTTAACACTGCTCTGGGGAGTGGGAAGGAAGGTTCCTTCCTGCCCTCTCTGAAAGTAGCGTTTCCTCTTGTCATCTATGAAACAACCCCCACAGAGTCAGTTCTGTTTGCTTTAACAACCTATAGATGATTATTCATATCCACTGAACTTGCCTCCAATTACGTGAATATTTTCTATGCTGCAGTTTTCTGCCTTCCATAGTAAGGTGTTGTAAGAATAGGTACGTGGTGTTTATTTTCAGGATGAATCCTTGATGTATTTTGTGTCTAATGATGCGTTAACATCTTGCTAACACAGGATTGACTCAGTCAGCGATGACACCCTTATCTTTACTTTGGAGTTTACTAATTGGAGGAGACTTCCTCCAGCTGTTGAAGAGAAGCTCTCTGCTCGTGTCTCAAATTCCTCGTGGGCTCTACAGCAACATATTGGTAAGAAAGTACAGTTTTTAGAGACACGTAACTATGTTTTCTTCTCTTCCTTCTCTAGCTCTATTGTAATTTTAAGTAATGAGAGTTGGAGAATATATTAAGTAGGGCATTATTTGCATTTTCTTTATGTGGAGAAAGGATGGGACTGGGAAGGGGGATCATAATAATTTCCTTCAACAAAAATTATATTTGATTTTATAAGGTTAGCCTAAAGGTCATATAAAGAAAAGGAGGTATTTACTGATATATATATATTTAAATATATATTTTATTGATTTTGTACAGAGAGGAAGGGAAAGAGATAGAGAGTTAGAAACATCGATGAGAGAGAGTCATCGATCAATTGCCTCTTGCACACCCCCTACTAGGGATATGCCCGCAACCAAGGTACATGCCCTTGACCGGAATCGAACCCGGGTCCCTTCAGTCCCCAAGCCGACGCTCTATCCATTGAGCTAAACCGGTCCCGGCTGATATTTTTATTTAATGATATTCTTTTAGTTTTAGTAAGGATTATGTAAACAAAATGAATCCTAAAAATCTTGTTAGTGAATGTTTACTTTGTTAGAAAAAATGCTAAGCTTAATTTTCTTTTCCAGGATATGTTTGTATTTGAGTTCTTTTTAAAATATTTTATCATTTCTAAAAGGAAGTATTACCATTTTTTATTTTTACCTGTCCTTACTGAATGCATGCTGATGTGTTGGTATAAGTATGGAGGTGAGCTGGGTGAAAATTCTATGAATTGATTGATATTTTATATGACTGTTTTAAAACAAATTCTCAAATCACTCTCAAATTGATATTTTATGACTGTTTTAAAATAACTTCTCAACTTACCTTAGCTTATTAAAAAGTTTTTAAGCCTTGGCTAGTGTGGCTCAGTTGGGCACCATCTGTACACTGGTTTGATTTCCGATGAGGGCACATGGCCAGGTTATAGGCTCAGTCCCCAGTAGGAGGCATGCAGAAGGCAGCTGATCCATGTTACACACTCACATTGATGGTTCTCTCTTCTCCATTCCCCTCTCTCTAAAAATCAATATAATATTTTTAAAAAAGTTTATAAGCTAATTAAAACAATTACAGAGCATGTAGTAGGAGATTTTATATAAGGAAACCAGTTTAAACTAAACATAACATATGCAAATATTCCTATTTTGTTATTCAGATATATTTCACTTTCACTTCATTTTGTTAACCAGATTATGTATCTTAAGAAAATTATTTCTTCCCTGCTATTTTTACATGAAATGTAACTGCATAAAACATGTTGAATAGGCTTTTAACAAGTGAGCTTATGCATTTGTAGAAATGTCTTATTTCTCAGATAATTACATTTAAGTAAATTTTCTCAATCAAAAACAGATTTTCAGGAAAATATGCTCTTGAACTGAGATATATTCAAACTGTTGGAGAGGTTTCTGTTGAAGAAAAAAGTAATCTGGTTTCTCTGAGCCTTCTAGTGCATAATTTTTAAAGCGGTAATGTTGGAAAACTCACTGGCATGCAATCCTTAATGTTGAGAATTGCATGTGCTTTTACTAATTATGTATCTTCAGCAGTAGAGGACAGTTATCCATTCAGAACTGATAGACTACGGGGCAATGGACTTGGGAACAAAAAATCAAAAGAGCATATGTCAAATGGGAAAATTATTGCAGCTTATCAGTAAAGATATGTGAGAGTTTGCTTGGAAGACTTTAACATACAGCAGGTTTGTCCAGATGGAGGTAAAAATTGTGTATGAGTACATTACCCTGCAATAGACTGGATCCACCCAGGGCTTCGTGCTTAGGCACTAGGTAGAGGTTGTGTAAGGTAATAATCATCATCTTAGGTCATTTGAATGTGGCAGAGGGCAGGCCAGTAATGCATGGTTTTGGGAAGTATAGATAAGTGGGTATGTGCGATGTATGTGCAGTTCTGGCTATTGTAGAGCTGGCATTAATAAGCATGATACATTAAGAATTGGGTTTATTTTGATCATTGTTTTGATTTTTAATAAAACTTCCTGTAACAAGTACTCTATTTTGGATCATTCTTCTGTCAGTACATACAACCAAGTAAACAAAATTGGAGAATTCCATATAAGAATAAAAGGTTAAAGGTTGCCTGTCACTTAACTAGAGGTCTGGTGCATGAAATTCATGCAGGGGGAGGGCGGTGGTCCCCGCAACCCAGCCTGCACCCTCTCACAGTCCTGGACCTCTGGCTCCTAATCACTCACCTGCTTGCCTGCCTGGACACCCCTTACTGCCCTCTGCTGGCCTGGTCGCCCCTAACTGCCCCTCCCTGCTGGCCTGGTTGCCCCCAACTGCCTTCTCCCCAACCTCGCCGGCGTAGTCACTCCTCACTGCCCCCACTGCCAGCCTAATTGCCCCTAACTACCCTTCCCCCCCGCGCAGGCATGGTTGCTCCCAACTGCACACCCCTACCCACCCCTTAGTGCTGCCCCTGCCAGCCTGGTCGCCCCAACTGCCCTCCCTGCCAGCCTGGTCACTCCTCACAGCCTGCTTGTTTAGTCATTTGGTTGTCTCTCACTAATCCTCCTGCCCGCCTGGTTGTAGGCAGCTATCTGGTGAGGGCGTGAGGGTCAATTTGCATATTACATATTTATTATATAAGATATGCTAAGTCTGGATGGAGATGACTTGCAAAGAAACAGAATAAAAAAGGGATGTAATGTTTGTTGTTGTGACCTATCATTTTTTAAGGTTAAATTTTTAAATACAAACTGGTATTGCCAGATCTTTAGAATTTGAACATTTAATTTTATATGGCCCTGGGTATTGGCTTTGCATGTGTGGCCAGCAACTGGAGAGAGAGGAACCAGGTGAAGACTGTAAAACAGAGTTTATTGCGGTCATCCTGGCCCAAGCATTCTTTCAAAGACTGAGTAACATATCACTTCTCTTTTACTGTTTGATACATAGAGATGAGAGGAAAAAGGCATTTACCTTAATGTTTAAAATTTTTTCATCTTCCTTGTTCGGTTTGTTTCTCCAGCTGCTGTTCCATCCCTGACCCACCTTTGTCGTTTGGAAATTCGGTCCCTTCTAAAACCAGAACACCTACGGTCTGATAAGTTTATCCGTCAGTTGCCACTTCCCAGAAGCCTACATAATTACCTGCTCTATTCAGATGTCCTGAGGATGAACGAAGTTCCCGAACTGGCAGTTACTCAAGATGGAGAAACCAGCGAAGCTACTTAACACTTACTCTGTCTTACTCTGAAAACCACCAAGACTTCAGAAGCACGGAGAATAAAGTATTCATGATTTTATAGGCTCAAAAGATTATTTTCGTTTGAGTGGTTGGTTAGGTTTTTTATGGGTGGTATTAGTTTGATGCAACAAGGACCTTCTTGGTAAAAAATATTTAAACCCAGCTTACATTACTTTATTACAATTTCATCACCAGTAAATTTAATTTGTGATATTCATTTATCTAACCAGATAGTGCTTCTAGTGCTAAACATGGCATATTTCCACCTATGATTCTGTGTTTATGTGGGGCTACGAGCTTAGAATGGAATGAATTAAAACTTCAATAGAAGTGTACACACAGTGGTAGAATTTATTACTATTAATTTATTCGAGGTTGAACATCTCATATTTATAAGAGAATTATATTTAATTCTTATCTCTTCAGTCACCTTTGTGAAGAATTGATATTGGCTTCACACAGGTAAACTCAGGAAAGAATTTAAAAGAAAAGAATGTAGAAAATGAATCATTTTGCTCTTGTTGTTTTTTCTTTTCTTTTCTTTTTTTCAGTTCCTTGATAGTCTCTCTGCCTAAAAAGACTCTTTCTGCAAAGGCAAGAACAGACCTAACCTCAGTTAAAAAAATTAGGTTGTTATTGGGATAAATAGGCATTTTGCCACATTTAAAATACTAAACAGGAGACTGGGAGGGCAGAAAGGTATGTATTGCTGTGTCACTTAATATCACATACAAACATTCAAGCTCCATTCATCCTCCAAATCATAGGGCAGCTTTGATCCTATGAAGCAGTTGTCAATTCTCTTAATATTATAGCACTTTTCCTTTTTATTATCTACATAGGTTGTCAAATAGTCCATGAAATTTAGACCTCAGAGTCCTAGGTTAATGAGACACCACCTCATTGATTTTACAGTTGCTCCTTCTGAATCTAGAGTCAGAGAGGACTGAACACTGGATCAAGTGAGCTATGATAAGAAGCTCTGGGGATCAACTTCGAGAGAAAGGTTATGAAAGCATTACCGTCATGATAGACAGCTAGATGGGGTCCAAAGAAGGTCAAGTCTGTGTCCTATTATGATCCTACGGCTTAAAATAGATGGAAATGGGTCAGCAGGTCCATCTCTGATGGTCCTTTGCTGTTTGATAAAAGCAGCAATGAAGGCAGGCCAAGTGACGGAGGTATTAATGTCCAGAGGACCAAATGATGCGGGCATTGTTAATTAATGTCCAGACTGAACTCGGCGATGGTTAGAACTTTAGTTGCTGCCTGTGGAGTGGAGATAGAGTTTAAATGTGTGTGTACAGGCAGAAAACCAGGTGGAAATTCTGATAATTTAATAAATTCCAAGAATGTATTTGCTATGTAGTATTTTTAAAGTGTTGTCCTAATCTTCATTTTTCCAAACTCTTAAGTTTCTAATTTTGTGTATAACCAGTTTTTTTTTCCCCCTAGGGCTAAATGTACATAAAATGTTTACATTTGAGGATGAGTCTTTTCATCTGTTTTTGTTCATTGTTCAAATATGTAATAAAAATTCAGCTGTTCATAACTTATCATTGAGCTCTTATTCTTAAAAATCTGAAAGTTAATATTTCAGAGACATTTAAAGCCCTTAGTTTTAAAACAAGTGATTTTACTTTCTGTATATAATATCTTTCAGACAATTTTATAATAAAATATTTATGAGTTTATGATCTATAGCAGGGAGTCAGTGAGAAATCTGAAAGAATCTAATGGTGGGTTAGTTAAGAGTTACAGTTTCTGATCAAAATGAGACATCTAGTTAGTGTGATGCTTAGGCTCTGCCCTGCAGGCACAGTGCTTTAATACTGTTTAACATGGTAAGCCTAATGAGGAACCCCATGCAATAGTTCTTTAATGGTGGTACATATTACCAGAGTATCACAGATCAGCTATAATGACAGTTGCCAAGAGTTCACACTTCCTTGATCTGATGTTATCCTTTAAGTATATTTCCTGCTGATCCTTCCTGTTATATCATTTGATATAAGTGGTAACCTAGACACTGTTCCTTTAAAATTTACTCATCCCTTCACCAAGTAAAACAGGTGTTGATTTGCAACTTTCTGTTGGCCCAACTTCCCAGAGATCAGTTATTCTCCTGTGTTCCATGATCATCTATGACTGATAATCCTTGATAGGCAGTCTGTGTCATATTTATAACATACCAGAGGCCTGTTGCATGGATTTGTGCACTGGTGGGGTCCCTCAGCCTGGCCTTTGCCCTCTCAGCAAACCGGGACCCCTCAGAGGATGTTGGACTACCGGTTTCAGCCTGATCCCTGCAGGCCAGGCCAAGGGACCCCACTGGTGCACAAATCCATGCACTGAGCCTTTAGTATGCATATAAGATCTTTGGTTAATCTCTTTCTGCCCTGCCTCCTCCCCACTTCCCTCTGAGATTCATCAGTCTGTTCTGTGTTTCCAGGCCTGTGCGTTGAGCATCTGCCCTCTAGTGGTCAGTGCTTATCATAACTAATGGTCGAATAGTTGAACAGTTACTTAGACTTTTACACACACACACACACACACACACACACACACACACACACACACACTAGAGGCCTAGTGCATGAATTCGTGCACAGGTGGATTCCCTTGGCCTGGCTGGTGATTGGGGCTGATCAAGACCTAACTCACCCAGTCCCGATTGTGCTGAGTGGGGTGAGAGGTTGGCTGGCCAACCCCAGTTGGACCGGTCAGGGCCTACTGGCTGGAGGTAGGGGTCACGGGAGGTTGGCAGACCGAGGGAGGTTGGCTGTGGGAATGCCTTGACCACCAGGGAGCAGCTCCTGCATTGAGCGTCTACCCTCTGGTGGTCAGTGCTCATCATAGCAACTGGTCGTTCAATCAACTGGTCATAAAGGTCACTTAGGCTTTTATGTATATAGATAGATAACCAGTTGGTAACTCTAAGTCTATTCTTTACACCTAAGTCCATCTGTAACCTATGTGAAAATTGCAATGTTTATGTATCTAAGTATTGTATCAGGTACAGTTTGAAGACATATGAGTATTTTTTTGTTTAATCATCACCTGAGGATATTTCCCCTGTTGATTTTTAGAGAAAGTGGAAGATGGAGCGAGAAAGAGAGAGAGAGAGAGAGAGAGAGAGAGAGAGAGAGAGAGAGAGAGAGAGAGACATCTGTGTGAGAGAGACACATTGATTGATTGCCTCCTGAGAGAGAGAGAGAGAGAGAGAGAGAGAGAGAGAGAGAGAGAGAGAGAGAGAGATATCTGTGTGAGAGAGACACATTGATTGCCTCCTGCACTCACCCCTCCCTGGGCTGCGATCAGGCTTGCAACCCTGGTACATGCCCTTGACTGGGAATTGTACCCAGATCCTTTGGTCTGCAGGCCAGCATTCTAACCACTGAGGAAAACTGGCCAGGGCAACATGAGTTTTGTTTTGTTTCTTAGTTAATCCTCACCTGAGGATATTTTTCTATTAATTTTTTTTTTTTTTTTTTTGAGAGAGTGGAAGGGAGAGAGAGGGACACAGAGAGAGAAACATTGATGTGGAAGAGACACATGGATTGGTTGCCTCTGCATATGCCCCAAACAGGACTAAGAATTGAGCCTGCATCCAAAGTACATGCCCTTGACCGGAATTGAACCTGGAACTGGCTAGACTATATTTCTTTATCATAGAAATATATGTTTGTAGAGGAACTAACTCTTTGGTACAATTATTACTAGCAGGTGCCTACTCTCTTTTGGAAAGACTTTAAATGGTGAAAATGGTTACAAGGCTAGTAACGTTGCTACTAATGTGGCTGATTTTAGTTTCATGGTCATTGTTTTAGATCTAACAATCTGAAGGAATAACCAGTAAGACTATGCACTGTCTTCTAATTTCACAAGTTCATTATCTATATAAAGCAAGTGGAAGCTGAGCCCCGTTGCTTCATTCATATATTCAATTTAATGAGAATCTCTAAGCCAAAAGGGATCTCTAAGCTTTTCCTGTGAAGTGGGAATATTTTAATAGTATCTAAGGTACTATGAATTCCTCTGAAATTCCCTGTACTAGAGCACTTGCTTCTTTCCAGCTCTCTTATCCCAAGTAGCCAGTTACACATAACAGATATCAAGACTAAGGTATAGGTGAGAGCCCAAGCCAAGAGATCTCATTACTCATGATTCTATATGACCTGGGGTAAGTTATCTGTAAGGTAGCTAAGAGCGGTGTACCTGCATCAGGAAAGGAGTGCTACATTCTATGAGCTAATGTTGTCTTTCTGATTTTACACCCACACAGTCTTGCTACAATAAGGCTGTGTTTCATTACTTAAGGTAAATATGGCCTATTCTTGAGGGCTTAAGAGTTTTGCAAGCACTATTTTAAATATTAGAGGCCCGGTGCATGGATTCATGCACTGGTGGGGTCCCTTGGCCTGGCCTGTGGGGATTGGGCTGAAACCAGCTTGGTGCATGGATTTGCCCAGGGCGTGTCTGGCCTGTCTCACCTACTCCCGATTGGCTGGACCCCAACAGCAGGTTAACCTACTGGCTGGGGCGTCTGCCCCCTGGTAGTCAGTGCACGTCGTTGCGACTGGTTGAACAGTTGGACACTTAGCACATTAGGCTTTTATTATACAGGATGATTAATTTTTGGCCTGGTCGGTGTGACTCAGAGATTGAGTATCACCCTGTGAACCAGGAGGTCATGGTTTGAGTCTTGGTCAGGGCACCTGCCCAGGTTGCAGGCTTGATTCCTGGTGTGGAGTGTGTGGGTGGCAGCCAATCAATGATTCTCTGTCATCACTGATGTTTCTTTTCTCTTTCTTTCCCTTCCTCTCTGAAATAAATAAAAATATATTTTAGAAATGATTAATTTTTTAAAATTACTTTAAAACTATTATGCTTTTAAAATCATGATAGTTTTACAAACATGCTTTCCTTCGCTCTGTATCCTTTTTCATTGTTTTAACAAAACATTTAAAGGGAATTGAATATTTCTGTGTGCAACTGTTGAGATTTCTTGTTGTACTGTCTTTCCTTGTTTCTCTGTTTGAGGTAAATTAGTTTGTTTATCCTCATCTGTATTTATTGTTGTTTTCAAATGACAAGTAGTTATTAAAACACAGTACCTTACCATAAGTAAACTTTTTTGTTGTTGTTGGAGTCAGTCAAAACCTGTGATTTTAATGAGATGAAATTGATTATGCTTAGTATTTTTTCACATATTGTTAGAAATATATATGGCTATATTTGCAACAACATGCCAGTAATTTATGCTCAAGTGGGAGGGGCTCAGTATGAATTATATTTTTAAATGGAAATAGATACTTTGGGCACAGATGCTAAGTACATATCTTCTGCAGTTGCTTTAGTGAATAAAACATTTAAATTTTAAATAAAAGGTATTTGTTAACCTGCCCCTATGCTAAAATCTAAAATTTTCTCATATAACCGTAACAATAATAGCACATTTAAAAATATATAGTTTTATTGATTTTAGAGACGAAGGAAGAGGGAGAGAGAGAGATTGATGACTGAAACATCAATGATGAGAGAGAATCTTTGATTGGCTGCCTCCTGCATGCTCCCTAATGGGGAGAGAGCCCACAACCAGGGCATGTGCCCTTGATGGGAATTAAACCTGGGACTCTTCAGTCTGCATGCCAATGCTCTATCCACTGAGCCAAACAGGCTAGGGCCAATAATAACTTTAAGCTTTTAATTTTAAAAGAAAAATATTTTAATACTCAGCGGAAAATAAAGAAGAAAAGGAGTTGGAGTGATAATCATTATCCACCCAGTATTAATGTTAACCTACATGTTGAAATATTCTCTTAATACCTCAGTTTTTTAAAAATCTGCATACAAGTTTGAGAAGTATTTCTTGTCTTAGCCAAACCACCTTTATAATTCTATAATATGATGAAGTCTTTTCTTAATCCTGTTAATAATATCTGTATCCAAGCCCAAGCCATGAGATATCACAAATTCTGAATTAGTAAGAATGAGAAATAATGAGGCAGTTCTTGGGTTGAAATTTTCCCTCTTAGAAATCTGCATAAAGCAAACAATCACTCCCTCCTATTTGTAAAGAAAAGGTGATATCTTTGTGAACCCGAGCTAGTCATCTGGTCCCAGCCCAGGAGAGTCATGCAATTGCATATCCTTTGCATAACTATTATAACTATGTATTGTACCTATTTTTAATGAAGGCATTACAAATGCCATTGTTGCAGGAAAGATTAGTGTCGGCATGATTTTTCTTTTTCATGCATAGCTAATAGTGAAGCAGAACAGGTGGTAATTGTCACTGGCACACTGAGACTTGTGAATAGCATCTGTTTGTCTCTTTTACCATCCAATGGTTAGCATAACCTTCTCTTCACTGCTCACCTGTGTGTATGATAAAAGTCTATCATGAATCATTAAAAGGTGCTAATTCACTTTTTTTTTTTTTAACGTGATGGAATAGGTAAAGAAGAAAGTCCATCTGGTGACTAAATATGACTATGATTTGAATCACAATTAAAAAAGGTATAATACTTGTGAGGTTATATTACAGAATATTGTATCAAATAATGTGTGTCAAAGATAACAACTCCAAGGCAGAGTAGTTCCATAAATAGATGCATTAATTAGTAGTGGTATAGTCTAGATTTTGGTTTTCATACTTAAAATTATTTTCTTGGCTTTAAACAATAACACATTTAAATTCTTATGGTTTTCACCTTCTTGTAATTATTTGGTTTTATTAAGCTCACTTTTAAATGTCTTAGTGTGGTATTTGTTTATGTATATTGATATAATTGCATATTTAATTACTCTTTTTATCTTTTTATTATGAAAAAAAATAGAGAATTGTATAATGAACTTTCATGTATCCATCACCTAACTATTTCCTTCCTCCAACAATTTTCTCTGTCCCATAGCCATTTTGAAGCAGATTCCAGACATATCATCAGTAAGTATTTTAGTGTGTATCTCCAGAAGTCAAGGACTACTTTTTGTTGTTAATCTTCACCTGATGATATTTTTTTCATTGATTTTCAGAGAGATTAAAAAGGAAGAAGAGGGGAAAAAGAAAAAGGAGGGATGGGGCGGGTGGGGGGGAGAGAGAGAGAGAGAGAGAGAGAGAGAGAGAGAGAGAGAGAGAGAATGTGAGAGACGTATTGATTGGTTGCCTATCAACCATGCCTGACCAGGGCTAGGGCTGGGGAAACTGTACCCATGATCCTTGGATACAAGGTTTGAGGCTTTGTCCACTGAGCCACACCAGTCAGGGTGTATTTCCTTTCATATATGTTGAAAATTCTACTTTTAATAGGTGCCAATTGGTTTGTTTATTTATTTTTTTGTTTCAGAGGGGAAAGGAGAGGGAGAGAGAGAGATAGAAACATCAGTGATGAGAGAGAATTATTAATCAGCTGCCTCTTGCATCTCCACAATCTGGGCTTATGCCCTTACTGGGAATCGAACTGTGACCTCCTGGTTTATAGGTCAGTGCTCAACCACTGAGTCATGTCATCCTAGCACAAGTGCCCATTTATTTTATACAAAACTAGAGGCCCTTTGCACACTATTCATTCAAGTCGCCTGGGAGCCAGAAAGTCCTTGCCTCTGTTTAGAGCACTGCTCCTCTAGCTCCCTCCGCCAATCCCCTTTCCCCTCATAGTAGGTGTCCTGTCCTTCCCAGCCGCTCTGCACCTGCATATGCAAATTAACCTGCCATCTTTGTTGGGTTAATTTGCATGCTCATTCTGATTGGCTGTGGGTGTAGCAGAGATACCTTCAATTTACATATTTGTCTATTATTTGGTAAGATTCACACACAATTTCTACATTACAGCAATAATAGTAGTGAAAACAGATTGTACACCCCCATAGGGTTGCATAGTCAAATCGCTATGTTTTAAAGTCACTTGAGTGTGACTTTAAAACACAGGCTAGGGCTGGGGAAATTGTACCCATGCGTTTCATTTTGTCTTTTAGGAATTTTTAAAGTAGTTTTGCTTTATAATTATTAGGAATATTTATATAGTTCAAAGTTCAATGTAGAGGGGAAAAACATAATATTCACAGAAATCTGACTTTTACTATCTCATTCTATTTATCCCCTTTCCCACAAGAAGCCTTTTTATATTTTATTTTAAAATTTATTTTAAACATAAAAGGGTATTTTCAAAACCCTTCTTTAGATAAGCAGAAAAGTAGTACATACAGTTTTCACCATCTTGCTTTTTTCACTTTATAAATATATAGTTCCATGATGTATAGAGACAGCCCTTATTTCACAGCATCTGGGCTGATGCACCACAGTTTATTCCACCTTTCCCGGATTGATCGACATTTACATTACTTCTACTTTTGTGTTATTGCAAATAGTGCTACAATAAATAACTTTGTGCTGTTTGCATCTTCACCACATAGCATTGGAAGATCCCTAGAAATTGGGTTGCTGGGTCAAAAGGTAAATTTGTATGCAAGTTTGCTAGATATTGCCAATTTCCCTTCCATAGGCAAATGATGTGTATCAATAATGTATGAGAGTGCCAGTAGAGAATATTGTCAAACTCAGGGCTATTTGCCAATCTCATAGGTGAGAAATTTATGTCATTATAGTCTCACTTTGCATTTCTCTAATGTGCAAGATGAACCTCTTTTCATGTTAGTGCAGGCAGTTTGAGGACCCCTGTGTTAGTGGAAGGAATCGATCCAATTTTAATGATTTCTAATTAAGTTTAATTAGAAATCATTAAATTGATTTATAATTAAATAATGTTGTTAGGATACCTGGATAATCACATATGTGTTTGTTATCGGTTAGAAAGTCCATCTTTTCCCTACTGTTTGAGATACTATTATTAATTGATACTAAATTTCTATATGCTCCTATCTTTTCTGTTGGCCTGTCTTCTACTTACTCACCTCCACCAAACTTTTAAGTATAAACATAATTGACCAGCTTCCTTATTGCATTTTTCTTGGACAGTTTTTTTTGGAGGCTTTATTCCCTTGGTTTGTTCTTTCAGGTAAACTTTAAATAATTCTTCTATATACAGTAAAATACAGTATTTTTATTGGGGCTGAGCTATGTTTATTTATAGAGAATGGACATCTGTATAATGTATCTTTTTATGCAAGAATACGGTTTGTTTGACTTTCCTGATGTTTAAATCTACTTCTGCGTATCTCAGAAATATTTTATGATTTCCATGTATATCCTCTAACTGGTTTTGGTTTGTAAATATGAAAGCTTTTGATTTTATATAGTATTATAATCTACCACTTCACTAATGTCTTTGTATTTTTAGTAACTTTACCCCATTGATTTATTATCATTGTTTTCCCAAATATTTAATCATGCCATCTATAAAGAGATGTTTTCCATCTTTCTGTCCATTCTTAAACCTCATGATTTCTCCTCTCTAATTGTATTGGTTAATATTTTCAACCTTTGAAGAGCTTCCAGATTGGTGAACACCTTGAAGTGCGGGGAGAGTGGTGCACCTGAAGAAGGTATGGAAGTTCTGTACCTTCCCATGTGTGTTGCCCTGTGCAGCTCTTCCATTTGGTCCTCCCGAGTTATATTATTACAGTAAATAGTGATAGGGAGTAAAGTGCTTTCCTGAGTTCTGTGGGTTATTCTAGCAAAGTATTGAACCTGAGGAGGGGGGTTATGGGAACCCTCGATTGATGACAGGCCTCATTAGGTCTGAAGTGGGGGCAGTCCTGTGGGATCTTCCAGGAACTCCAGGTGGATAGTATCAGAATTGACCTGAGTTGTAGGATACCTGCTACTGGCCAGAGAATTGGTTGATATGGGAAAAGCAAAAACACATTTGATGTTAGAAGTGAAGTATGCATAAAGTTTAGGTAGTAGTGTAGAATGAAAAAATATGGCTCTGGAAATTAAATTCTTCGTCCTCCTCCCAAGTTTTTGTTGCTGCTTTTTGTAATTGTTTAGTTACTTTTCTTAACTAATTTTGTAGTCTGTATTTTTTGTTGTGTGTAGCTACTGAATTCTGCTTGGTTAGCTTAGTGGTCAGCTAATGATTGAACAGAGTTTTTTTTTGTTTGTTTTGTTTTTTTGTTTTTTAACCACATATAACCAATAAGCCTCCTAGTCTTTTATTATTGGCTCTGTGAGAGTATTGGAGCATGCTTTCAACATGCAATGACAATTCTGTATTAGCCTTCACTTCCTGTTGCATAGATATCAGCTGAAGATGGGAGATCAGAGCCTATTAATCCTTTCCTGAGCATGCACACACTAAATATCCAATCAACATTCAACTTTCTCTCATTTTCTCATCACTTTTTTAATGTATTTGTTTGAATCAGGATCAAATTAAATTCCATATGTTGCAATGAGTTAATGTGCCTTTTAATCTCTTTTTAAAAATTAGTAGGTCTTCTCAACATTTTAAAGGACCTACTTTGTACAAGGGTGATGGAGTTTGTAAAGGAAGATAGCTTTAAGTGACTTAGTAGGAGAAAGATATGAACACACAAAAACTATAAACCAAAGTCTGATGTGATAGGATTTGGATGAATAAATTGTTGGGAAGTTTGAGGAAAGGAAAAGGATATTTTTATCATCTTTAGGTCATAATGAGAGAGGCCTATGCCGGGCAGGAAATAGACAAAAATAAAAAATGGCAACCTCCACGAGGTTCTAAAGGACTTCATTGATGTCAAGACTGGTGAGCCAAAGGAATAAAATACCTGTTTTTTTGTGTTTGTTTTGTTTTTTAATGATTTCCAATAGAACAACTCCATGTGAGATTATTTATTGATCATTACAGCCAATTTGAACTTTCATTCTCAGAGTCTTTAGTTCTTTTTCTGCAAAGACTCCTAATATAATTTGTATCACAAACTCAAAATTACTGAGGAGTCCTTTAGGATGGAGATTTTACTCTGGATGTGAGAGCAGCTTTACTATAAAAGAGTAACCATACATATTTTAAGGATGATTCAGACAGAGGGGGAAACCTCAGCAGGAGGAACTTTTGCCCATTCAATATTAGTGGTGCAATGTGTTTGGCAATGCAAAATCAGAACCAAGCTTTATTGTTCCTGTTTTCAAAGAATGCAAATGACACTGGTTTTGACAACCCTTTCACTATCCAGAATATTGAGCAATCTAAAGGAAATGCTTTTAACTGATTCAGAAGGCAGTTTATTTATTTTGTTCTATTTTAAGCCTCTATTGGCCCACTGCAAGAAATAGATATTTATGACCTGTGACTAATAACTTGTAATCGTGATGGACAATGACTTCTGTCATTTAAAAGCTACTTGAGGAAGGAGAAAGACCTTCAGTGATCAATAGGGCATTTAAAAAAATCTAATAAGCTGCTATTACTGCTTTAGTAATAAAAGTATAATGGCTTGATAGACATAAAAATTGCATGAAATTTATTTAAAGACAATTTTGGGGTCAAAATGGGAAATTTACACCTATGATTATCCTGTTGATCAAGGTGAAAATGAATAATTTGCTTTTAGTGACAAATGTAAGAGGGAATACCTATATTATTATTTTTTATATGTTATGAGCCTTGGAGAATTTTAGATATTGGTGGATCTGTAATTTCAGAGTAATTGTTTATGGTGATAACTTTTCTTTGCATATTGTACAAATAGGGTGGCTTTGAAAAGGTATCAACATAAATAACTACTCTGAAATTGCAGCCACCACCAATATCAACAGAAAGTAGTTTTTCCCCTCCTGGTCTCACTATCCCCCCAAATTAATTTATTCTTTGTAGGTGTGAGGTCCTCAGTTGACTGCTCTATCTAACAGAATCCAACAGGGTCTCAGAGAAAAGATGTTTTCTCCCCTCTGACCTGGCGGAACTTTACGAGTCCAATTGCACCAGCACTCTATTTATTTCAAACAATAGTAATGGAGATGAACTTTGGAGCAATAGGCTGCTAATTCTCCTCTTCTGGACACTTGAAGCGTATCAGACTGCCCAAGAAGGGAGATACAGCTCCCTACATAATTTTCCATTGGTTAATAAAATTCTTGAGCAGCTTGTTTTGAGTTGATGATCTATGGCAGTGTGTATATTTTATTTTTATATGCCATGAGAAAATAGAGCAAAAATAACTCAGGGCATAAGGGGTTGTCAACTATTATTACCTTTAATGAAATGGAAGTCTCATTGGAAAAAAGATGGGGAATTAATGACTTAAGCAATAAGCCAACGTTACTATATCCTGTACAAAAGAAATGTCAGGTACATCTCCCTTCTCAATAACTTTTCTCCCTCTGGCTTAGAGGAAATGATTTAGAAGCTGAAGAAATGCCCAAGTTTATTAGGGAGAATAATGTAGTTATACCAAGGGCTGGGAATCCTGAATCCCTGCTGTTGTATATGAAATAACTGAGCTCTATTGAAGGTGCCAGTGCAGTATAATGTGCAAAGTTGCCAGTGGCGATGCTTGGCATCCAAAGAACCATTCTAAGCTCATAAACCTGAAGGTCCTTATTAGAAGGCCCTAATTTAAATAGTTGGTACAGCATTGCTGGTTGCTGACTCCTGTTCCCACCAGGCAGAGGATATTTCCTTAAAAGGAATAGCCCAAAGGGCCATATCACTTTCAATCATTTTCTTAGATTGGGTTCTACACAGGATGTCTATCAGGAGACTCATATGCAAATGATGTCTGAAATTTTCACTTTCTACTTAGCTCAGAAAAACCTGGAAAAGGAACTATGGTCATGTTCATTTTTCACCAACCATACTATGCTAGTGTATGATTCATTCATTATTCGTTGTCACTAAATATATATAAGCAAAAAATGTATCTCAAGTCTTGCCCTCCCTGTTTTTTATTATTTTAAAATTATAGTTGACACACAATATTATATTGGTTTCAAGTGTACAACATAGTGATTAGACATCTATATACCTTATACAGTAATCACCATGGTAAGACTAGTCACTATACATAGTGATTAGGATAGTATTGACTATATTTCCTATGCTGTACATTATATTATTACTAGAGGCCTGGTGCATGCACTGGAGGGGGATCCCTCAGCCTGGCCTGCTCCCTCTCACAGTCCAGAAGGCCTCAGGGACCCCTTCACACCTCTGCTGCTGCTACTGCTGGCAGTGCAAGCCTTGGCTGGCCCTGGTTACTTGAGCCTTGGGAGGCCTGGCAGCCACCATCCAAGGCTTGCCTGCACCTCGGGCCAGCCCTGGATGGCTGGGGGCCTGAGGGGACTGGGGGACTCTGGAGGCAGGCGTGTGGAGCAGTCGGACCTGCCTGGGGGTAGGCCTGGCCATGCTGTGCCTGCTGCCCTGAAGGGGCGGAGGGGACTGGGTGCTGCCATCTTGTGACTCTGGGTGCCACCATCTTTTATGAGGGTGTGATGGTCAGTTAGCATATTCCTTCTTTATTAGATAGGATGACTTATTTTATAACTGCCAGTTTGTACTTTTTATTAAATTTATTGGGGTGATATTGGTTAATAACACTATGTAAGTTTCAGGTGTACAATTCTACATATAATACAGCATTTGTATATTGTGTTTTATGTTCACCCATTCACCACGTATTCTCCCCCAATGTCCTGTCTCTTCTGGTTACAACCATACTTTTGTCTGTGTCCGTTGGTAAGTGATAGACCTCCCTTGCCCAGGCTCTCAGGTTCTCTCACCTGGCCCAAACCTTAGGCATCCCCTTGCCTGGAATGGGGGCACTGTATTCAAGGCAATATTGAAGGTAAAGAGGGCAGAGGTGATTGAGAGGGATATCAGGAATTAGGAGGCAGTGGTTCTTTATCTCCAGAAGATACACTCAGGAAGGGTAGATGAGAGGTGCACTTGAAAAATAGCTTATGATCCAGATAATATGATCCATAGGACCTTATAGGATAGCTGTAATGATCTTTCAGTAAATACTTACTGTGCATCTGCTTGCATGATACTTTTTGTTTAACTGACTAGTACCATGCATTACTATGGGTATAGTTGAGAGAAAACTATTCTGTTTATTCCAACATTGGGTTAGTATGTATTGTATGAAATAAATACACATAATACATTTATTTTAGTGAAATTGATCAGAATATATTCAATTCTAAAGTTATACTTAATTTTTTATATTTAGTTTTATAATTTAATATTTCAATATACACTCATACACCCAATATACCTAATGGAAAAAGCTCAAATTAACCATTTGTGTTTTCTGTTTGTTTTATTAATTAGTAAGTTATGCAATACTGAATTTTCTTTAATTTTGAATAATTCAGAAGACACACTGTGACCTTGCATAGCCTCAAGGCAGATCAAATGATTCTGTAGACATATTGGCATCCTATATAATAAAAACCTAATATGCCAATTGACTGAACAGCGCAATGAGAGGTGGAACAACCAGCCGCTATGATGTGCACTGACCACCAGAGGGCAGAAGCTCAATGCAGGAGCTACCCCCAGGCCTCAGGCCAGCCAAGGTGGGTGCCAGCAGGAGTTGGGGGTCACCCAACCACCCTGCCAGTCACCCTGCAGAGGAAGGTGACTGGCAGTGGTGGTGGTGAAGTACAGTGCTGCAAGCAGGCAGTGCCAGGCCAGCCAAGGTGGGTGCCAGCAGGGGCTCCTAACCAGTCGCTCTACAGATAGGCCCTGGTTGCTGCCCAGGCCTAGAGACACTACCCATGTACGAATATCATGCACCGGGCCTCTAGTATAGATATTATTACCTGAATGTAAGAGCATACATAGTAACTATGATATTGGTTAGGATAGGAAGTGAAAGTACTTGGTAACAGGGCATTGCAATTCACAGAATGCTAAATATATCCAAAGTTTAACTTATTTGCATGTGGAAAACATATGATCCAGCACAATTAAGGAAAAACACAACTTGTATTGAATACTTGTATGTACTGAACATAAGATATACATAAAGCACTTGGTCCTGCTGACAAGTTGCACAGTAGGCCTGGAGAGCAGCAACTTCATCAAGAATTTTCAATGTGCCAAAGAAATTAGACAAGGACCCAAATAAGCAGGCTGTGAAGAGCTAAACCATGAGGGCGGCAGGAAGAAGTGCCTATATTAAGAACTGGGTAGCATGAAGGAAGAACAACTGCCAGAAGGAAGGAAAAAAACTGCAAATTAATTTGCTGGCAAGGATATAATCTTATTCTGTTCTGCACGAAGCAGACATCTTTACTTGGTGGTGTACCATTTGTTTCTCAAGTTTATAGTCATTTTGGAAAGCAGCAAAATACTTGAGTGTTCTGGAACTTTGGTCATTACATGTTTTGTGTAGAGTGTGGTATGTTGAAAAGTTTGGGAACCTGAGGGGAGAGACCAAGATGGCAGAGCAGATGAAAGCTAAACTCACCTTCTTTCATGACCACATCAAAATTACACCTAAATTATTGAACAAACTGGATAACCAACTGAAGACTAGCTGAGTAGAAGTCTTACAATTAAGGAGAAATGGAAAAAGCCACATCAAGATTGGTAGGAGAAGTGAAGATGTGAAACTGCTGGCTCCATACACACGTGTGGTGGTTGGGAATTCAGGGGGATATCTGAGCTGCAGAGTTCCCTGTGAGAAGCAAGTCGTCCCTCATTGGCCTCCTCAGCCCAGAGTGCCAGTGGCAGGAAGAGAAGGCCACATCTGGCTGTGAAAGTCAACAATGATTTCATCTGCCTGGGTGAGATGAGAGGCTACTGGAAACCCAGGTGTCCTTAAAAAGATAGTACACAGAGCCGAAACCGGTTTGGCTCAATGGATAGAGCGTTGGCCTGTGGTCTGAAAGATCCCAGGTTCGATTCCGTCAAGGGCATGTACCTTGGTTGCAGGCACATCCCTAGTAGGGGTGTGCGGAGGCAGCTGGTTGATGATTCTCTCTCATCGATGTTTCTAACTCTCCCTCTCTCTTCCTCTCTGTAAAAAATCACACATATATATATAAAGATAGTACATAGAATCCTGCTTGCAGAGGCACTCACCTTGGGCTCTAGCAGAGGGATAGTACCTCGGAAGGTGCTGGAGTCATACAGGGAGAGACTGAGTTGTGTGTCTTCAGGGAGAGGGTTTATGGAATAGCCACCAAAGTCCCTGTGTTGAGTCTCTCTCCTGTACCACCCGTACATATGATGTTTCCTGGGTCAAGCACTCCCTTCTACCCTAGCATTATCCTGGGGACTGCCTAACTCCGCCCTGATGACTCCTAGTGGCTCTGCCCTACTTAGGTAGTGCACAGGCTCTAAGTTCTGCCCATGGCCAGCCTGTGCTTACATTGCAGTCTTTCTGGAAAAACTCTTGAGGAATTCTGGACAAGTTTGAGGGGTGGTTGATATACACACAGGGGGAGACTGAGTAGTGTGGCTTTAGGGCAAGGACTATCTTCCATCTGTGTCCTCCCTCCACCTGGCCAAGTCTTAATCAGCATTGGCATGATGAATTCTATTAGCTTTACCTTGACAACTCCTTGAGATCTTGCCCCACGAAAAAGCTCTGTGGCCCTCAGACAGATGGTGGCTGGCCCCAGTTACCTTGAGACATTTGCTGAGTGGCCTTAGATCCAGCTCTGGAGCTAAATTTGAATCTGTAATAGCCTGGTGAACACTGCTTGCCTTTACCTGGTGACTCCCTGATAACCTTCTTCACACAATTCGTGTACTGCTGAGGGTCTCAGTGGCTGATCTAAATGGGCAGCCGGCTGGCAGTGGTGGGTCTTGGGGTGCACTGGGCCTTTTGTTGACCTGCCCCAGGCCTGATAATGGTGGTAACAAACTTCAATACACAACTTGGCCTCTCCCATATGCACCCAGAGCCAGCACAGGCAGCTACCAACTATGGATTGTTTTGTAGCTTCTAACCAGTAATGCAAGACCAATCACAGGCAATTTTTGATATTAATTATCACCAGAGTCCCTCCTAAGAAACCCCAGAAACAACACATCCCGTAGCTGGCTTCAGACCACACAGAGAATGACCCAACTAACACCCAAGAGAGGTCTTAACAAGTACCAGGCCCTGCTGGGGCAAGTCTGCTTCATGGGGTTAGCTCCTGCACAGTTTATACATTGCAGTTGTGGCCAATCCTTACAGCCAGTCAGTCTGAGGGTCAGCTCCACCCATGGATGTGCCGATAGCAATCAAGGCTCAACTATAGCAGAAGGGGAAAACAACCTTGAAACACCTGGCTTAGGTGATCAGGGAGACTGTGCCACTGGGCCCTACTAGTCACCTTCTATATAAGGCCATCCAACCAAGACTGGGAAATACAGAAACAAACTCAAAGAGGCAGCCAAAATGGAGAGACAAAGAAGCCTCAAATAAAAGAACAGGAGAAATCTCCAGAAAAAGAATCAATGATATGAAGGCAAGCAAT